>NC_142137.1:35347405-35658589 GCF_024610735.1 Ursus americanus
CCTCCCCAACAACTACATGCAATCAACAAGGCACAAACATGTTTTTGAAATTAACAGAAGTCCTGGATGAAGTTAAGCAGCTTGACATTTTTGAATCCCACTAACAAAATTATAAGAATATATCCAACAATACTTAGGAAGCTGAATTTAGAGGGTGGTGCGAATGAACAAGAGTGTTGAAGTAACAAGATAAGGAGTTGGGAGTTTTATAAGGAATGTAGCCTTATTATTATTTTTAATTTTGTGACTAAAGAGCTCGGAGGAATGAGGGGTTGGCCATTTTGTTGATGAGAAAGGAGGAATGAATAGGGAAATAAGATGGGTGGTTGTGATTCAAGAGAAGAATTGCAGTATTTTACATTTTAAAGATAGTATATTTGTAACCAAGCTAAGGGTGGGGTTGGGGAATGCAAGTATAATGAAAGTAGAGAGCACTAAGGTTTTCTCCTTTTTCAGATGAGGTTTCTCTCCTTCTGATCCAGATTATTATCCCCATGTGTGCTTTGTAAAAATTTCAAGCAAACGATTTTATCAATCATACCTCATTCTCCTAAAACTTCTGCCTCTTCTATGGCTTCTTCAGAAGATAAGCATATAAGCCAGTTTAAAACATTTTCTGTGACAAAGGGGGTGGGTGGAAAGAAATTAAAAAAAAAAAGTGTGGTGATGGTTAATTTCATGTGTCAACTCAGTTTTGTTTTTGGATGAGTTTAACATTTAAATTGGTGAACTTTGAGTAAGTGGATTGTCCTCCATAATATGGCTGGGGCTCATTTAATTAACTGAACACCTGAACAGAACAAAAAGACTGGCCTCCCTGAGCAAGAGACATTGTCTTATAAACTGTTTTCAGACTGGAAACATACCACTGGCTTTCCTGAGTGTTGAGCCTGCCAGCCCATACTGTAGATTTTGGACTTTCTGGCTTCATAATCACATGACCCAATTCCTTATAATATATATAAATGTATATAAATCTAGATGTATATCTCTTATTGGTTCTGTTTTTCTCTGAAGAACCTGATAAAGGAAGAGTGGAAGGAAGGAAGGAAAGAAAGAGAGGATGGGAGGGAGGAAAGGAAGGAGAAAATAAATTTGACCCTTGATTTTGAAGCTATTCTAAGTTCTCTTATGCTTTAAAGTTCAGATCCCTAGAACACTTCCAAACCTTGAAAATAAATCTTGCCTATCAAACACAGAACAATGACTCATGCCATCATCCACAAGCCTATGGTGGAACTCTAGTCCAATTTCTGTATTAGTTAGGCCAAGGAATACTAGCTCTTATACAAAAAAATTGAAGAACAAAAAATTAAAGAGCTCTGTAACATAATATAGCATTTATTTCTCAATCAAAATCTGATATAGTTATTCTTGGTTATATCACTTAGGAAGTTTTCCTTTTATGAAATACTCAAGGATACAAACTGTTCCAATCTAGGATGCCCCTTCAAAGATCTGTATCACATTCTCCTCATTCAGCCAAATGTGAGGAAAAAAACAAGGAGGTAGAGAAAATTTGGGGATATTTTAAGGCCAGACCTGGAATTGATATACATTATTCTATCTGTAGTCTATTGGTCAGAAACAATCACTTGGCTACACATAAAATCAGGAAGACTGTGTACCCAGGAGGAAACAAATTGTTTGTCAAAGATCACATTCTTTATGCCACAGAAGTTATATTATAACTTTTGGTGTTATGAATATACATGAAGAATATTATTATTTCTATGTAAACACCACTTAGTAGGCTGTATTTTATATTGTTATACCAGTTTGTTTTATTTGAAATTAATCATTGTACTTTTGCTTTGTTTGCTTTCTTAATTCCCATTATTAATTCATTTCCAGTCTCCTTAAAATAAATATAAATCTTTTCTTAAGATGGTCATGTATTCTATTAATTTTAACTTCTTGAAACTAACTTTCCAATACAAACTTATTCAGTCTAGTGTAGACTTTTCACTTTCTTCTTTTAACCTAACCCTGTCATTTTGGACTCTTCCTTATTTTTTTTTTTTCTGTTCTCTTTTCTCCCCCCTCTATTAATTATTGTTGTTATTTTATCCTTTTACTATATTTGCATGAGTTTAGGAGCAGAGATAAACACACATGTTCAAACAACAACTTCAATATATGCACTACATTATACTTATCTCCTGAATTTTTTCACCTGCCACTTAGCCATACTGAATTTCTTGCAGTTCCAAGAATTGTCATGTCACATCATTCTTCCCAGATATTTGAAGTGCTGGTTCTTAAGGCAAAATAAGCCTTTGTATATTTGAAACCTGGAGCATTATTATTGGTTAACTTCCTCTCTTCTATTTGACAAAATAATTTCCATTAGTAATCAGGAAATGAGATAAATTTTAATGGCCAGAAAAGAAAAAAAGGATGACATTTTCTTGAAATTTGTATACATAATCATAAATAAAAGAGAGACAGAGAGACAGAGAAAACACTCTAAAATATATAAATATAGAAAAATGTAATTAATAATTTTGTTTCATTAATATATATTTTTAAAAGGGATAAAAACTTATACTTACACATTGTCTTATTAATAAGTTAGTAATATTATAGTTTTGTTAAAATAGGCAGTTGGTTGGGTTTTAACGGGATGCCTGGAGGCTACCAAAGAGGGAGTCATGGCTACCTATCAAGAAAGTTAGAGACCTGTCTTGGCAGCTCTCCAAAACAAAGCCATGAGAAGCCAGATCAAACCAGATAGGCCCAAGACAAAGAAGATCAAAAATCCTGACCGAGGGAGAAAAGGCATGATATCCTGCTCCCAAGAAGTCCCCTCCCCAAGTAATAAATATTCCTCCCCCAGTTAACAACTGTAATAATAGAGACCCAAACCACAGGTGCAGCTCTCCCTTGAGCTTGCCCACTCTCACATCTCAAGAATGTATTCTCACTTTAATAAACTTTCCACAGCTTAACCTCTGTGTGTATTCTGAAGTGCTTGAATTCTGTCTTTTTTTTTTCATTTTTTGAAATTTAAAATCAATTAATTAACAAATAATGTATTATTGGTTTCAGAGCTAGAGGTCAGTGATTCATCATTTTTTATAATACCCAGTGCTCATTACATCACGTGTCCTCCTTAATGTCCATCACCCCGTTACCCCATCCCCTCACGCCTGACCCTCCAGAAACCCTCAGTTTATTTCCTATAGTTAAGAGTCTCTTATGGTTTTTCTCCCTCTCTGATTTCATCTTGTTTGATTTTTTTCCCTCTTCCCCTATGATCTTCTGTTTTGTTTCTTAAACTCCACATATGAGTGAGATCATAATGTTGCCTTTCTCTGATTGACTTATTTCGTTTAGCATAATACCCTCTAGTTCCATCTACGTTGTTGCAAATGGCAAGATTTCATTTTCTTGGATGGCTGAGTAGTATTCCATTGTGTGTGTGTGTGTGTGTGTGTGTGTGTGTACATATACACATGCCACATCTTCTTTATCCATTCATCTGTCAATGGACAGGGCTCTTTCCATAGTTTGGCTACTGTGGACATTTTTGTTATAAGCATTGGAGTGCAAGTGCCTTTTCAGATCACTACATTTGTATCTTTGGGGTAAATCCCTAGTAGTGCAATTGGTGGGTCATAAGGTAGCTCTATTTTCAACTTTTTGAGGAACCTCCATACTGTTTTCCAGAGTGGCTGTACCAGCTTGCATTCCCAGCAACAGTGTAGGAGGGTTCCCCTTTCTCCGCATCCTCGCCAACATCTGTTGTTTCCTGACATTAATTTTATCCATTCTGACTGGTGTGAGGTGGTATCTCACTGTGATTTTGATTTGTATTTCCCTGATGCCAAGTGATGTTGAGCATCCTTTCATGAGTCTGTTGGCCATCTGTATGTCTTCTTTGGAGAATTCTTTTTTTTTTTTTTTGAAGATTTTATTTATTTATTTGACAGAGATAGAGATAGCCAGTGAGAGAAGGAACACAAGCAGGGAGAGTGGGAGAGGAAGAAGCAGGCTCATAGTGGAGGAGCCTGATGTGGGGCTCAATCCCATGACACCGAGATCACACCCTGAGTCGAAGGCAGACGCTTAATGACTGTGCCACTCAGGCGCCCCTCATTGGAGATTTATTTCCTGAGATATCACCAAGAGCCTCTGGCAACAGACTGAGGGAAGTCATCCGGTCTCAGGGGTCTCCCTAGTCTACCCAACAACAATTTCTCATTTGTAGACTAATTCCTACAAATTTGCCATTGACTTTATCAAAATGTATCTTCTTATTTAAGGGCAGGATGAACTAGGCAGTCTTCACCTGTATCTCTCTATGGGCAGCAATAAAACCCAGACCAGATACATGAAGCAGCTGTTTGAAGACTGAAAAGTAAACAGTGGTGAGTGAATTGAAGAAGATGAGGAAAATTTAAGTACTGCCAAACTAGCCATGAGTTTATAGTTTTTCCTCCATTCTTCCCTGAACTGAAAACAAGGTAGCCTGAAAGCAAGAAATAGACCCCACAGTGAAAAGAGAGCTCCAGAGAATCCAAAGAAGCCCTCTAGTTCTGGTTCAAGGAAAGGGAAATAATAATGCTCACAGAAATCCAGGGACTTCTCATCTTTTCTGTTTGTTTTTATGCCAATAGGTAATACCATCACTGTAGCAGCACTGATGTTGACCAAAACAGCATTGGGGATTCATGAGAGCCTAAAACTCTGAAGCAGGGCAACTTTCTTCTTTTATTGGATGACCTATGGCCCTCAGTGACAGAGCAATTCCCACTGCTTTTATTTTGCTCTCTGTCTTCCTGACACATGGCCCCTGCCAAAGACTATACAAAAATGTATAATCAAAAACATAATAGATAAATTAAAATGGAATACTGAAATATTTTCAGTAGAGATATGAAAAGCAGAAGGAACAAACAGAAAACAAATAATAAATGATAGACCTAAATCAAAGTATATTGATAGCTACACCAAATGTAAATGGTCTAAACATACAACTAAGTAACAGACATTGGCAGAATAAACAAAAACCAATGGTTCAGCTATATTTTGTCAGTAGGAAACTCACTTCACTCATGTGATATAGGTAGTTTAAAGGTAGGAAAATGGAAAAAAAATCAAAAGAAAACAACACAAGCTCAATTATTATCAAAGTAGCCTTTAGAGAAAAAAATTACAAGGAATGAAAAGGAATTTTGCCTAATGATTAAAAGGCCAATTTATCACAAAGATATAATTATCATACATCAATATGCAATCTTGGTGAGCAGAATGTCCCTCTCCCCAAAGTGTCACACCCAAATCCCTCAATTTTGTGAATATATTACATTACATGGTGAAAAGGATTTTGCAGATGCAATTAAATTTATGGACCTTTAGATAGAGAAATTATCCTGAATTATCCAGGTTGATTCAATCTAATCACATGAACCCATAAAAGAAGAAAACTTTCTCTGACTGGAGTCAAGAGATATGACAGAAGACACAGTCAAGGATAGTCCAGTCACAAGAAGAATTTTAGCTGATATTGCAGGACCTGAGATGTAGGGGACCATGCACAAGAACTGAAAAGCCTCTCAGACCTAAGGGCATTTCCAGTGTAACAACCAGCAAGAAAATGGGGACCACCATTCTACAGCTAGAAGGGACTGAATTCTGTCAACATCATAATTGGGCATGGAAGTAGATTTCTCCCAGAGGAATTTTGGGGTCCAATAAGAGCCCAGCTGGTTGACAGTTTGCTTTGGCCTTGTAAAACCTGGATCAGAGAAACTAGCCAAGCCAGCCTAATCTACAGATTTATGGGAATAATTCTGTTGCTTTAATTCACTAAGTCCTTGGTAAAATGTTATGGCAGCAATGGAAAACTAACACAGTACCTAAAAATAGAGCTTCAAAATAACTGAAACAAAAACTAACAAACTGAAAGGAGATAGAGACAAATCCAGAATTATATTTGGAGATGTCAAGAATTTCCCTCAGTAATAAATAGAACTAATAGACAGAAAATCAGCAAAGTTGTAGAAGACCTGAATAACACAATCAACCAAGGGCATCTAGCTGACATTTACAGAGCACTCCATTTATTAACAACAGAGTATCCATTCTTTCAAGTGCATATGGAACATTCTCAAAGACAGACAATATCCTGGGCATTAACACACACCTTACAAATTCAAAAGAATTGTAATTACACAAAATATATTTTATCATGTAATGGAGTAAAACCAGAAATCAAAGAGTCATAATGGAAAATCAAACTCTTGGAAATAAATAACATGTGGGTCAATGAGGAAATTGCAAGGGAAATTAAAATATTTTTTAAGTTGATACAACATAAAAATATGACATATCAAAAGTTGTAGGATGCTGTTAAATCAGATCAGAGGGAGAATTTATTATATTAAATGTTTATAGCAGAAGCTTTCAAAACAATAATCTAAGATTGTACCTTAAGAAGCTTGAAAAAAAAGAGCAAAACACAAAAGCCTGAAGGAAATAATAAAGAACAGTAATATAGGAACTTGAAAATATAAAACAATAGAGAAAAACATTGAAACGAAAATCAATAAAATTTATAAATCTAACCAAATTGATATTAAAAGAAAGGGAAAAGATATAAATTACCAATATCAGGAACAAAATAGGTAATATCACTACAGACTTTTTTCCCCCAGACATCAAGCAGAGAATGAGGGAATTTTACAAACTCCATGCACATAAATTCTGAAAGATAATGAAATTGTCCAATTCCTTAGAAACTACAAACTTCAAAATCATCCAAGATGAAATAAGTATAAGAAACGTATAACTAATGAAATTAAATTTATACTAAAAAACCTTCTAAGAAATTTCCCAACTCAGATGTTTTTATTAGCAAATTTTACGTAGGGTTCATCTCCAAAGAAGATATACAAATGGCCAACAGACAAGGAAAAACAACATCACTAATCAATAAGGAAATGAAAATCAAAACCACAATGAGATAATCTCCTCACCCATTAGAATGGCTAGTATCAAAGACAAGACATAACAAGTGTTGGTGAGCATGTGGAGCAAAAGGGACACTTGTGCACTGCTGGCGGGAATGTAAATTGGTGTAATTACTGTGGAACACAGTACAGAGTTTCCTCCAAAAATTAATAATAGAAATACCAGATGATCCAGTAATTCCACTATTAGACATTTACCCAAAGAAAATGAAAACACTAATTCAAAAAGATACATGCACCACTATGTTTCTTCCAGTATTATTCACAATAGCCAGGATGTGGAAGCAACTCATGTGTCTATTGATAGATGAATGGGTAAAGGTGTGTGTGTTTCTGTGTGTGTCTGTGACAATAGAATATTAATTGGCCACAGAAAAGAGGGAGATCTCGTCATTTGTGACAACATGAATGGACCTAGAGTGTGTTATGCTAAGTCAGACAGAGAAAGCATATACCACATGATTTCACTTACATGTGGAATCTAAAAACCAAAACAAATGAACAAACCAACAAATAAACAAAAATAGACACTTAAATGCAGAAAACAAAGTGGTGGTTGTGAGAGAATTTTAAAATCTTCAAATATCTCTGCAGTCAAAATATTTCCAATTATTTTCTTTCTCAGAAAAATTACCCAGAATCTCTAATATATTTGTTAAAAACTTTCAAAGATTTTCTTTTTCTGCTACTCCCACCCCATTAAAAAAACCCAAAAGGCTGAAAACAAGCATTGCAAATATTATTTGCTATGGTGTCCAATTTATGATATAAACAAGTTATTCAAATTTAAGCCATTTATGTTTGCTGACAATGTAAGAACAGAGTCTTTCTGTCATTTCTTCTAGCATTCACAAATGACAGAACTGAAATAACTCAGCTTCTGTTTCTTCATGATACAATCTCTGGGCAATCATTTCTTATTTCATATCTACTGTTTAAATGCAGGAATAAGGGGCGCCTGGGTGGCTCAGTCGTTAAGCATCTGCCTTCGGCTCAGGTCATGATCCTGGCGTTCTGGGATCGAGCCCTGCATGGCATCGGGCTCAGCGGGAAGCCTGCTTCTCCCTCTCCCACTCCCCCTGCTTGTGTTCCCTCTCTCGCTGCCTCTCTGTCAAATAAATAAATAACATCTCTTTTTAAAAAATGCAGGAATAAATGTCATTATCTGGGTGAAGACATAAATTGAACTAGAGAAAAGAGCAGATCAATCTGATATATTATAAACTCTTTTTAAAAAAAGATTTTATTTATTTACTTGAGGCAGAGAGAAAGCATGAGTGGTGGGGAGGTGCAGAGGGAGAGGGAGAAGTAGACTCCCTGCTGAGCAGGAAGCCAGAGGCAGGGCTCAATCCCAGGACAGACAGATCATGACCTGAGCAGAAGGCAGATGCTTAACCAACTGAGCCACCCAGGGGTGCTATTATAAACTCTTGAAACAAACAGATGCACCTGAGAATTAGATAACTTTGGGTTCTTCAAACTGCTGTATAAAGTATATGTTTATTAACAAATATATAAAAATGTGCATATATGTAACATACATATGTATTATGTAAATGCAGAAATAGTTAATAACATAGGTAAAATATCACTGATACTTTTAAGAATTGAGAATGCGTATGATAATAAAAATTGGACTAATTTCTAACTGGCATTATTATTGTTTTAAATCTGTACAAGCAAACGCACAACCTTATTGCCTGCTTCAGCCAGACAACTCCCATGGCCTTATCCTGGGTGCTCTCTGACTTCTTGAGGAAATTTTCTTGGTACCTGCCTCTTTCTTCCTGACTTCACTTACCTAACTTCTACTGGTTCTAAAAATTTTATCTCAGTCTTTATATTCTTCAAGAGACATTTCCTGATTCTTGCCCTCCTTGCCTTTCCCTGCAAAACACGTTGTTTTTACCTTTATTTTAGTATTTACCAGGTTATGGCAACTTATCTGTCTTCACAAGTAAACATGGTTATCTTAGTAGGAGATCCTCCAAGAGAAACTCTTGAGATAAAAATTCTAGGGCAATAATTTGTTAGAAACGATCCTGGGAAACATTGGAGAAGGGTAGCAAACACTGTCATTATTCTACCCAGTATCCTCAAACCATTTCATTTCAACATGCTTATTATCCTCCCTTAAAACCAGTATCTGCATCTCCATGAATAAGGACTTTCCCCAATGTGTACACCACTGCCGGTGCATTTGGCAGGATGGAAGTACCAGGGAACTAAAGGAATCTCAGAGCCCTCAATCAATAATTTGTGGGAGTTGGTATGTAATCCCGTCTCCCTTCCTGTGATAAGCACAAGCATGAGGCATGCACTTTCCTTTTCCCCCAGAACTAAGCAACCACAGGTTGTTAACCCTAGCTTCATAATGCACATTGAATGGATTGGTTCCTTCCTTGTATCACTTCTCCATCCCTCCACCAATGTTCCTTATGCCTCCCAAATAAATAACTTGTGTTTGATATTCGTATCAGCTTCTTCTGGAGGATCCTAAACTAAGACAGGAAGTGACAAGAGAAAGGGAAAACTGCCAATGAAATGGGTGTTTTAAAGCGAATTATCACTAAAAGTCACAGGATCTTATTCCCACTGTGGAGTTATGGGAGAAAGTGAACCCAAGTCACACAGTTATCCCACCCAAAGGAAAAGGGAGCCAGCATATCAATACACTAACTCATACAGTCATTAATTGAGCGCTGCTTCTAGAAACCATCTTTGCCATGTCTAGCTCACTTTGGGCAAAGTAGAGAGTGCTCTTGCTGTAATAGAAAGCACTCAGGAAAATAAATACAGGTGCTGACTGCTATAAACCAGCTCTGTGTGCTATGGAATGGGAAGGACAGCTGAGTTACAGGAGGAATAACTCCTATACCTTCTATTTTGGGACAACCTTGAGAAAGTTACCACGTTTCTTACTTGCCTTTCTCCTAAAGGGCTTATCACAATGCCTGACACATAGACAATGCTAATTTTTTTCCAAATAAAATAATAGAGGATCAAACAACTGTAAGGCTGGGAACTCATACTGATCTTCAATACAAGTCCTAGAAGATGATGGCATAAAATGTGGATTATGAGGAAATCTGAGCTTAGTGTTGAGCTTCCTGACTGGTGCATTTCCTGAGCTTCAATATCAAATGGAATGAAAAAGAACAGCCAGTGGGAAAGGTAGTTTACAGCTCTGGTAATCGATCCTTCCCTTAGGTGAAGAAGATGAAAGAGGTAAATGCAAAAGCACACACTGTAACTAGAAGAAATGTCATGCTTTGAACACTATACAGGTGTACGGACTATTTTAAAAGATCAGATGGAAAATGAAAGGCATTTTGTAGAAAAGAGAATATGAGTTTCCAAAAGACGCAGTGGAATGTAGAATATAAATAGATCAGAAAATAATAAAGAGTTACTTTTACTTCTAGGGGAATAATTGTTTGTAATGATAAATAGCACTCAAGATCTTTTAGAAGAATACTCTGAAAAATAACTGGTGGATATTTCACCCATTTTAGGACCAGTGCAAGGAAGCTGCCACATTTCTCTATTCTGGTGAGAAACTCAGGCCACTTAACTAATTAAACTTTCTTCAAGAAGAGAAAAATCTCTCCACCTTCTTGGTCAGTAACTATTTTAGTCTAAGTCTGGAAAGAAGAGAGAACAAGCACGTCAACTTTTATGTAAAGAGAAGCTTGCTTTGTTTTTGGAAAGGGAGAAATACAGGTGATAGAATCAGTGTCGAGCTTCCCATAGCTGCTAATGATAATGTGAGAAGTTTCCAATATGAACATGTTAAACTTTCAATATGCCATGGAGTGTGCTAGATGGGACCTATAAGTTATTTTGCCAATTTATTTGAGTTCTTTGACACCAAGACTCAGTGACAAAGTATATCTCCCTGTGAACCAGCCTGAAATGATTTTATTTACCCCTGATTTTTTTTTTTTTTATTCTTCATCTTACTGTTGTCAGGCTAGTTTCTGCCATTTGTCTGTTATTTGGAAGACACCGGCTGCTGTAAGGTCCTCATCTTCTCACAGACACGCCTGGACTGACATATACTGTACACGAGCTGAAGCATTGTCTTCTTCAGGGATCCAGGTGGAGAGTCAGATTTATTACCCATTCCCTGGAGGAGTATGCTTTAAAATGGAAATGAACTTGGGAGTTCAAGATGTCCAGCATATCAACAATACTTGCCTTCCATTGACAACAGCAATAAAGCAGTTTTTTCTTTAAACAAAACAACAGGAGAATGTAACATTTGCATTAGAATAACATTTTCCTTGAAATATCTCTTCATCAGACAGACTTATTTTCTCTCTCATTTGCCCATCTACGTAATTGCTGTGTCTGGATTTTTTTTTTTTTTAATTCTGTCTATTAACTTAGGGGTACATTAAATGAAAAAGGAGTTAGGTTGACATTTACTCCTACAATACTTTTTCAAAGACTAATGACTAACAGCATGGAAGGAATAGGTATTTTGCCATGAATATTTCAAGGATGAATTCCAATATAATTTTTCATTAGTTTTAGTAGTGCAATTATTATGATTACAGTGATAGCTCTGATCCAGGCTTGCTTCTGGCGCTGTTTCTTCTGACAGGATTTTCCTAAAGTGCACTCCAGAGGTTTCTGTGTTTATAGAAGAGGATGAAGCATGAATGGTGACCTTTTTACTCTGTCAGGTAGTCTTCCCCATTCTCACCAAGTTTTCATGTTTTTTAGCTTTGAGTCTCCAAACCAAAATATCACTGAGATTTTTTTCCCCAAAAAAATCTACTAACCTTCAGAAGTACAAATATTGTAAAAGAAAAGAAAATCAGTGTCTTGCCTCATTTTTTCTGCTTTATTGAACCAGCAAAACTGAGCATTTTTATTTCACTGGAAATTTTCTGTCTTCCCTTCAGAATGCAAATAAAATAACTCCCAATCTCCACAGATTTAGATACAACAAAACGATTGGTTGGGTGATCCTCTTTGATTTATGAGCTATAGTGTGTTTGTGTGTGTGTGCATGTAAATATGCAAATACTTTGATTCGAAAGTGACAGATATAGGAACATCTACCAGCAAAGAAGTTAGATAGCCATGACCTTAAAGCTAAACATATCCATTGGCCCTCCCAATAGACCATGTAAGTGAAATAAATGTGTAAGTCTCAGCTGGTTACTGAGGTTCAGCAGCAACTGAAACAAGTATCATCCCTGATTTGGCAAATATGGACTCTCTTGACTGAGGAAATTGTTTAACACACTATCTAGCCATCTCCTTGTTAATACTTCTAAATTATATAGCAAGCTTCTTGCCAAGAGTGGCTGAAAAAAACACCAGCAACAATGGAGATTATCTTTTGTTATTGCTTAAAACACCATTTCTTGGGGTGCCTGCGTGGCTCAAACAGTTGACTGTTCGACTTTTGATTTCAGCTCAAGTCATGATCTTGGGGTCATGATCAAGGCCCATGTCGGGCTCCCTGCTCAGTGGGGAGTCGGCCTGAGTATTCTCTCTCTCTCTCCCTCTGCTCCTCCCTCCCCTACTCTCTCTCTCATTCTCTCTCTAGAATAAATAAATCTTAAAAAAAAAAATAAAGACATGATTTCCTATGATTTCCCTGAAACCAGTTCAAGATAAAACAAAAAACTAAAAAAATAAAAACCTTCACTGGAGGCCTCATTTACAAAAAGAAGATAGCTCTCAATTGATTACCCAATTATTCTTGATTGCTTTGATTACAACTGCTAAACCTTGATTGACTAAGGGCAATTCCAAGTGTAAATTTTTAATGTCCTGTGATTTAGATAATATAACAATAAAGAAGACTTTCTAATACTATGAAGAAAATGGCACAACTAGATCCCATATATGTAAAAAAACTAACATTTATAAATGATCACCTATTGAGATTTTGACCTGTGTTTAACCAGCAACTATCAAGATATATTGTCTTGATTCTAGCTCATTAGTTTCCCAGAGCTTAAAACAGCATGAACTTAGATGCTCATGGTTCTGGAGGCTAGAAGTTTGAAATCAAGGCATCATCAGGAGTGTACCATCTCTGAAGGTTCTAAGGGAATATCCTTCCTTGCCTCTTCCTACTATTGGGTAGTTGCCTGCAGTCTTTGGCCTTCCTTGCCTTATAGATCCAATCTAATCTCTGCCCCTGTCTTCATATGGCATTCTCTTCGATGTCTTTACAATGGGTTCCCTCTGTTTATGTCTCTGTGTTCATTTGCCTCTTCTAAACCAGTCTTGGATTACGGTTTACCTTAATCAAGTAGCACCTCATCTTAACTATTATATCTGCAAAGACCCTGTTTCGGAATAAGGTCACATTCCAAGATTCAGGGTAGAAGTGAGTTTTGGGAAAACATTCTTCAAACCCGTGCACGGGCTACATAGGAGGAAACAATAAAGCCACTAGGAACTTATTCTGATTCAAGTGACTCGTTGGGGATTCTGGCTTCTTTAAGGAACCACAGGTAAAAGATGGTAGTAATGAGGCAGCAATAAGATGCGGAGGGCTTTTATGTTCTACTATAAATGATTTTATTTTCTTGGAGGTAATGCAAAGCCATCAAATGGTTTCCAATCAGTGGAGAAATGGTTGATGCTTGTTTTAGTAAATTTACTCTCTTCTAAAACTAAGTAGAAGGTAAGGAAGTGTGGAGGCAGCAGTTTTAGAAACTTTGTTAGAGGTCTCGATGGTGAAGGATAAGAAAGAGGACAGTCCTTCAATGAAAACAGAGGGTCAAGGGCAGATGTTTTTAGTAAGCAAGAGAATTTAAACAGTTTATACTCTGTAGTATAGAATCTACTAAAAAGGAAAATGTTTAAAATACTTGGAGGGTAAGCGACTAGCCAGTGCCCAGTCAGAAGCATATCAGAACAAGAATACACATGGTTGACTTAGACTGCAAAGCAAACAGCACAATCTGTTTTTTGAAAATGAAGAAAATGACAAAGGGTTACTGCAGATGTGAATTTTTATAGGTAAAGCCTTGAGAAATTGAGAGAATTATGTCTCTATGAAGTAGGAAACAAGGTTGAGTGCTTAACAAGTGCCAAGTTTGATGTGGCCCGAGGCAGACAGGAATGAATAAAATGGGCATACCTCTTGCCATGTAAGAGGTTATAACCTAGTGGGAGACATAACGATAATAAAGATGATAAAGGAAAATGGGGTGTGCTACAGAAATACATAGAAAGATCAGGTGAAGTTTTACAGTCAATGAAGTGATTTAAACTGAGACCTGCAGAATGAATAAGCATGACTGTCACAGCATGGTGTATAGGGAAGAGTACTCTAAACACAGGAGACAACACTCCCAAACCCAGGAGAAAAATAGAAATTTCAAGGGATTGGAAGAAACTCAGTGTGGCTGAATTGCTAACTATATGAGGTATGTTGAGAAATGAGTTATGCTCAAATGAAAAACAAAACAAAAACACCCAGTAACCACATGATCTTAACAGCTATTTTATGTTCAGACTCTGTTCTAAGGAGAGATGATGAACAATTGAAATGTTGTAAGTAGGAAAACAACATAGTAAGATTAAATGGTGGCTCTTGTTGCTTCCGGAAAAGAATTGAAGGGAATCAAAAATGAGGAGAGAGAAGAACAGTTCAGAGCCCAGGGTAATAATCCATGTGAAAAATGGCGGTAGATACAATTAGAATTGGGGAAGTGAAGGTAAGAATTGATAAATTCCAGGTTCATTTAGAAAAACAATTTATAGGATTGTGTGCTAGTTGAGATGAGTGAGGGAAAAGAGAAGGATGAATCAAATATCACACTCAGAATCCTGACTTGCTTGGTGGATTAATGCTGGAGTCACGCACTGATACATGAAGCTGGGAAATTATAAATTCTGTGTGCGAAATGTGGCATTTGGAATGTGAAGAATGTGGAGCGGTTCTTAACATTAGGGGAGGAGTATAGGCAGACATCAGGATTTTGTCAGTCATCTATATGAAAGTGGAAACTTGCTATGAAGGGCGTGAGATGTGTTTGTAGAGTGATCAGAAAAATGTGCTGAGAACCAAATAAGAAGTTTCATATTTAAAACAGAGATCAGGAAGAGAAGGAAGCTACATAGAGAAAGATCAGACAGCGAATTGGGAAAATAATTTTGGTGGATGTAGTATAATCAAAATAAAAAAAAAAGAGGTCGTCACAGAAGAGGTGTGGTTAGCTGAGAGATTAAGTAAAATAACTCATGAGAAATGTGCATTTGGATTTTGAAAACAAAGAGGAATTTGATGTCAATGAACGGTGGAGTAAACAGATGTAAAAGCTGGGAAAGCTCAGTAGGCAACTGTTTCAAAAGTTGTTTTTTTCTTTTTCTTTCTCCTACAGATTCATATACTTACTTGTTTATGTCAGGTGCTATCTTTTCCTTTATTATGTGTATTAACGAGATGTCGCTGATGTGACAGTACTATTGAATTTGGCATATTTGCTTTGGTTTTGACCATTTTATTAAACTAATTTATCAGTCCTAATTCCTTTCACTTTTTCAGGTTTATAGCATGCCATCGGAAAATAATGTGGTCTCTTTCATTTTAATATTTGCTCTTCTTAGTTTCATTTGATAAAGTACTGCATTGATTATGATTTCAAAAACAATATGAAATGACAGTGAGAGATGGTTTCTCCAAGATGGCTGGCTCGCTGGCTGATTGATTGTCTGCCCTGTGAGGAAGGGAAATTATTGAACTTCCTGATTATAGTCATAATTCTTACAAGCCTTTGGCATAATATAGTTCTTCCCTTTCAGGCCACTGTCTGGTTACCTGTTCACTACATTGAGAAGTCACTAACAACCTATTCTTTTAGGGAATTTAAACAATAATCTGGACACTCTCTTGAGATAATATTTTCTCTACTTATTGAGACATTCTTTAATTATTTTTTTCTTTTTTAAGTCATTTTACAAATAAATTTAATTTATGTTTTTTGAAAAACAATTCAATTGTACTGAAAAACTAATGATAAAAATAAGTTGTTCCTTGTTCCACACATTTCTAGCCCTAGACTTTGTCTAGAAGCAGCTCCTGCTGTGCTTTCATTTAATTTTGTGCTTAGGTTCATGGTCTTAAATAATATGATTTCACCATTATTTTTTACTTCTGAGTTTTGGATTTTAAATCCATTGTAAGAAATAGAAGTATAAGCTTACTTAGAAATTATTACCTCAAACCACTTTTCTTTTTTCTTTAAGATTTTATTTATTTATTTGAGAGAGAGTGCAAGAGAGAGAGAGCACAGGAGCAGGTTGAGGGGCAGAGGGAGAAGTAGACTCCCTGCTGAGCTGAGAGCCCAATGCTGGGGCTCGAGTCGTGACCTGAGCTGAAGGGAGATGCTTAACCAACTGAGGCACCCAGGCACCCCATCAAACCACTTTTCTACCTACTTTGTAGCTATATTTTGTTTTTATTTGTTTTTGTTTTTCTACTGTTTATACTTATACATCAATATGCCCAATTTCCTTTTTCTTCAACTACGTAGAGCTTTCTGGCCTCTCCATACTATGACACAAGTATGTCAATTTACCTACCTTTCCCTAACCTCCCCCTTCCCCCTGGCAATTCTGCTGCCTACTTCTCAGAATTGTGCCCCTTTTACACTGTCAACCTTGTCACATTTAATTTTCTCCCTTTCTAGCTCATTTTATATAACAGTGTCTATTATCTTCTATCTATGGGTCCATTATAATAACTGAAAATCAATTCACGTTTATGTTATGATCATTATTGTTTACTGTGGAGTCAATGAGTTTTTAACAATTATGTTTACTTCTTCATAATTTTACTGTCACAATACCTATCCTGTGGGAACAGAAATGCTGCAGGTTTAATGGAGTATCTTTGCTTGAGTTCCGTAATTTGCTCCAAATCATGCCATTTTATTTGCTTCATATAGAGACCTCAACAAATTTACCCTGGAGTTTATAATCACCTTTCCCTGTTTTTTATGTTGATGGAAGTAAATGCCTAATTTTCTATTCTCTATTTGATTTATCTCTGCTCTAATTTTTATTATTTCCTCCCTTCTACTGTGTGTTTAAATTGCTCTTCATAAGTTAGTTCTTTAAAATGTACAATTTAGTTTGTCCATTCTAGATCTTTCTTCTTTTTAAATGTAGGCATTTATGTTACAAATTTCCCTCTGAACACTGCTTTCACTGCATCCCACCAATTTTGTCATGTTATGTTTCATTTTCATTCATCTCAAGGTCTTTAACCTTGACCCATTTGTTGTTTAAAAGTATGTTGTTTAATTTCCAGATATTCGTGATTTTTTTTCTGGTTTTCTTCCTGTAATTCATTTCTAGCTTCACTCTACTGTGATCTGAAAAGATTATTTGTATGATTTCAATATTTTAAATGTATTATGACTGGTCTTGTGGCCTAATGTATGATCTATTCCAGAAAACATTTCCTGTGCTCTTGAGAAGAATGTGTATTGTGTTGTGGTTGGGTGGAAAGTTCTGTATATGTCTGTTAAGTCCATTTGGCTTATAGTGTTGTTTAAATTCTCTATTTCCTTATTGATCATTTGTCTGGTTCTTCTACCCATTATTAAAAGTGGGGTATTGATGTCTCCAGCTATTATTGTACAACTATATATTTTTCACTTCATATATTTTGAAGGCTTTATTGTTAGGTCTCTACTTATGAATTAAATGTAATCCATCAGGTGGGCCTTTCCTGAACAAACTCTTCACTCTCTGTCCCCCTGCTATGCAGGATATGGTGGGTGAGCAGTCCAGCAACATAGGCACCCCTTGGGAGGCTGTTAGAAATGGTATCTCTCAGGGTGCCTGAGTGGCTCACTTGGTTAAGCCTCTGACTCTTGATTTCAGCTCAGGTTGTGATCTCAGGGTTGTGAGATGGAGCCCAGGGTGGAGCCTACTTGGGATTCTCTTTCCCTTTCCCTCTGCTCCTCCCCCTGCTCACTCTCTCTCTAAAAAAGGAGAAAGAGAAGGAGAAGAAGAAGAAAGAAAGGAGGATCTCAGCCTTCACTCTAGAACTACTGAATCAGCCTCCCCACTTTAACAAGAATGCTAGATAATCCTCATGCACATTCAAAGTTGAGTAGAAGTCTAGTAGTATTCTATCCCTATATTGATTTTATTATTTTTAATAGTATTTATGAGTTCCTTTTATTTTATGTATTAATTGTAATTTTGTTTGTACATTATCTTCTCCTCCAAGAGCTTATTGGGAACAGAGCTTTGTTATGTTCCCTACCATATCCCAATATGTAGGACAGTCTCGTCCAAAGTAGGAACTGAATAATAATTAAATAACTGGAAGAAAGAACAAATGAATGAAAACATTCTTGGTGAAAAACTTCAAGTGACTTGGGGTGCCTGGGTGGCTTGGTCGGTTAAGCATCGGACTATTGATTTTGGCTCAGGTCATGATCTCAGGGTCATGATCTCAGGATTGTGGGATGGAGCCCTGCGACTAGCCCCACTTTGGGATCCCTGCTGGGAGTGGAACCTGCTTAAGATTATTTCTCTCCCTCTTCCTCCCTCTCCATCTACCCCTCTCCCTGCTCATGCACTTTTCATCTCTGTGTTAAAAAAAAAAAAAAAAAAAACTTCAAATGGCCATGTCCTTAAGATATAACTCTTAAGTCTTCTGCCAAATTCTCCTTTCTCATTCTGCTTTCCTTTTCCTTCCTCCTCTCCCCCCTGCCAAGCACCCTGAACCTTTTGGTTCCTTGAATATAGCATAATCTTATCTCTCTCTGGTCCCTTTGAGGGTAGGGTCCCTCTGCCTGGAGTGTTCACCTCTTCCCCTTTCTCATACCTTATTCTTATCCATCCTTAAGCTTCAAGCATCTTTCTTGATCAGATCACACTAGATTATGCTATCTATACATGTTTCCCTGAATTTCTTCAATACAGAATTTATTTCAATTAAATTATATCTTAAAGTCTATTTCCAGCTTCAAAAGGGAAGGAGTATGTTTGTTAAAGTTGCTAGAGTAATAATCTTTACTAGGTTAAGGACATATCTTCTAAAAATATATTTGAAATTATATTTTAAATATATTTTAGAATATATTTTGAAATTAGAGTTATAAATGTTTTATATTTAATCATATATTTTCTGTAATTATTGACTGTATTTTTACTTTGATGTGATGTATAATATTTATAAATTGTTTTCTTTATCTCAAGCCATCTAGCTTTGGGAGTAAATTCTATTTGGATATGATGTATTATAATTTTAAGGTGCTTCTTAATTCTGTCCCTGAGTACTTGATTTGATTTATGTTTCCTGTTGTGAACAGCAGCTCTTAATTATAGCCACATAAACTTGTAATTCTCTTCTTGTTTTTTGTATAAATATGTTCTTTCTTCCTATATGTAGGAGATGTTTATACATATAACTATTCTTCCTTCAAATAGGTTGCAAAGACAACAATTTTATCTTTTTATCACGGTTCACTATTATGTAGCTTAATAGATTTCTAGATTTCCATTTTCCATTATTGATAGGGGCAGGTATTCATTGATTAAGTACACAAGATGGAGTTCAAGAAAACTCATTTTAAACCTCAGCTCCAACACTAATAAACAGTGTGACCATGAGCGATTACTAAGCCGCTCTAAAGCCCTGTTTCCTTATCTGTAAATAATACTTATGTTGTTATGTTGTTTGCTGAGAATTCCCTGGAATAATACATGTTAAGTTGTTCAGCATTCTTGGCACAGAGTGAGGAAGCATCCAATGAATGGCGGTGTTGTTATTTAATGGTGTTCCTTAATTGACAATATGTTATTTATAAGTTTCTCTGAAACTCTTTTGAAAGGGCTCTCTCTACTTGCACTGCAAAGTCAAACTGTAGAATTCACACTTTCTTATTTCAGCCCAGGATGAGCCATGGTTGAGTCAGTTAAGTTTTGCAAATACCTGATTACTATTTTCCTGTGTTCTTTACAAATTTAGAACTCAAGTATGAGTAAGTCTCAGCATGGTCCTTGAAATGGAAATTTTTAAAAAAAGTAATAAATATATGCATTATAAAACCATATCTACTTTTGTATTACTTAGGAGCATGGGAATGTGGAGAAATGTCCCAGAGATGGAGTATGGGGAATATTTTATTTTATCTGGTGATTAGCTCCTATCTCTTCCTCAATTTCACTTAACTCAAAAGGATACTTATTATTTTATTAGAAATTTTCATGTTCTGTTTTTCATTAAATGGGTTTGGAGAATAAATAGCATAGTTGCATGTACATTTTAAAAGTATAGTGTGTCCAAGCTACTTGAAATAATTTTAAATAGTGCTTCCTAATGCACTTAGTGTGTATTATGTAGTTCAGTAATGCTGCTTTTGTTCTTGCTCCATTGCCTAATTGAACTAGTATAGATACTGGAGGGAACTCATGAATGAAAGGAATCAGAGGTACACATTTCTAGATTTTCTGATCAATTGGCCAAATTATCTAATCATGCAGGAAGACATTTTAATGGTCCTCTATTTTTCTAAGAGTCTCTCTTTTCCAGTTTACCCTTAATGTTGAGTGTTTGTGCTTTCTCTATTGTTTGATAGTTTTCTTCTGGAAGTTTGAGCAACCTAGAGATAGGGAGCCAAGGCACATTAAAATAGTGTGACAATTGCTATGAGCTGTAATATTGTACACTGGGAGTTGTAAGTTTTCTCTGGGAGAAGAAGGATTTCACTTTTGGGCTAATGAAATGTATCTGATAAAAATTGACAATAGAAATAAGATTTAAATACCCAGTGAATCAGTCAGTGTCTGACTGCCGCTGTTCTATGCAATTGTGGATGATATTTATTCCCTTGATTAATAAGAGCTTGACCCAACTATATAGTAGGAACTGCCATACCAGTGAGTAGGACCTGGAAATAATCTGCTGCTCCCTTATGACACTTTGGCAGTGTGAAGTTTAGTCCATTGCCAAAGGTGAATCCACACAAAGTCTTGGTGAACAGTGTGTCTGAAAACCTACCTTAATCTCTGGTTTTGATTTCCACTCGTATAAGTTATGATGCTCCTGCCACAAGAAAAATAACTCTGACTCAAGCTGTCTTAAATGGTAGATTTTTTTTTTTTTAATCTCATACATTATCAAATCCAGAGATAGAGTGGTTTTAAGAGATATTTGATTTAGTGACTGAGAAATATCAGCAAGGATCCAGGTTCTTTTCATCTCTCCACTCTGTTTGCCTTCTTGATTTCATCATTGGATCTAGAGCAAGATTGTAACACTTTCAGATATCACATCCAGACATGCGTATCTAGGAAAAGATGATATAGTATCTCTTGATGATGATATTTAACAAGGAAAAATGTTCCTAGAGTCTACTCCAGCACTCTTTCCCTCGTGTGCCTTTCCTATTAGTGAGAATTGGGTCATATACCCATTTTGAAACCAAAAGCCCATGAGCTTAGTCTATTGCTTATTGGTTGTTATTCACCATGCTCCCTTGGACATGCTAAGTGGATAGCTTGTTATTTCTAATGAATGCCAGAATTTCTGTGCTAGTTAGTTTTTTTCTGAAGTTGGTAGATGCCCTTCTCCATGCTATGTCAAGAAAAATGTTTTATCTCCATGCCATCAAAAAGAGCTGCAAGGGTCTTTTAATGAAAACAAAGAAGAATAAGAGGAAGGGAGCACTGTCATGAGGGGGAAAATATTGAAACTATAAAGTAACTTATCATTGCTTTTTCAGAGTATTGTGTAAGGATTTGGGGCAATGAGAATTTTGGCCAACTTCGGTTCTCATTTTGTTTGCTGCTACTTTATGGTAAGACAAGCAAAGACATGTCTATTGATGGATCAAGTTCCTTATTTTGATATACCTTTGGAGTGGATTATTATGATTTCATAAGCAGGCATTCAAGTATATAGTAATTTATTAAATGAAATGGTGACCATATTAAAAACATTTCTTTGGGATAAATGATAATTCTATGTAATCCTATCCAGTTCATATTTAAAATATATGTTTTACATCATTGAAAATTATTATGTTGATTCTAGAATACACTAGAGACTTTCCATTGGTTTCTTCTTAAGCACAGGTAGACTTCTTTAAACTTTGCATGGAAAGGTTTTCATGAAATCCTATCAAAATTACTTCTTTTCTATACTTAAAGCCCTTAGATGATTATCTAGAAAAATATGCATTTTTTTCTGCTTAAACTGTGGTACCAACTTTCCTAATATATTAGCAATATCATGGGGGAGTTTATATTTATGTCATCCTATGTGTGCTCTAAGAAAAAATTTATTGTGAAGAGTGTTGAAGAAGTGAAAAATGTTAAGATCAGGAGAAATTTTTGCTTTATGGTATCACAAAAGACCCCAAATAGCCAAAGCAATTCTGAAAAAGAAAAACAAAACTGGAGGCATCACAATTCCAGATTACAAACTATATTACAAAGCTGTAGTCATCAAGACAGTATGCTATTGGCACAAAGACAGACACATAGATCAATGGAACAGAATAGAGAAGCAGAAATGAACCCACAACTATATGGTCAGCTAATCTTTGACGAAGCAGGAAAGACTATCCGATGGAAAAAAGAGTCTCTTCAACAAATAGCATTGGAAAAACTGGACAGCAACATGCAGAAGAATGAAACTGGACCACTTTCTTACACCATAGATGAAAATAAATTCAAAATGGATGGAAGATCTTACTGTGAGACAGGACGCCATCAAAATCCTGGAGGAGAACACAATCAGAAACCTCTTTGACCTTGGCTGTAGCAACTTCTTACTAGACATATCACTGGACAAAGGGGAAACAGTAGCAAAAACGAACTATTGGGACTTTAATAAGATAAAAAGCTTCTGTACAGCAAAGGAAACAACCAACAAAACTAAAAGGAAGCCTATAAAATGGGAGAAGATATTTGCAAATGACATATCGGATAAAACATTGGTATCCACATGAGAGACTATGGACTATGAGAAACAAACTGAGGGCCTCAGAGGGGACGGGGGTGGGGGAATGGGATAGACTGGTGATGGGTAGTAAGGAGGGCACGTATTGCATGGTGCACTGGGTGTTATACGCAACTAATGAATCATCGAGCCTTACATAGGAAACCGGGATGTACTGTATGGTGACTAACATAATATAATAAAAAATCATTAAAAGAAAAAAAAAAATTGGTATCCAAAATCTGTAAAGAGCTTATCAAACTCAATACCTAAAAACAAATAATCCAATTAATAAATGGGCAGAAGACATGAATAGATACTTTTCCAAAAAAGACATCCAGATGGCTAACAGACATATGAAAAGATGCTCAATATCACTTATCATCAGAGAAATACAAATCAAAATCAAGATGAGATATGACCTCACACTGGTCAGGAGGGCTAAAATTAATAACTCAGGAAAGAATGGATGTTGGCGAGGATGTGGAGAAAAGGGAACCCTCTTACACTGTTGGTGGGAATGCAAGCTGGTACAGTCACTCTGGAAAACAGAATGGAGGTTCCTCAAAAAGTTAAAAATAGAGCTACTCTATGACCCAGCAACTGCACTACTAGGTATTTATCCAAAGGATACAAACATAGTGATTTGAAGGGAGCACATGCACCCAATGTTTATAGCAGCAATGTCCACAATAGCCAAAATATGGAAAGAGCCCAGATGTCCATTGACAGATAAATGGATAAACAAGATGTGGTATACATACACAATAGAATATTACTCACCATCAAAAAGAATGAAATCTTGCCATTTGCAATGACATGGATGGGGCTAGAGTGTATTATGCTAAGTGAAACAAGTCAGTCAGAGAAAGACAAATACATATGATCTCACTCATATGTAGAATTTAAGAAAGAAAACAGATGAACATATTGGAAGGGGGAAAGAAAAAAAGGAGAGAGGGAAACAAGCCGAAAGAGACTCTTTATGATAGAAACAAACTGAAGGTGATGGAGGAAGGTGAGTGGGGGATGGGCTAGATGGGTAATGGGTTTTTAAGGAGGGCACTTGTTATGATGAGCGCTGGGTGTTATATGTAAGTGATGAATCACTGAATTCTACTCCAGAAACCAATATTGCACTGTATGTTAACTACCTAATTTTTTTAAAAGGTAAAAAACTAAAAATATAAACACATAAATACATAAATATTTAAAACGATCTTTAAAGATTGATATTAAAATGTGTATATATTGTATATGAGTGGCAGATATATGCTTCTCATGAAATTTTGAACTTTAGATGGAAACAGTATGCTAGGAAGAATATAATGTAGCAGAAGAATTCTAAAGTGAACTTTCTTATAATTTTCTCCCATAACTTGCATATTAAACCAAGAGACTCAGCAAGGCCTAATTATCAAGAAAAGAACAAAAAGTGGAATGAGCAATTTAGCCTCTGGCAAAAACTAATTTTACATTTTGCAAAGAAAAATGAACAGCCCACATATTGTTTGAAATGGTATAGAACTATTAAAATTCACAAAATTTAACAATGTCTCAGAATATAAGGGCAATATATAAAAATCAAATGTATTCTATGTATTAATAACAGAATTTATGCTTGAATTTTAAAATTGCCTTTTTATAATATGAATGAAAACAAGGTATACTTATTAATTTTAAAAATATATGTAAAAGACCTCTACATAGAAAATCACAGAACATTGCTGAGAAGATGTAAAGACCTAAATAAATTGAGAGATATACTATATTCATGGATTAGATGACTCAATATTATCAAAATTATTTCCCTCCAAATTGCTCTACAGATTAAATGCGATCTCAGCCAAAATCCCAGAAGACTTCTGTAGGAACTGACATACTGATTCTAAACTTTTAAAGAAGTGCAAAATATTTCTAGAATAGCCAAAACAATTTTGAAAAAAAAATAAAAAGAACTAAGTTGGATATTTGTGCTGTCTAATTTTGAGATATGAAACTACAATCTTCTCTCTTTTTTTTTAAAGATTTTATTTATTTATTTGACAGAGAGAGACAGCCAGCGAGAGAGGGAACACAAGCAGGGGGAGTGTGAGAGGATGTAGCAGGCTCCCAGTGGAGGATCCTGACGTGGGGCTCAATCCCAGAACACTGGGATCACGCCCTGAGCGGAAGGCAGATGCTTAAGGACTGTGCCACCAGGCGCCCTGAAACTACAATCTTCTGATGTAGGCTTGTGACCTTCAAATCACAGAACCTCAGTATCTATGAAATGGCTGTCCTACTTCAAAGCATATAGAGGGAATCAAATAAAATAAACACTAAGGACACTTGGAAAAAAGATTCAAGGCATTGTGTGATTAAGTCTGAACATATGTATCAATGAAACAGAATATAGTGGCCAGAAACTGTCCATTGATTTTTGAAACACCCTGAAAGTAATTTAATGGAGAAAGTATAACCTTTTCAGAAGGGTATAGGAATTGGGGCGCCTGGGTAGCGCAGTCGTTAGGCGTCTGCCTTCGGCTCAGGGCATGATCCCGGAACGCCAGGATCGAGTCCCACATCGGGCTCCTCTGCTGGGAGCCTGCTTCTTCCTCTCCCACTTCCCCTGCTTGTGTTCCCTCTCTTACTGGCTGTCTCTATCTCTGTCAAATAAATAAATAAATAATCCTTAAAAATTAAAAAAAAAAAAAAAGAAGGGTATAGGAACAACTGACTACCCACATAAATAAATACCAGTAAATAAAAACAATGACCACATCACACCATACCCCATAAACTAACCTTACATGGAGCATGTACCCAAATTGTATTCTTAGTAGAGCACAGACCTAAACCAAAACTTCTTGAGAAACATACAGAAGAAATTCTTTGTTAGAATAATACAGAACAGGATTTCTAAAGCAGGATTAAATAGCACAACTTAAAATAAATTTATAGAATGGACCCTAGCTAAATTAAAATATTTTGCTCTGCAAAAGATACTGTTAAAAGAATGAAAAGACAGGCCACACACTGGGAGAAAATATTTGCAAATCATGTATCTGGTGAAAGTCTCATATCCAGAATATATAAAGAACACATAAAATTCAACAATGAGAAAACAAACCCAATTTTAAAATGGCAAAAGATTTGAATAGACACTTCACAAAAAAAAGTATTCAGATAAATAAACATGTGAAAATAAGTTCAACACCATGAGTCATCGGGAAAACACAAATTAAAACCACAATGAAATGTTGTTTTGCTGAAATATCATACCTACCAATAATAGAATGGCTAACTTAATAAAAACTGATAATATTAAATGTGAATTTTTAAAATGGAACACTTGATTTGGAAAACAATTTGACTGTTTCTTATAAAGCAACTCCATTCCTAAGTATTTACTCAAGGAAAAAATAAAGTTTCTCAGAAACAATAGGTATACAAAGACCCATACACAAATATTCACAGCCAGTTTATTCACAGAGGTAAAGAAAAAAACAAAGGAAAACAATCCAAATTTCCATCACCAAGTGAGTAAAAGAGAAAGAAGACAATTCTCCGCAGTAAAAAGTAATGGTATAGAAAACATTAGGCCGAGTGAAAGAAGCCAGAAACAAATCACACATAAAAACTCTAAAGGTTTAATTTAATCTATTGTGAGAGGATTCAGATTGGTGGTTGCCTAGGACAAAAAATACAAAGGGGTGGGTAGGGCAAAAGAAATAGCAAGAGAGTCTGCCTTCTCTGATATGATTTTGGTCTTATTAGACCAACATTATCCTTTATCCTTTAGGATGAGAAGTCTTTCTCAAGAGGCTCCTCAGAATTTAATTAATCTGCTCTACAAGCTTTCAAGATGTATCCTGGAGAAGTTTAAATTCCAGCAGTGAATGCATGGTAAGTTCAAATCGGAATACCATTGACATGGTCATCTATCAGTGTTCTGCTTAGGAGAAATATCCCAAGACACCTTGAACATTACTCTGAATGAGCATTGGGGTTGCAGGAAACCTACCCCATAGTAGGGTGATGAACTCCAGGGACAAGACTGTGACCAAACAAGTATGTACAAAAGAGGGCCTTAACACACAGAAGTGATTTACTCTTTTAAAGGAGGGAGAGACAGGGTGCCTCGGTGGCTCAGTGGGTTAAATGTCCAACTCTTGACTCAGGTCATGATCTCAGGATCCTGGAATCAACTCCCACATCAGGCTCCCTGCTCAGCGGGGAGTCTACTTCTCCCTCTGTCCCTCCCCACTGCTCATGATCTCTCACTTTTTCTCTCAAATAAATAAATAAAATCTTAAAAAAAAAATGATTCTCCGTGCTCAGTGGGGAGTCTGCCCCTACCACCACTGCCCCCCTCCCACTGCAAACCCCTCTCTCTCTCTCTCTCAAATAAATAACTAAATCTTTAAAAAATAAAATAAAGGTGGGAGAGGGGATTTTTATTACAATAATCTTCACATTCTAATACTATAACTCCATATTAATATTCTAAAGTAAGTTTTTACTCCCAAAATTAAAGTTTGGGGAATATTTCAGGGTATAATATAAAGCAACTTCTGTCTTAATTTCTATAGTCTGTTATCTATTGACCTATAGTTGATATTAGTAGGTCCTATCATTATAGTAATAAATACTAAATGCATAAGTCATCAAGTAATTCTACCGAGAATAATTAAATAAAATCTGCAAAAAGACACTCAAAAATGATTTGTAAATTAATAAAAACAAATCTATGTTAGTAATATTAATGTCACAGGATTTTTCTACAAATAACTCCCAAATAAAATGTTCTTCCTTTGCTGGTGAAATGTGTTTTCTAAACCATTCCTTGAGTACCCAAAATTCAATGGAAAAATGCATGTATCACCTGATCTTTCTTCTTGAAACCTCATTATTGCCTAATTTTATCCTTATCATCAGTATTGTCATTAGTTTACCATTTTAATAATTTGAACTTAAACCACCTGTTACTTTCTAAATCCTGTTGTTTTAATTTCACATGACTTAACTTTCCCCTTTCTTTTCTTATCATCAGTATTCATTATATTCTTACCTTCACATAATTCTCAAAATTCCCCTTGTCCAGTCATTTCTTTCTAAAGTTTGTTCTTAATTTGCTTTACAATTATTTTGTAGGCTCACTATTTGGGCCCAATTATTTTTCTTTCTGAAATTCCATCAATGACAAATTGTTATCATTTAAATTAAATGCAGTCTTCTGTCAGTAAATGTCACGGACCTTCTGCACTCTTCCACTTTATATCCTATTCCATATTGACTATTAAAAATCCTACTTTATTCACAATTCTGCATGAAGCTTGCTTTCAAGATGAGTATTCAGGAGCTCTCCTGAATTCATTCAGGATGTCTCCTCATCCATCTGGGTGGCTCCATTCGCGAAGTCATTCCTCATTAGGACTAATTCCTCATAATGTGGCCACAGTGAACTGGCAGTGCTGATTTGATCTGTTCAGGCTTTGGCTTTCTTTGGCAGCTCTGACAGAAATTCAGACTTTGAGCAGCGTGGGCAAAGTCGAAGCAGCAATTTGCAGTTCAATCTGAAGTTCAGTCAGTTGCTAAAAAAAATCCTTAAGACTTGTTCGTATGAGACAAATGATTAGGTCACTTATAAACTTTCAGTTCTGATTTTATTTTGTCTTTCAGTGTATATTTAATTTTAAAGGTAATATTCTAATTAGTTGGGAGTGATTTTCTTTTTTCCATTTGTTCCTTATCTCCCTCTTTAGCCCTTTCTCATCTTTATTCAGCAGAAGGTGGGCTGAAAACGTGTACTCATACTACTTGTAGTTGTATTTCTGCTTCATCTCTTAAGGAGTGGTAGGATTTTAAAAGGTATTTTAAAAAATACTTTCCTTTCTCATTCTGTCAGATAAAATAGTGCCTATAATGGACTGGATATATGTGTTCCCCAAAATTCATATGCTGCCCTAACTTCTTCTGTGCCTATTTTTGGAGATGGATCATCCAAGAAAGTAATTAAGGTTAAATAATGTCATAAGGGTAGGATTCTGATCTGATAGGGTTACTGCTCTTATAACAGAAACCAGAGAGCTTTTTCTCCCTCTTCTCCCCACAGGAGAGGAAAGGCCATGTGAGCACACAGCTAGAAGGTGGCCAAGAAGAGAGGTCTCACCAGAAGCCAACCATGCTGGCACCCTGATCTTAGATTTTCAGCCTTCAGAACTATGAGAAAATGAGTTTCTGTTGCTTAAGGCACCCGGTCTAGGTTATTTGGTTAGGGCAGCCCAAGCCAAGCTAAGATCGTGCCTAAGTTCCTGTAGGCTATTTTTAAAGAATGGTATTTGGTTAGGACCCAGCATCCCTGACCTTGTTCACTCATTCCACAGCCTGTCCTTATCATTTAGGGAAGTTTATTTGTTTGTTTGTTTTATTATATATATATAATATATATATATATATATTTGACAACCAGGGAAACTAAGGATTTGAATGTTTTGAAAGCCACTAAAGTTTATTGATTACCTGGGCTTGACCACGGAAGCCATGCATCCTTGTCCACGGCAGACCTAAACGGTCTGTAACAGTAAAGTAAAATAAGCAGTCCCAAGCAATACAGAAGCCTTGACTTTACCACACAGGTGACAAGACAAGGAAAAGAAGAATAAAGGAAAAGGATTATGTGCAGAGAGAATATTTTTACTGCTGTTTGGTTGGGGGTCACACTTTGATAATATCAAGCTGACTGGAGTTACACTCTGGCCCTGGCTACTCAGCAACTTACCCAGCTCCCTCCTGAAAAATCTCCCATCAGTTTGCCCAGGTACTCTACTGGTTGCCTAATGTTTTCTGGAAACTCTTAAACAGAAAATGAATTGACCAAGGTCTATGCATTCTTGCTTTTATGAAAGTTAACAGTATGCTGCTTGGGGGTGTATTTGATGTTTCCTGATAACAAAATTCACATTGTTTGCATATAAGGAGCTCCAAGTAAATCATGTCATTGTGACAAAGCTTAGAGATTTTTAATTCAGCATGTGTGAACTTGCTGAGAATTTTTGGTAAAATACAGTAAAGTGCTGCTAACTTGTACATTCTAGGGTCTCCGGAAAACTTTAAAGTGATTAGAATACTTTTTCCCTGTTTGTCACTTTTCTGCGTGTTTTTCTATTTGTACGACTCCAGAACTTTTTCCATATATCTCAAGCAATTTTCTTTAGTGTCCCCTGTGGATTTGAGCTTGGTTAGTGAATTTTTTCCCTTTATAAAATATTAGTGTCTACTTCCCTATATGCACAGCCTAGAAAAAGAAATTGTACAGATGATAACCTGAAGAAAAAAAAAAACTTTAAAAATACACAAAGATGGGGCGCCTGGTTGGCACAGTGGTTAAGCATCTGCCTTCGGCTCAGGGCGTGATCCCGGCATTATGGGATCGAGCCCCACATCAGGCTCCTCCACTATGAGCCTGCTTCTTCCTCTCCCACTCCACCTGCTTGTGTTCCCTCTCCCGCTGGCTGTCTCTATCTCTGTCAAATAAATAAATAAAATCTTAAAAAAATAAAATAAATAAATAAAATAAATAAAAAAATAAAAATACACAAAGATTTGGTGGAATTATTTAAAAATTCATATATATTTTCTGAAAAGATATTAAACATAAGTTACTTTGAAAGAAACTTAGATTTGCATTTCCTCTTGTAATACAAGGAAATTCTAATTGGCAGCTTTTGTGGTTTAAATTTCAAGAAGTGATAAAAATTGCTTTTTTATTCAAGATATTTTATTGTTCATTTGGGTTTGGGTTCACTATATACAAATAAACAGGACAATATTGTACCCTGACAATAAGGAATTTTAAGGGAATGAAAAGCAAATATATTATAAAATTAAAGTATAAAAATTCTTGACTCTAGGAATGTTCAAAATAATTTATCAAGGTTTGCTAGTATGTAGAAGTGCAAGTAATGAAATGACTCAATTTTAGTGTTATCATCCCAGGTTTATTGTTCTTGCTGGTAAATAGCTAGGTAAAAATTAAATTTTATCTAGGAATACAAGAAAAATTAGAATACATCTTGGTATAATTTTTCCAGAGGGAAAAAGAAAGCAAGATAACAGTCTTAATTCAAATTCAAAGAAGGTTATAATTGATGTAATTTTCAGAGGTGTTTCTAGGAAGCTTCACTTCTGGGCTGGGAATATAGAAGAGAACAAGGTGAAGAATATTAAAATGTTTAATTATAGTTCACTGGATTAAGGACTCATTTATTCAAAGAAAAGTGAGAAGCATCATTTATGCTACATTTTCTCTTTCATCTTCCTGGGATGCAGATAAACTTAACCTTAGAACAATATTATCAGTGAAGCCAGCTCTGAAAATGCACTCTCTGCTTAACGTGGTCACACAGAAATTAGAACTATTTTCATGTGTCATTTCTTTAGTAGATGAGATGGAAAATTAATTTAGAAACAAAATTGCATAAAAAGTTGGATTCACCACTATTTTATTCTATAAGTTGATATTTAAAAATAACTTAATTCCTTCTGTGAATAAACATTTTTATCTGAATAGTGTCAGAGGTGTTATTAGAATACATTTCATCTATTTTTCTATTAAGATCTTTCTCAGTCCATAATTATATAATCATACTAAGTTTGTTAAATGTTTTCTGCCATTAGTTTAATAAAGCAAAGAATACAAAAATAGAGTTTATCTTTGTAAAACCTTATGCAAGATCCAAATGAATTTCCTTCTGTTGATAAAATTTTACAAGGAAAATTAGTTTGAAAGAAGACAGACTAACTGGTAAATATGACATTCAAGAATAAACATTCTTAATTGAACTTGTCACTTGAAACTGGTAGTTAAACAAATTCACTTATTCTGTAATGCATCATAACTTATGCAAGATCATATTGACAGAAGATATTTTCCATAAGTAGAAGAGATCTGAAGGCCCATAGTCTGCAATGAGATGGATGAGATAAACACTAATTTGTTATGACAAGAGATATCATTATTGTATCAAAGTTGTTCTACAAAGGATATATTGCTGTTTACATTGAGATTGCCTCTCATAATTTAGATGGTGATAAATGTGTCAGTAATAACCAAGTGAAATTGAGGAGAAATTATCAGATATATATAACTAGGCTTGAAGTATTATAGACAAGTGGCATCCCGTTGGTTGTAACTCATCCAAAGCTAATGGTAAAATGTCAAAGAACTAAGTATCTATAAAATAGACCTCTTCCAAAGTCTTCCTGACTTAAAATTAGTATTAGTCTACTGCATCTTTGATTTTTCTTTTGTTTGTTTTTGATTTGTTAACCAAATTATATTCCCCTTTCAATAACAAACACAATAAACACACAGCACAGAAATCTAAGACACTCTCCTTTACTGTCATCTATTTCCCCACCCCTCCTCCCATACTCCAAGACCATGAGGGAAATGGCCAAAGAGATACACTTGTCAAAAATTTCAAGTGCTCCTGAAAATTTAGGAAAGGAATTTTTCATAAGCCAAAAAGTTCTAGAAAGCCCTGCACCTAATGATAGAAATCTGAATAAGGAAGCACTTAGGCTTAACTAAAAAATCCTTAATCCTGAGACAAATAGCATCTCAAGAAGTGAGTAGAAAGGATATAGCAAAACCTCACAACCCCCATGTGAAGGTCGTAGGGCTGGAAAGAAACGTGAGTCATGAGGCTGACGTGAGCCATACACCTGGAATTCCTTTCCCACTGAGGCTTAGAAACTGTGACAGCAGTTTCTTTGCAGGACCTTGGATTTCTGCAGCAACCACAGTCTTAGTAAACTTGGAACAATAGGACTTCTCCCTTGTTGATGGGCAGAGCTCCCCTGTAGCACCTGTATAAAACACAGAGAAGATAAAAACAGAGAGATCACTGGCTCTATTGCAGTGTTGTATTCCAGATTACACAGGAACTTCTATAAAACTCAATCTCTGAGGTAAATTTACATCAAACACCCATCCAGATTAACCTTAAAGAAAAAAAGGTGTTAAAAGCAGAGAGCGGGACAGTGAAAGTAACAATGAATGTCTGTTTTTAGAAAAACATGAAGTCTGAAGTAATCCCCCTCATTTAAATATTAGTAATACTGTGCAGCAGTTAAGAATATAACTCTTGAAATAAAATATGTTCAAAATCTGGATCTTCTACTTACTAGTTGTATAATCATAGGGAACATATTTCATATGTTTTTGCCTTTTTCCTTGTGTATCAATTTCATCAGGTATTTCTTCTCTATTTGTCAAGAAACAAAAGGAACTCAAAAGCCCATATTGTCCTTCATTTGTGACCATATGATACTAATATACATAAGGCTCACACATTCTTTGTTTTGTTCCATTTCCTACTTACTCCAACACATAAAACCATTGCACGATGTTCTATGAAATGTGTGTTCCATTAAGAGCAGCATTCCTGTTCCTCCAGCTTCTTTTCTGAAAATGGTCTTCATCATATTGCTCCAACAGAAGCCACCATTTAAAATAGATGTAGGTGAAAGATGTAGGTGTTGTCGCTATTCCTTTATGAAATGAAATATCTTGAAAAGATTTTCTTTTAACTATGTCAAATTCCACATCTCTCATCTTCTCATGAGTGTACTTTAGTCAAGTTTTCACCACGTGATTCCACTGAAGCTGCTTTTGTCACAATCAGCAATGACTCAAAATTACCAAATACGATGTTTGATTATCAGTCCACATTTTATTTGATCAATAAACATTTTAAACAATTTATCGCTCTTCTTGACATTTTTTTTTCAGTTGGCTTTTAAGACACAAAACTTTATTTCTTAACACTCATTTTATCCATTCTCTATCTCCTCTTAAGTTTCTGCTCTTTCTTAGACCTCTTATCTTCTCTCTATATATACATACTATCTTGGTAATTTCATCTGATATCATGGTTTTAAATACTCAAATTTCCTAAATTTCCAGACCAGACCTCACTCCTGAAATCCAAACCAATATGTATAACACTTAATTTAACTGTCCCCCTTTAATAGCTGAGATACCTCAAAGTCAAAAGGACTAAATCCAAAATTCTATTCCTTCCCATTTCTTCTTATTTTACAGCCTCCCTCAGGAATTCATCATTCTAGTCCCTTAGGACAAAACAGTTGTAGTCTTTACTGACTCTGGCTTTCCTCACAACATAGATCGAATCCATCAACAAATGCTGTTGATTCTACTATCAAAATATGTCAAAATCTTACCACCTTTCATAAGTCCAGTACTACCACCTTGGTCCAAGCCATTGTCTTGATTGTTTAATTAGTTAAACAGTGTACCTTCTTCAAGTGAGAAGCAAAGGTCAACTTAGTATCTAGTCTCAATAGAGTGACCAACGTGCTACTTTAAAAAAAATAATTCATATCATGCCACCCTTCTGTAAAGCTCCTGTAATTGGCTTTCAGTTTAATTCAGTAACTGTCATTGTCCCAACAGTGGCCTAAATGTCCTCATATTCTTCTGGCTCTGATAACAACTGAACCTCATCTCTTATTACTTATCTCTTACTACTCTTCCTAAGTTAGTTAGTAGGAAATGAGAACTTATACATTTTTATTTTATACAATCTCTATTGGGGGTGGGGGTTGGAAATTTGGCAGTGGATAACAAAGAAAGTTGAATGTAGTTATTCCATGACCAAGCAATTACTTGCAAATAACCTTCTGCTAAATGGCTAAATGAGCACCATATCTACCTGAGGAAATGTTAACCTGATTTCTAAAAGCATCTGGGTAACCTATTTAGCCTCAATTACTCTACATTATGCTCATAAATGTTCTTGGATAAGTCTGAGTGTGTCTGGGAGAGAGGCAGATGGCAAAATTGAGTTTATGTCTAAGTATTCTCCAAACTGTACACTGATATACATATTTTGCATTGAATAAATGCAATATGTACTGTATCTGCCCCAGTAAGTTGGTCTTTAGCATGTATTCAAACAGCTTATGTATAGAGAATTCATCGAGCTTTATGTCTGAAAAGAAGGTTTGGCCTAAAGAAGTAGATATAGGTCTAAAATTTCAAGTGTAACCCTCATTTTCACAGCTGTTATTCCCTACACTGTATGCCTACTGGCTAGCTATAAACTCCTTGACACTTGGAAGGGGTTTATAGCTTTGAGAACATTGCTGACCTCTGTGCAGTTAATTTCAAATGTGCTTTCTTCTTCAGTGTCGTTAAATAAGCAAACATATTTGACTTACACAGACAGTTTCTAGGCCTAGATTTTCTTTTAGTTCTTTTGTATTATTTACATTTCTCACAATCATTTTCATCAAGAAAAGAGATTTATGCAAAAATACCAAAATCATTTTAGCCATTTTCCTTGGGGAACAAACAGGAATAATGAAGACAAAAGAGATGATATTCTAGTGACTGAGTTGTATGTGTTGAGATAGTCTAGGGTTATAGACAAATGACAAGAGAAAAAAATTTATCAGGAATGTAGGAAGATGACACGTTTAGTAACTCCTAACTGGGGAAAGGGAAACTGAAAATTAAAAAGAAGGTGAAAGTTTTGTAGTGTTTTTGTGTGGCTTACTGTATTATTTACTAAATATTGTCTATTAAAATAATAATATGTTTATACTAATATATTAGTAGTACCACATTAATAATATATTGAAACTATTTCAGTCTTCCGTGGGAAGGAAACAGTTTGAGAAAGGGTCTCAGGGCTCAACATGCTTTGCCCTCCAGTGCTCCCTATATATCTAGTCAAGGAATATAGTGGGAGGGACAGTTTCCCCAAGAAACAAAACCAAAGCCACAGAGAACAATGGACTGGGGAATTACTCCCAAGGAACAGAAAAGTGCTACACAGACAAAATATTAGAGTCATTTCTCTCTTGACCAGCATTTGAGTGAGTGAGGGCCAAATAAGTTAGTCCTTTATATAATAAATAGGTAAGAGATGTTTGATTTAAGAGTCTCAATTGAGACAAGGGTCTCAATTTGATGTGACATTCACTGCATGTTTTGTTAGTCCAGACTGTTTAGTGAGAGAGGTGCGGGACTTCATTCTTTCCATCCTTAAAACTGTTTGAGTTGGGAACTCATCGTGTTCAACATTAAGGGGAAAATTTGCTCAAAGACCCAACTGCAGAAAAATGGGAAATGCCTTTTGAAGTAGGACATTACAATTGAGGGCAATTTTTAAATGGATAAATAACAATGTTCAAAGATTATCCAGTCTTTTAAAAAATCATTGTAAAGTTCCCTACTCATGAGTTCCCAAGCTCATGTGCTTTCTGAATTAGCAAAGAAGCATGGTTTACCATGTTTGACTATTTGCTAGTTTACCCTGCATAGATCCAAATAACAGAGAAAATATTTTCTGATCTTAAATTCAAGGAAAAATAAGCAAAAATGAAGATGATTTTAATAGTGTAGCTAAGGACTGACTTGTTTTAAATACAGAAGATTGACCAGGATTTTGGAAAGTTGTAATAATGATTATGTTTTTTGGATGAGTGAAGTGTGGGTATACAAATTGTGGTATAAAAGAGGTGATGATATAGATATGAGGTTCCAGTTGAGATCCCAAACCTCAGAATTATATTTGGGATAAATCATCATAGAAATGATATCAGGCCATGGTAATAAATAAGAATCCCAGGAACATTGTTAAAAATGAGAATCAGAAACATCCTCATTTGAGTGATAGATTGATATGAGAGAAAACTAGGAAATAGCTTGAGAAATGGAAGTCAGAGTATGCAGTCATAGAAACCAAGGAAACAGAATTTAAAGAAAGAGGAAGAATTAGCAATGTGAAATAGAGAGTTAAAGGGAGATGAAACTAAGAGCAATCCATATTAATAACAAGGAAGTCCTTGGTGACCCTGATGAGGGCAATTTCCTTGAAGTGGTGAGGGTTGAAGGCTAAGGAATTCTCAGTAGTTGAAGAGATGGAGAAAGTGATTGTAGACAAATTTTTAAAATAATTTTGCCTGGGTGAGGGAAAAGTAAGAAAAAAATAGAAGGAAACATAGGTTCAAAAAGTGTCATTCTTTTCATTTATTCTTTCACACAGGACAGACTTGAGTATATTTAAATGCTGATAGAAAGGATATACAAAGAATAAGAGGTTAATAAGAGAGGATACTTGTTGCAAAAGGGTATCTGTTAGGGTGGACAGGATTAGCACATAGAGCAAGATGAGGAATAACAATTCAAACTTTAAAATGGAATAACTAGGATGGATATAAGTGCAAGTGTGCTGACAGGAGGTTTTCTTCTCTGTCTTCAACCTCCATAACGTACAGAGGAGGGGAAAAGTATAGATGAAGTATTTGTGAAGACCAAAGGCGATTAGGATGTTTGGGGACAATGTGTCTCATTTGGCACAGGCATTTTGGAAGATGAATGAAAGACATGAAAACGAAATAAGAGAAGGATTTTCTGGAAGCATCGGGGACTTATCTTAGTATAAAGAGCATGAATCTTAGTGACAATAATATGATGGTAATCCCAGTAGTGTTCAGCATCTTGGTTGTAGGCTCTGAGAAAATGGACATTTAGATAGATCCAGTGTTGTGGCTTTGTCAGAAAAGTGAAACAGGAAACCAGTGGGGAACAATTATATGATTTTGGTCAGGGGGTGGTTTAAATGATGCTCAATTTAAACCTCAGGGGAGAAAATGAAAGCAGACCTCTAGGTGATAGAGAGTAAGTGAAGAAGTCAAAGGACTGCAGACCCCACTACTTAGAAGATGATGAAGATAAAGACAAAGAAGAAGATGAAGAAGAAGAGAAGTAGGAAGAGGAGAGAGAAGAAGAGGAGCAGGCGATGGACAAAAGGAGAAAGGAAAAGAAAAAAGCTCTAGTGCAAATAATTGGGTAAGAAATCTGAAAGGAGAATAGGTGTGGACAGAGTGCAGAATGTCTGAGTTTAATATTTTGCAGGTGGTTCAGAGTCCAATATTCAGCCATTGGTGAGGATAAATGAAGTGCTGTGTAGAATGACATATGCTTGCAAATGAGAAAGTGAATGAACTAAGATTCTAAAGTTCCACTTACCCAGACTCTTTATTCATCCTAAGGAGAGACAGGCAAGCCACAAAACTGGTGAAAACCCAAACCTGGAGTGCAGTGGATAACACCTGGAGCTGGAATACAGGACCAGAAAAGACTGCTCAGAACTGGTATTAGGAATTTTATTTAAAGCACCCAAAGACCACTTGCTTAGACTAAGAAAAAGGAGTATTAGAAGGACACAAAGCTGTCTTCTTTAATCATAAATCAGAGCTATAGTGAAAGACTCAAAAAGAGGCAAGAACTAGAAATTTTCATGTCATCCGGATTTTCCTCCACACCTTTTATACCTCCTCTTTGTATGTTTTCTCTCTTCTTTTCATAAAGGCTGGGTTTCTCTGCTTTCTTATCCAACAAGAGTTGGCAGTTTATATTCCCTGTAATCAAATAATTACTGCAATAGCGGGGTGGGGGATATGCAATGCTATTTGGAACATAAATCCCTCTTTAAAAGAAATCTAGATATATTAAACTAATAATAAACACACTTTTGAATTCATAGCTAAATTTGAAATAAATTTTTAAAAAATTCTTAGTAACCAGATTAAGAAGGAGTTTAAATAAAAGGGACTGATGTGCCACTAAAACTGTAGGTACCCTGGGGGATGTTCACTATATCACATGAGGTAAATGTTGAAATGAAAGCACTAAAATTATATAGGATCTTGAAGAACTATGCCTTTAGTGTGTGTGTGAGTGTGTGTGTGTGTGTGTGTGTGTGTGTGTGTGTGTAAATTCCACCAGCTGGCAAAGGGTTATTTGAAGGAAACTTGTCTGATAATGGTCTCAGATGCAAGTAGGAAACAAATCACTTCTCTGATAATTCTTACCAAAATTTCCAACCTCACACATCTCGGTGTTCACATATACATTTCTGGTATACAGTACAGCAAAGGCTGGCCAATAGTTAAGTTAAACTGGTATAGATTGTTATCTTACTAAATATCTGGAAAAAGCAAAAATCTATGATCCCTGGAGAAACATTCTTAGAGAATTCTTACAGAATTTCCAGATAGTCCAAATTAACATTCAGAATAAAAAGCACAAGAAAAATAATACAGCATGGGCAAGAGCCATCAGTAAGACACTCAGGTAGCAGAGGTCATATTCAGATTTACACTGACCCAATGTATTGAAATTTCAGACATGTAATGTAATAATAAAGAAACAAATGAGGAAATAGAAAAAAGGAACAGAAAAATGACTGACTTTCCAAAATGACTACTAAGATTTTTTTAAAGATTTTATTTATTTATTTATTTATTTATTTATTTATTTATTTGAGAGAGAGAGAAGAGAGAGAGAGCATACAAGAGTGGGGGAGAGGGCCAGTGGGAGAGGGAGGAGCAGACTTCCCTGTGAGCAGGGAACCCAACTCGGAACTCGATCCCAGGACCCTGGGATCACAACCTGAGCCAAAATTAGACACTTAACCAACTGAGCCACCCAGGAACCCTGACTACCAAGATTTTAGAAAGAATAAATAGAAGTTCTAAGAATAGTAGATAGAAGAATGCAAAGAATAGGTAACAGTAGAATACACGTGAAGAGAAGACTTGTAAATTGGAAAATAACTCTGAAGAAATTACTGTTAAGCCAGTTTAGAGAGACAATGAGATAGACACTATAAAGGACAGATTAACAGATGTGGAAGGAAAATGATAAGGTGTGACCTATGGCTTCCAAAAATATTTTTAAAAAGAACAAAGATGGAAGACTCACACAACCTATTTCCAAAACTTATAATAAAGCAACAGTAATCAATACAGTGTGATATTGGTAAAGAGATAGATAATAGATCAATGGAAAAGAATAAAAGTCAGAAGTAAACTAACATATGTATGGATTTTTCACTTTCAAAAAAGTGTAATTGTTACTCAAGAAAGAATAGTCTATGCAACAACTGAAACTGGAACAATGAGGTAGCCAAATGCAAAAAAATTATACCTCACACAATACACAAAAATTAACTCGAAATGGATCATAGGATCAAACCTAAATCCTACAACTATAAAATCTCTGGCAGAATATGTAGAAAAAAATCTTTGTTACCTTGGGTTGGTAAAGATTTCTTAGATAAGACAGCAAATACAATCTATTAAAAAAATAATAAATCAGACTTCATCAAAAATTAAGAGTTTTGTTCTTCAAAAGTCACATAACAGATTGTAAGAAGACACAGACTGAGAAGTATTTGCAAACTACATATCTGATAAAATACTTGTGTGTAGATTATATAAAGAACTTCAAAAAAAATAAATAAATAAAAGAACTTTCCAAACTCAAAAATAAGAAAACACACAACCTCAAGAAAACAGCAGAAAAAATTGAAAAGACACTCCAACAAATAAAATATATAGGTTATAACTAAGCACATGAAAAGGTGCAAATTGATATTACAATAAGATACCACTTTAAAACCTATTAGAATGACAAAAAAAAAAGGCAAGGTGACAATATCAGTTGTGTGAAAAGATTTGGAGCAATAAGAATTCCCATACATTGGTGACTGAATTGCAAAATTGTACAACCATTTTACAAAACAGTTTGGCTTTTTCTTTAAAAGTTAATCATATACTTACCATATGACTCAGAAATACAGCTTGTGGGTATTTACCCAAGTGAAAAGAAAATATATATTTATACAATCCTAATGTGAATGTTTATAGCAGTTTTTTCATAACTGCCCCAAACTGGAAACTATCTAAATGTCTTTCAACTGGTGAATGATAAACATACTGTGATATATTTACATAGGAGAATATTATTCAATAATAAAAAGAAAAGGTAAAATTACTGGTACAGGACTGCATGGATGACTTTCCAGTGCATTACGCTAAGTTAAGGAAGCCAGACTCAAAAAAGCTACATGATGTAAGATTACATATACATGACATTCTTTAAGGACAAAATGAAAGGGAGAGAAAACAGGCCAATGGTTGTCAGAGGTTGAAGGTTTGGAAAAGTTTAAACTACAAGCAAGAATAGAATACAAATTTTGGAGTAATAATGGATACTCTAATTAGGTTGGTGATTAGGCAACTGTGCCTTTGTTAAACTCACATAGTGTTCACTAGAAGGGATGAATTTCACTGTACTTAAATTATATATGAATAAAACAAATGAAAAAAAATGTCTGATAATGACCATAGTATTTGGATTTAAGTATATGATAGTGTCATTCAACCATTTTGAGCTACAAAAATGGTAATTTTATATGGCTAAATCTAAACCACTTCAAAATTTTGATGCATCTAGGTCATGATTTGAGGAAAATTTATAGCTCTTTATGCTTTAGATAAAAGAAAGACTAAAACTTAAATAATTTAGCCTCCTACTTAATAAATTATGATAAAATATGAATAAATCATTAAGTGCCAAGATTGATAAATTTGACATCTTAAAATACTCAACTAAAGACACTTTTAAAAGGTGAAAAAAAATTGCCCATATTTTGGAGAAAATATGCATGTCACCTAAAGTTTAGAATATGTTATTTTCTCAAATATTATAAACAAATTCTACCAATCATAAGAAAAAATTGCAATAATGTAGTGGAAAGTTGTGAACTGAAAATTCATCGAGGTGGAAATATGAATGGGCAATAGCATATGAAGTGACACTTTTCCTGATATGAAACAGCAAATGCAAGTTAAAACTACAGGAATTTCCTTCTGGATATGACAGAATGTCATGTAGAAGATTGATGCTTCTGTCACAAACAGAAGAATGGATTTTAAAAAATATGTCTTTGAAGTTACATTAAGATCTGCTGAGGCAGTCAGGGCTTGAGCAAAGATCCTTGAGAAAAATGGAATGTTTTGTGTGTGTGTTTGTAAAGCATGACATATTGGTATTGCCTTTGCCGTTGGATCATTGGATGATTTTTAATGGAAGCTGAGGATCACGACGGGAGTAAAATCAGAAGGCAGTGCATAAGAAGCAAGGAAGCCACCAGAGTTTTGGCAACCTCATGGAGATAAAGACACAAATATTGGAGTTTGATTCCATGAAAGCAGCCAGGATTTGTAGAAAAGGGAAAATCCCAGAGAGAAGGGAAGCACAGAGACACTGTTATTAATGTTATAATCTGTTTCTCCTTCAGGCCTTTGCCCACCTTTATGCTACTACACATGGCAACCTAAGAAATCAGCAGAAGACAGCCGGAAGGCTGAGATAACTTTATTTACTATTACAGTGAGTAATTGAATATAAGGGACCACTCAGCAAAAAGGGTCCTGGTGAAAACCCTAGACTCTCAATTGGGATACCTGGAGAGCCATATGGCTTAGAATTAGTGTAAACCACTAACACAAAAAATCACTGAATAGATGGTAGAAGATGATAACATGCTAACATTAGAACAAATAACAAAGAAAGGTGTTTGGTTTGGTTTTCCTCAGAGAGAAGGAAGTTTATCCTAAGAAGAAATACAAAAGTAAATGAAGAGATACTTTGGTGGCTCCATCTGTTGTACGCCCAACTCTTGATTTCGACTCTGGTCACGTGCTCAGGCTCCTAGATCAAGCCCTGGTGTCGGGCTCCTCGTTCAGTGGGGAGTCTGCTAAAGAGTCTCTTCCTCTGCCCTCCCCCTTAAAATGAATAAATAAATCTTTTAAAAAAGGTAAATGAGGGGTGCCTGGGGGACTCAGTTGGCTATCGGGTCATGATCCCAGGGTCCTGGGATCCAGCCCACATAGGGCTCTCTGCTCAGCAGGAAGTCTGCTTATCCCTCTCCTTGCTGCAACCTCTACTTGTGCATTCTCTCTTTCTTTCTCTCTGACAAATAATTGAAAGAAAATAAATAATAAATAAATAAATAAATATTTAAAAAGGTAAATGAAATAACGAATAGCTGACCAGGAATGGAACTAGTAATTATGTGGCTGTGTCTTGACAACTGTATGAAATAAATCAAAATAAATAACAAATACTGTTGTACACAAGTATATATGAGCAATGCATTTTAAATGCTAAACAATAATATCACAAAAAGCAGGAGGGTGTAAAAGGCATAAAATTTCTGTATTCCTAACATTGTTTCTAATTACATTAAGGATGTATAAAGTAATCTAAAGGCAACAAATAGAAGAAGGATAAGAGAATGATTTCTTCACGAGCTTATTGCAGAAAAATTCTAGAAATATTTGAATGTTGCAGATGAGGAGGAAAAATGGCATAAAATGGGGGACAAAGGGAAAAAACTGTTCAATGATAGACATAAATCTAGTGTATTGAAATTATTTATCATTTTATTTAACTCTGAAATATAGTGAGTGAATTAAAAATAACAACAATAATGATGTGGATGTCATAGTTATATATTCACAAAATTTTCTTGCTATAAAAGTCTGGAAAACTGTTACTATAATACAAATAATATTCATTTTGAATTCTGTGAAGTAATAATCTAACAGGCTTAGTTACAGTATAACCGGGGAAGTAGGGTTATTGTTGGAAGAAGCAGCTAACTTGGAGGAACTCGACTTAGAAGCTCAATAACCCCAAAAAGCATTAATATATTACAAAACAAGGCATCTTAGAAAATGAGTTTTGTATAGAACTTTAGGATTAGCAGTCCACTTCCCTCACTTGAGACCAAGAAAATCAAATAAAGTAGCCATGATCACAAAGCTAAATAATGAAATACAATTTTAAAAATTGATGTTCTTAAGATTTACTTTCAGTCCTGCGGTGCCTGAGTGGCTCAGTTGATTGAGTGTCAGACTTGATTTGGCCTCAGGTCATGATCTCAAGGTCCTTAAATCGAGCCCTGCGTGGAGCCCTGCACTGGGATCCCTGCGTGGTGCAGAGTCGGCTTGAGATATTCCCTCTGCCCTGCACCCTCCGCCCCGCACACGCTCCCTCACTCTCTCTATCTCTCAAAATAAATAAATAAATCCTTAAAAAAAAATTTACTTTTAGTCCTAGGAAATAATTTGTTATATAACAACATAATAAGAATATTTCCATTAACATTTAATAGAGTATTAATTACCAGTAAAATTATTAGACTAGTCTCAATCAATTCCTATTTGAATGAGGTCATCTGGAACTTTTCTCGCATGTAAGAATGTACTTCCAAAGAATACACATAGTTTTGAAATATTTTTACAATGATATGTGGAAAGGAATACATTATACACACAAATACCCAAAAAAGTATTACTAAAAAAGTTTCCAGTGAAAATTCTTACCTGTATAATATATGTGACACATCGTGCCATTTTCTGTTCTATTCTAGTGTGCTATTTCATTTGCATAAACATGCTTGTCATGTCCCACTAAATTCATTTAAGGATGCACTGAATGGTTTGAGACATGCATTTGAGAAACAGTGCTTTAGATACAATCATTTCTCAAAGTGTTTCAGAGACTCAAATGGTTTACAGTGTCTTTTTCAGTTTTGTATTTTAGGCTTAATGCCCCCAAACTGCATCTCTTCTTTCTCTCTGCCCCTCCCCACTCTGTCTCTCTCTCTCTTTCTCACACACACATAAAGTCAAGCTTCAGTGAAGACCATGTAAATAAGAGAGAAATTTTTATTTCTAAATAAAATTTTTGAGCTTTGTGTTATAGGTTTGTTAATTTTAGGCTTGTTAATTCTAGGTTTGATAATATGTTAATTCTAACTAATAGGTTTGTTAATTCTAACTAGTAGAAGGACCCGAAAGTTCTGAGAATCTAGGTCACCAGAAATTTCAGTAATCTTAACCATTGGGTTATCACTGTGCTTGTGGTCAAACAATGATTATCTGTAGATCAGATGACTTCTTGTTGAGAAATGCTTGTGGAGAAGAATTTTTGGCAGTCTTTCATTTTGTAAAAGGAAGTCCATTAAACAATGCTTAATTTTATGCATAAATTCCACTAACAAGAAAAGGGGGCTTTATTAAACTGTAATGAATTAATAAAGGTCTATTTGTAAAGTATTTCCAAAATGTTACTTAGGTAAATTCTGCACATTATGAATGCAAGAAGAAAAATCTTGATCTAATTGTGATTGACCTTTACAGTGGCAACAAAAATCCTGAGACAAGTGTCATAAGGATAATTTTGAGTAACTGTAAGATTGTTGCATGAAATGCTATTTCTGTGATTCATATATCAGACTTCATTAGTTTTACATTTCAGATTATTGATATATTTGTTTGTAAATATTTTTAAAAATATATTACTTGTTCGATGAAATGTAAAGTGATCAATCTTTGCTAAACTAACAGAAAATAATAAATTAATTTTTCTCAGCTTTATCATGTGTTTAAAGCCATCCAATGTGACACAGAAATCTACTGTTAAGCAAGATGAAATTCAGGAATTCACTTGTTATCAATTAAATATTAAATTAAAAACATTAATTTCAAAATTAGAATCAGTTAATAGGCTCTTGCAGAATTTTTCAGAAGAACGTTTTTAAAAATCATAACAGATTTTTTAGGCTATAGACTAAAAATAAACATTTTTTTTACCTTGTTTATCTTTATAATATTGGTTAGAAAAACAGTTCTTCTAGAGGTAATTGTCTGCACCAGACTCTCTAAGCAGTTGTTGAGAAATTCAGAAGGCTTACTATTTAATTTCAAGAGCACAATTTATGCTGTGATTTCTGTGTTTAACCTGGTTGAAACTTGAAAAAACAGACACAGCCTTTAAGGAAATCTAACCATCGTTCTTTAAGTTTCCAGAAATGAGTATGATGATTTTGAGAGAAGAAAGGTGATAGAAATCTTTTCCTAGCTGAATGCTAAATCATAGTCTGGACATTTGTAATTCTGGAGGGTAAGCCACTTAAAACAATGGCCCGTGAATAAGAGATATCTGCAACAGATTGGGTATTTTCAACTGTTTTAACAGAAAGCCCGACATTCAATGGCTTAATCATTTTTTTTAATCAAATAAAAACTATTTTAATTAGTCCCAATTTCACTCTGCCAATTTCTAAAATGTATTCAGAAGTTTACATGAAAATTATTTCAAAGGCCACTGGCTTAAATTTCTTTTATTTTAAAATATTTATTTTCTTATTTAAATTTATTTATTTTAATTTTAATTAACATTCAAAGATGTTAATTTTTTAAGTTTTTATTTAAATTCCAGTGTAGTTAACATACAGTTAATATTAGTTTCAGGTATACAATATAGTGATTCAACGCTTCCATACATCACCTGGTGCTCATCACAAGTGCATTCCTTAATTCCCATCACTTAGTTCACCCATCCCCCCACCTGCCTCGCCTCTGGTAACCATGTTTGTTCTCTGTAGTTAAGAGTCTGTTTCTTGGTTTGCCTCTCTCTCTCTCTCCTTTTTCCTTTGCTTCCTTTGTTTCTTAAATTCCACATATGAGTGAAATCATATGATATTTGGCTATTTAGGGTCTTTGAGGTTCCATAAAAATTTTAGGATTATTTGTTCTAGCTCTGTGAAAAATGCTGTTGGTATATTAATAGGGATTGTATTAAATGTGTAGATTGCTTTGGGAAGTATAGACATTTTAACAATATTTGTTCTTCCAATCCATGAGCATGGAATATCTTTCCATCTTTCATTTCTTTTTGTCATCTTCAATTTCTTTCATCAGTGTTTTATAGTTTTCAGAGTACACATCTTTCACTACTTTGGTTATGTTTATTCTAAGGTATCTTATTGTTTTTGGTCTAATTGTAAATGGAATTATTCCTTAATTTCTCTTTCTGCTGCTTCATTTTTGGTGTATAGAAATGCAAAGATTTCTGTACGTTGATTTTGTATCCTGTGACTATACTGAATTTGTGAATCAGTTCTAGTAGTTTTTAGGGAGAACCTTTCAGGTTTTCTATATAGAGCATCATGTCATCTGCAAATATTGAAAATTTTACTTCTTCCTTGCTTCTTTGGATGCCTTTTATTTCTTTTGTTGTCTGATTGCTGTGGTAAGATGTCCAGGACTATGTTAACTAACAATGATGAAATTGGACATTCCTGTCTTGTTCCTGACCACAGATGAAAAGCTCTCAGTTTTTCCCCATTGAGGTTATTAGCTGTAGGTTTTTCATAGATGGCCTTCATTATGTTGAGGTATGTTCTTTCTAAATCCACTTTGTTGAGGGTTTTTATCATGAACGGATGTTTTACTTTGTCAAATGCTTTTTCTGCACCTATTGAAATTATCATATGGTTCTTATCCTTTCCCTTACTAATGTGGTATATCACATTTATTGATTTGTGAATATTGAAACAGACTTGCAACCCAGGGATAAATCCCACTTGGTCACAGTAAATGATTTTTTGGACGTTTTCCTTCCTTTTCTATTTTTTGGAATAGTTTGAGAAGAGAGAAAACACCCAAATAAATAATGTGGCAAATGAGAGAGGAGAAATAATAACCAACACCATAGAAATACAGACAATTCTAAAAGAATATTAGGAAAAACTATATGCCAACAAATTGGACAATCTGAAAGAAATAGATAAATATATAAGCTACTAAAACAAACAGGAAGAAATAGAAATCTTGAATAGACTGATAACTAGCAAAGAACTTGAACCAGTAATCAAAAAACTCCCAACAAATAAAGGTGCAAGGACAGATGGCTTCACAGTTGAATTCTACCAAATATTTAAAAAGAGTTAATATTGGGTGCCTGGATGGCTCAGTTGGTTAAGCATCTTCCTTCATCTCGGGTCATGATCCCTGGGTCCTGGAATCAAATCCCGTATCAGGCTTCGTACTCAGAGGGGAGTCTGCTTCTTCCTCTGCCCCTCCCCTCTGCTTGTGCTTGCTCTCTCTCTCAAAAATAAATAAATAAAAACATTTAAAAAATAAATTAAAACAATAAAAAGAATTAGTATCTTTTCTTCTCAAACTATTCCAAAAACTAGAAAAGGAAGGAAAACTTGCAAATTTATTCTGTAAGGCCAGCATTACCCTGATACCAGAACCAGATAAAGACTCCACTAAAAAAGAGAACTACAGGCCAATATCCCTTGTGAACATGGATGCAAAAATTCTCAATAAAATACTAGCAAACTGAATTCAACAATACATTAAAATAATCATGAGACCCTGGAAGTGATCTACCTCTGGACCAATTATTTACAAGGAATAATTTCTTTAGATACTATCTTTCTAATTAGAGATCAATGAAAAGGTCATATATTTGTGTGTTTTAGTGATATTTAGCATAAGCCACATATATCTTCTGAACATTCAATAAATATTTAACTGAGTATAATAACTTTGCTTATTTATTGTTACTAAAAGTACTATTACTGAATGTTTATATGTGGTTCAGAGCTCTGTCCTCATGCATAATATTAGAAAGGGTTACATTGTTTATAATTACTGTTCTAATTATTTACTTAGGATAGATTTTTAAAAGGATAATTGAAATACATGAATTATTTTAATATTTATGAATTAATTTAATATTTAATATTTGACATGTAGTGTCAAATTGTTTTCTACAAACTTCCATTATTTTGTAAGTAGCTACTCTACCCCAAATAATATACATGGACTGCAATACCAAAAAAAATCTTGAAAAAATAATGTTCATAAATGTCTCAATCTAGTAAGAGACATAAACTTACAGATTAAAGAATATAACTGAACCAAAACAAAATAGACTCAAAGAAATCCATGCTCAGACACATAATCAAACTCGTGAGAAATTTTCCTCAAGATTTCATCTTGAAAATAGCCCAAGAAAAATAAGGGTGCAATGATTTGAATGACAATAGACTTCTCATCAGAAACTGTGGAAGATAGAAGGAAGTGACAGAATAATTTTTAAAGTGTTTAAAGACATAAACTGACAATGTAGAAATAATAAAGAGACATGTCAGAATGAGAAAACAAAACAAAACAACCACGGCTGTCTATTAGAATCTCATGTTGAATATATTAATAAAGATAGCTTAAAAGAAACTTCTCAAATGACTAATCTAAGCTTTTCTCTGTTGCCACAATCATATATATTATTAAAAAAAAGAACACTAGAGACCAATATCCCTCATAAACACCAAATCAAATCCAGCAGTGTGTAAAAAGAATAGTATATCAGGACCAGCTGGGATTTATGTAGGAGTGCAATTTTGGTCCAGTAATTGAAAATCAATGCTTGTCATTCACCGATTAACAACACAATTTTTAAAAAATTATGTAATCTTCTCAATAGATGCTGAAAAATCATTTGAAAATATTCAGCATCATTCCTGATTTTGAAATTCATAACAAATTAAGAAATAAGGGAACTTCTTCAATATGATAAAAATTGTATATATCCTGATTGTCAGGGTGATGATTACATTTGTTTTTCAAAATTCTAGAACTGTATCACTGTGGGGAGTGAACTTTACTGGATATAAACTGTATCTCCATTAAAAAAGTAAAACAACAAAAAAAGATGTAGACCAATTTATCTAGACATATACACATAGAATATTAATTTATATTTTAACTTTAAAGTTGTAAACAAAAAAATTCTTTCAATTAACATTGAATATTTCAAATGTGCTGTTTGAACATAAATTTAAAATAATTTGAAAATCTGTATTCATTGTGCTGAGGAAATTGTTTTGTTATTATGTTACTGACCTTTTGATAATACCAGATCTCATGAGGTGTCCAAAATGACACAAATTCTAGCCTCCATGCTTACGGTCTTTCAGTTATTTGCAAAATTGACAAGTGCCAGGTTTTTGAAAAGGGGAGCAATTCTGAGAGAGCTGAAATAGTTGCCTTAAGGCACAATGTAGTATGAAGAATAAGGCAGTTCATGTATTTTTGGTGTGAACACTTTTTTCAAAGTATGGTATGCTAGTCAAATATTCCATCTTTAGTCATCCCTCCAAGAACGATGCTACTCCAAAGTGCTGATAGTCTGAAGTTTAGAACTGAGCTCAGTAGAAGTGCATTTATTAATGCACTTATTGATTTGACCTCTACCAGTTTGGCAGTTAAAGAGAACAAATTATCTTCAAGATAGACAGACTAAAATACAATAGCAGATTCATCTTATGGAGATGATGAATTCATTGTACAAGCAGAGCAATGTCTCTAAAATGCCATTATTTGATTTAGAGCATAATGTTTTGTGTTTAATGATGCTTAGAAACAGGATTTTAAAATATATTAGCTTTTCCCCCTTTTTTCTTTTCTTTTTTTAATTAAGACTTTATATTTCTAAAGCAGTTTTAGGTTTGCAGCAAAACTGAGGGAAGGTGTAAAGATTTGTCATAATGCCTCCTGCTCTCACAACTGCATAGCCTCCTTTATTATTGACATCCCCCTCCATGATATATTTGTTACAACTGATGAATGTACATTAACACATCATAATCTCCAAAGTCCTTAGGTAACTTAAAGTTTCACTCCTAATGGTCTATATATTGTGGATTTGAACCAATGTAGAATGAGATGTATCCACCACTGTACTATACAGAATAGTTTCACTGCCCTAAAAGTCGTATGTGCTCTGCTTATGAGTGCTTCCTCACCCCAACACTTGGCAAACACTGATTCTTTTGCTGTCTCCATAGTTTTGCCTTTTGCAGAATGTCATATAGTTGAATCATTGCAATGTATAGCCTTTTCTGGATTAGCTTCTTTCACTTACTAATTTGCATTTAAGTACCCTTCTTGTCTTTTCTTGGCTGGGTGTCTCCTTTCTTTTCAGTGCTGAATAATATTCCATAGTTGGGATGTATCACAGTTTGTTTTTATTTTTTTAGAGACCAAGCATGAGTGGGGCGAAGGGGAGGAGCAGAGGGAAAGGGAGAGAGAATTCCAAGCAGGCTCCACGCTCAGCATGGAGCAGGACACAGGGCTCGATCTCAAGACCCTGAGATCATGACCTAAGCCGAACTCGAGAGTCCGACGCTTAACCGAGTGAGCCATCCAGGCGTCGCCCACAGTCTATTTATTGATTCAACTACCGCAGGACATCTTGGTTGCTTTCAAGTTTTGAAAATTATGAATAAAGCTGTATAAACATCTCTCTATGCAGGTTTTTGTTTGAACATAACATTTCAACCCCTTTGAGCAAATACTAAGAAACATGACTGATGGATCTTAGGTAAGAGTATGTTTAGATTATGTTAGAAACCATCAGCTATCTTCCAAAGTGGCTGTACCATTGTGCATTCCCACTAGCAATGAATGAGAATTCCCGCTGCTTCACATCCTTGTCAGCATTTGGTACTGTCAATGTTCCAGATTTTGTCCATTTTAATAGGTGTATAGTGGCATCTCATTGTTTTAATTTGCATTTCCCTGATGATATATTATGTGGAGCATCTTTTTATAAACTTATTCTCATCTGTATGTCTTTTATGTTGAAGTGTCTGTTAAAGTCATTAGCCCACTTTTCAACTGGGTTGTTTTTCCTATTGTTGAATTTTAAGTATTCTTTGTATATTTTTGATAACCACTCTTCATCAGATATATCTTTTGCAGATATTTTTCCACAGTCTGTGGCTTGTCATCTCATTCCCTTGACATTGTCCTTTCTTATAGATAGTGAAATTAGAGGAGGCTTTATTACTATAGTATTCTTCCATTAATCTATTTTATATCATGCTAATTATAAAAAATTGCATTAATTTTTTTCAAGTATGTGAACATTAATGTTCATCATATATACATTTCATTATACCCTGAATATAGAATTAGTAAACTGGAAAAGAGAACTAATTTAAGCTGAGGCTTACTCACCCTATTTGGAGAAATAGCTAAGGAAGGGAATTACCGTTTATGAATGCTGATTTACTGTGGGCTAGCTATTGTCCTTATTCACAAAGTACATCATCTTATCTCATCTTCATCACTCCATGAGAATGTATTATTCTCACCTTTTTTTTTTTAAGTAACTTTAGTTTTACAACAGAATTTAGGGGAACTACAGAGATTTCCCAAATATGCTCTGCCCTACACATGCATAGCCTCACACTATCAACATCACTCTCCAGAATAGTTTATTTCTTACTAAGAATGAGCCTACATCAACACATTATAATTGCTAAAAGTCCATTGTTTACTTTAGGGGTTCACTCTTGGTGTTGTATATTCTGTATGTTTGGACAAATGTATAGTGACATCTATCCATCATTTTAATATCATATACAATATTTTGCTGTCCTAAAAAGACATTTCTTTTGCAGAGCAGAAGGTTTTAATTTTAATAAAATCCAACTCATTAATATTTTTTCCATGGATTGTGTCTTTGGTGTTGTATCTAAAAAGTCATCACCATACCCAAGGTCTCCTAGGTTTTTTTCTTATGTTATCTCCCAAGAGTTTTATCGTTGTGCATCTTATTTTTAGGTCTGTGCTATATTTTCAAGTTATGCTTTAGCTTTTTGAGGTCCTTTTTGGTTTATTAGACTCTTCATTATTTAAGTCTTGGCCTCCTTTCTCTACAGTCCTCCCATTCTTTCCCCTGTGATTTTCTTGAACTACTCTTAGCTATCTACAATGCATCATTTTCCTTGGGATATTTAATATGATGACATATTAGTCAGAAATCTGACTGAAACAGATAAGACATTTTGAAGAGAGTTTTAACAAATAGAATTTAGAGCAATGGAAACAGCAAAAGTGAAAAGATGGGATCCAGCAGCAGTGGGGAATGATCACCACCTCCAGGCTTGAAAGGGCAAGGGAAGGGACAATTGCTGCAACCCAGTGACAACTTTGTTCTTGAGAATGTGGCCTAGACAGAAGCTACAGCCTGGGGAGAAGAATTCAGCAACTGTCAGACTGCAGACTGAATGGTAGGTAACAGAGGGGAAAAATACACATCCTCTCTATCCTGCAAGAGACTATTATTAACTGAGTTCAGATGGAAGCCATGGAGGTCAAGCCCATCTTGTACACAAAGAAAGGCAGAGAAGGATGGAGAGTAGAGCTAGAGATGCAAACAGAATATGTGTACAATACGCAAACTGTACCCTGTTGGTATCTGCTCTAGCCTTTGTTTAGTTAAAGAAAACTGATCTCTTGGTATAGGGAAACATAAGGCCATAGTAGTCATGTCTTCATTGACTTTCCACAGTTTTCCACTGATGGTATTATCAGGCATGAGGAAGAATACTAAGTGGAAATGCAGTCAGTATTCTGATTCTAAACGTTGTTCCCCTGGCCGCCATTTTGTACCATGACTGGTAGTTAGGATCACTTACCTACTTTTCAGTTAAGTGCTGTGAGGATCTGAAAAATTGCAAGGTGGCTCTCTAAATTTTCAATGCATTAGAATCAACTCTGCTAGAAGCATTTATCTCTTAGGCACCCTAGGATTATGAGAAAAAAATTACATTTATTATTATTATTAATTATAATTGTGAGTCATTCCTACTTCCATCTTTTGGTCTCTGGATCTGGGCAATCTGGTTATGTGGGAAATGGCATCATATATTGACCTTTGGTTTAAGGTGTAAAATGAATCCTATACCACAACACTCCAGGCTTGTAAGACGTTTTTTTCCTAGCCTGTTCTGTAATTGAGCCTTCACCATTCTGCCTTATCATTCTGTCGGGCTGCATGCTTTAAAGAGCGCATGGTAAGACAATTGAGTACCCTGACTTTGAGCCTATAGATATACTTTCTTCATATAAAATACATCCTTTAGTCAGTGACAATACTGTGTGGTAAAGACTCAGGCATTCTGTAGATCCACAAATGGGATATCAGTGTATGCCCTAAGGCAGAAAAAGCAAATTTATGTCCTTATTATATATTTCATTGATTACAACCACTGCCTCCTCCAAGATGGAAGCCATTTTGTAAAATCAGCCTGCCAGCTTTCACTGTCACCAAGGGACATGTTGATCCCCCTCCCCCAGTGAAGAGTGTCATACAGGCTCGGTGTTCGTGCCTTATGTGGACTCTGAGCCCATGCTGGATGTTCAGCCTCATATCTCTCTCCTAAGCTACCTTGTCAGCGATCTTATTTTGTTTTATTTAACATCTGGATCAGTGTAAAATATTGTCCCAAATATTTCTTGTACTCAAAGGACACAACAAGTCACAAGACAAGATGAAGCAATCTCTAATCTTTCTCCTTCCTTCTCTTCCTCCATCCTTGTGGCCTATGTACGTCTCCTCTCAGGTTTCTAAAGGCACTCAACTTTATGGAAATGACAAAATATCTCTTTATGTGTCTAAAACTGTTCTCATATGAATAGCAAAGTTATCTTCTCACTCTATTTTACAGAGTGAAGATATGATTGAATCACTGAAAGAAAATGTTAGCTACATTTTCAGAAGATATTTTATCTAGATTCCGCTGACATTAATTGCAATGTTTCTTTGTCATGCAGCTACATCTGCTCTGTTCTGATGTATCATAGCAGTGGATGAAGTGTGGCAAAATTTGTATGTGTTTAGCTGATTAAAATTTGCTATAAAGATTCAGGCAATATGAGCTGTACACATTGATTTATGAATTTATCTGCACATGGAAAATGTGACATTTGCTGTGTAAACCCCTAAGGGATGGGAATCAGAATTTCTCTGGGATGAACATTAATGCATAACTGTTGCCTGAGGAAAGTTGCTAAGAAAAAAGTTTACCAAATTACAGTCACAGAGATGAATAAAGTTCTGCTTTCCTTTTCAGCCAACTATCATTTTTCAGTGATGAAATTAGAAATTATTTGAAATGAATTTTACCTGTTACATAAAATAATCAGTAATGCTGGATGAGGATTAGGAATAGAATATTAATATTCAGTTCTTTACATTTGCTTATCTTTAAAGTAAATTTATGGCCATTAATTATATACATTTTTACTAAGGAAGTTAAATGGTCATGTTAGATTTTCTTTGCTACTAAACACATAGTTATATTGATGAAAAGTCAAAACTTTCATTAGACATTTGAAATCTGGCATTTTATTTTGTCAGCAGGAAAGAAGAAGATGTGCTTCCTCCTTTCATCTTAGGTATAGATTAGACATCTTGAAATTTAAACAGCTTGGAATGTGAAGTTTAGGCAAGATTACCTAATTTTTGTGAGGTATCACCCCTGGTTAACAGCAATAAAATGTTAATTTAGTCTTTGCCAGGACATATTAGCACTATAACTCAGAACAGTTTGGTATGCTAATTCTGAAATTAAAATGGCTTTGATTAATGCATCAATCAATATAAAAACTATTGGTTGTCTAAAATGACAAAGTTGATCAAAGGTGCCAAAGTGGTATGGCAAGGCACTGCCAGGGTTATATGCTAAGTGATTCAGGGAACTATTAATGAAACCTCTTATTTGATAACATCTGAAAGCATGCACATTATGCTGTTTTCCATGCTATTCTGGCTGTACACATTTTTAAACTATGAAAATGAATATTTTGAAATTTATCTTTCTACAATATTTATTTTGCAGGGGATAAGCAACAAAGGCTGATGAAAAACATGAAATGTTTTCTTCAGTGTTTGCTGGTTAAGATCACACAAACAGTTTTCAAAATAGGCTGTTAATAATAAAATGTGAGGAAAGCAGGAAAATAGTTTCTCCTGCTTCTAGTTAGTTGGTAGACTAAGAAGGATTTATTCAATTTATTTTTTATTGACATCAAATTGTTTCATAAAATAGACAGGCATAAGAAGAACCCAATAGCCACCACGTGTTTTTTCCTGTCTCACTCTAACATTTACTATACTTTTCTATATTCAAAGCCATATCCTTGGAATTGTGCCATAATTCTTGTTCATAGTTATTCCTTTGTCACCTAGAATATTCCTCAACGCTAGCCTATTTCCTGAAACATTACAATCCTTGATGGTTGCCGGCCTTATTTACTTTAAACTCTGCTGTTATGTCTTAAGACTGCATTTTAAAAACTTTTCACTTTGGATACTGCGTATGAGGCAAAATGTTCATATGAAATTTAGTGTTTCTGGTACATTCTTTATCACAACTTTGCATTGTGTTTATAAGTTTATTTTAAAGAGTTATTTCCACATCAGTCAGTCCAATGAATTCTACAATATTATAGTTAATCTTCACAGTACTCTTGGTGAGGTTTTCTAGTCACTTAAATCTTAAAAGTCACACACACACACAAAATCACATTATTCAACTTGTTTGTCAGTTGGATTCACTGTCAGAGACAGTTAGGATCTCATTTCTCTTGTCAACATCCTTACGAAGAGGAGCTTATCTGAAGACTATGTGTGCTCAGATTATCGGGGGCATGAAAAACGAGTGGGATATCTAATAATCAAAAGTTAAACAAATTAATATATTACAAACTGGGCTTAAAGGTCTGTGCATGCACTCTTCTGGTGTCAGGGCTTATAATATTAATAAAATGGGACTTTTGATTTACTTTAGTTATTTTTTCTGAATAGCTCAAGAAATTTCAAATTTATGTTCTTAAGTATCTGACCTTTTTATTAGTATCTACCCTCTCAGAACACAACATAAATTCCACCCTTCTCATAACATTTAACAGAATCCTAAATTCTGTGTACTATTTTTATATTCTAAACATATTTATTTTCTATATGATTTGTATATCATGACTGGAGACTAGAAGAGTAAAAGACCATGACCATACTTTTTTTTTTGCATTATTAATTTCAGTTTTTCTACTGAATGCCCTAATCTCTGGTGAAGTTTATCTTCTTCCTATTGTATAAATAGCTGTGATTTCCCAATCCTTATGAAGATATTATATGCAAAACTTTAGCTTTTGTAACTATACCACAATGTCACATTCATCGCATTCCTATCTCTTAGTGTTTATTAAAGTAGTAAGTGTGAGTAGCAAATAGCAGGCAAGTGAATGGGGCATAAAGAAGAGCCACGAGTCTTCAGTAGGAAAACTGGCAGTAAAAGAAGATGTGTGTCACACGGCAGCTACATCCGCATCAAAAATGGTCTAGACAGTTTCTGACGTTGCAGAAGATGCACAGAGAAATTGTCTCTTAACACCGACTGCTAAATATTGACCAGACAGACTTCTAATTTTAATCAGCCATTAAAAACACCTGCCGTATATTGTGGAAACACCCCTGCTAAATTCTTAGATAAGTATATTTGGGACAGAGAATATATTGAACAGGAGGTAGGCTTTCTCACATCATTGTATGTGTTAGTGCCACCCTGGATATGCCTTACAGATATTTTTTGCCAATTTGAGGTCAGCTAGTTGTCTGTATTTCTTGAAGTATCCCACATGCAGTTGCCTATGGTTATGGAAAATCACAGCACTGGATGCCAATCTCATGAGCATATTTAAGGTACATGATAATCTTGAGTTAAATAGCTGTACATTTATGTATCACTTCATTTGATACCATATTGGTAAGAAACGTATGGGCTGAGAAGTGGCCAAGGAGTTGCATCATATTTAGTCCACATAATTTTCAAAACCCTGTATCAAGCAATTTCAGTTGTCATGCAATTCAAGGATATGAAAATATCAAGGACCATCTGAATGTATCTAGACATTCTATGGTAAGTTACAGTCTACTTAGTTTAAAGCTCAAGACTCAAGAATCTTGATATACTCTACATATGCCTATTAAGATTTAAAAACTACAGCGGAATAAAAATTTTAAAACAGATAAAAATTTAGATTTAAATGATAAGCCAGAAAATAGAAACTCATTTTCTTGTCTCTCAGAAGTCATATTATGTGTTATAAGGGAGAAGTGAAAATCGTAGAGTCATCTATGATTATGCCCTTTCCGCTGTTACTCATTTGAAGTTATTATAGTTTGGTAAAATATATTCTGGATTCTGTTTATCTATCTATTGCTTTAATGATGTATAACTGATATATAAAGAACTGTACATGTTGAATGTGTACAATTTGGTGAGTTTGGACAAATACAAACACCCATGATGCCATCACCACAATCAGTGTAATAGACATATCCAGCGCTACCCAATTACATATATAAAATCACATCTTCCTTACTTATTCATGTGGAGATGACACTTAGGTTGTTTCCATATCTTGTCTATTATGAAAAGTGCTTCAGTGAATACGAGAGTACAGATATCTCTTTCAAATATTGATTTTATTTCCTTTCAACAAACACTCAGAGGTAGGATTCCTGGGTCATATCATAGTTCTATTTTTAGTTTTTCAAGGAAACTCCATACTGCTTTTGTAACTGCTATGCCATTTTACATCCCCACCAAGACTGTACAAGGGACAAGCCTTCGAATTTCTTCACAGCCTTGCCAACACTTGTCTGTTTTCTTAGTAGCCACACTAACAAATGTGAGTTGATATCTCATTGTAGTTTGATTTACATTTCCCTGATAATTAATGATGTGACTATCTTTTCATATACTTGTTGGTCATTTATATGTCTTCTTAGGAAAAATGTCTTTTCAAGTCCTTTGCCCGGTTTCAAATGGCTTTTTCCCACATTGTTGTATGAGTTTCTTACATGTATTGGCTATTAACCTCTTATCAGAGATCTGATTTGCAAATATTTTCTCCCATTTTGGAGTTTGCCTTTTCATACTGTTGATTATTTCCTTTGATGTACAGAAGCATTTTAATTTAATGTTGTCCTACATCTTTATTTTTGTTTTTGTTGCCTGTGCTCTTGGTATCATATCCAAGAAATCATTGATAAGACCAATCTCAAGAAGCTTTTCCCCTATACTTTCTCCTAGGATTTTTACAATTTCTGATCTTATGTTTGCCTTTAATCCATTTTGAGTTGATTTTTGTGTGTGGTGTAAAGCAGGGGTTCAATTTCTTTTTTTTTTTTTTCTATTTTCTTTTCTTTTCTTTTCTTGATGCTTGTGGCTATCCAGTTTTCCCAACACCATTTATAAAGACTGTCTTTTCTCATTGTGTGTTCTTGGCACACTTGTCAAGTTTCAGTTGACCATATATGCACGGGTGTTCTGGATTTAAATTAGCCTACCTGTTGATGTGTGTGGGTAAATTCAATTTCTGCTCTAACTTTTGACACAATGAAGACTTAAGTACAAAGGAACGCAGACAAGAGAAGGTGGTTCAGGGACCTAGAAATAGTTTCATGCCTTAAGGTAGTGAAGGCAGTGAGAAGGTAAACCCAGCTGTAGTGCTAGAGGGAAGTCAGGTGCCAACAGAATACAGTGTCCGAATGTTGTCAGGGTGGAAGTTGGCAGCTGGTATTGATAAATCTGTTAATAGCTGAGGGTGGAATATTGATAAGCAACAAGCTGACAGATTCTTGCAATGTAAAGTCATGAGGGATGAAACACTAGACTATCAAAGCAGACAAACAGGCTTTTTAAAGGTAGTTTTAGTAGATAGCAAGACTGGGGTGGAATTCAGAGGAAATATTTCATGTATTTTTGGGAGGCTGGAAGAACAGAAATCAGGTTGGAAGATTTTGTGCCTTTTGTCCAAGACAGATTGGAGAGGCAGAAATTCATACACAGGGAAATACAGCAAAATAGGAATGCAAAGCCGTAGCTGGATTAATTACCTGACAAGATGACTTTATGCTCATGACAGTGATATATTCCTTATGTTGATCAAGTCTAATTTCCCCTAGAAACTGAGATAGTGTTGTGTGAAGAGAAGGTGGCAAAAACTGGAAAAATTTTATAAAGTCCTCAAAATTTCCTCAGGTGCAAAATATATATGATAATACTGCCCCAAATCACCTTACAGAGTTGTGAGAATTTTGAAATGTTAACATGATCCGTGCATGCGATTCTTCATTCACACTGTCTTATGGTGAAGACTGCTGGATGTTCATCAAAGTCTATTTTCCCCTTCTTTTTGAGATTATACGCACACTGAGTTTCCCATCCCCTCTCTGCAATTATTTTTATGACAGTGGATTTTAGGGAGAAATGATATCCATTTGTGGCCTATACATTTAAGAAACAGGTATTACTTCTCCAAGATCTCTTCCCTTCTGTTCGGTGCATGTGGATGGTACCCAGACTCTAAACGATGGTGTAACAACAGAGCCTACATCCTTGACTCAGCACATGCAAGGGAACCACCCACCAACTTTCACATCCACACTAGACTATGTGTATGAGAGCAAGAGATAAACTTCTACTTTGAGGCAGTACACATTTGGATTTTCTTGTTAAAGTGGTTTCAGTGCAACTACTTAGGTTGAGCCCTGGATTTCTCATTCTCAACCTTTAATAAAATTTTCTATAATTGCCTTTCTATTTTATTTTTCTTAAATGCTATATCTTCTATCATCACTACACCAGTTTTCTTGTTACTAAATTACAGCCCTTTACTAAGTTACAGCCCTTTATTACTCAATTTCATAAGGAGTTTAACCAGATGCCACTGATTGTTGTTATATTTTACATATATTTACATGTATGTACACATATATAGTTAATATATATATTATTATAAAGTAATATATTACCTTGTATTATTTAAATTATTTTTCTTGTTTTATTTTTGTTATTTTGTTTTAAAAATAAAAAACTTTAACTTCTCAAGTCATATATTCATTGATTGTAAATTTTTGATTCATGGAAGATATAGAGAGATTAAAAACACTCAAGGAAGATAGCTGTTAACATTAATAAGGGTATTGGCAATGCATTTGCAAATATAACTGGAATTTACTGTGTGTGGCTTGGACTTTCCTCCCCTAATAATAATTTAATACATAGTATGCCTCTCCTCCTACCCTTAAACCAGAAAGATACACAAATAAAAATAGCTCTTTTAAATCAATTAATCTTTGGGACCCTGATTGATAGTATTAATGGCATTTATTGAAAATATTGATTTAGTTTTTTGTGGTGTCATTTAAAATTCACCTTTACCAGGTATCAAGTTAAAAAAAAAAAAACCTTTAAAATCAGTATTCTGCAAGAAACATTAAGGTTCAGTAATGATTTAGGAAGCAGGATGCTAATTCGTGCCTACAAATATTTTACATCTAGACATCTCTTTTAGCTTGTCTGTATAACATTGGGAAAGCTCTTTAGAAAACAGTTCAACTTGGACAAAACATGTCATAACCTGAGGATATGTTATAAAGAACATATCTCTTCAGGACTCAAAACAATAAATATCTTATAGTATAGGGTATACACATGAGTTGTCAAATTCCTGCTCCATCTCTAATTAAATATCCATTTAAACAGTAATATCTGAAACAGTTGTCCAATGGTCACTACAATGATCAGTCTCTCTAGATCTCTATAATCTCTCCCTCTCTCCAATATATATCATGAAATCTGTGTAATGTGACAATATCTTTTAACTCCAAGGAAATGCGATTTCGCAGATACATAATTTAATTATATGTCCACAAACGTTCATGACAAGTAATACAGGAATGGCCACATAAAACCAATTGTTATTTTTATGTAATTGCTCATGAGGATATTGCAAAACACCCTTTATAGAGGAATCAATGCCACAAATTCTCTTAACATTTGGAGAAAAGAAGCATTTCCCCCTTAAAAATTAATTATACCTGGTAAACTCATATTTCTAGTTTTCCTTGGTGCCAGTATCTTCAGGATATATTAGTTCAGGATTGCAAAAACATGACATATATCTAGAATTCTGATTCATTGTTTTCCTTTGTATTGCTATTACTGTTTTAAATATCCTATTGGGATTTTGTCACTTCATGTTATTTTGTGTCTTTTTATTTTACATATATTAAATTTTACAGCATAAGTTTTCAAATGATAATCATGATGTTATTTATTAATTTGTTAATATTTTAGAAAGTATTAACTGAAGGATTGTAATATGAATGCATGAATATATTGATACATAATATACACATAATATATATTTATCTTTATATATAGATATAATTGAAAACAATTATACATACTCATTTTCAGCAAAAGTAGATTATAATGTAGTTTTATTTTGTTAAAATAATTTTATTAAGCTATTAAAATATTCATATAACATTATCACAAAATAATTTTTAATATTTTAAATTCACTTCTACTGATTTAATTACATTGCATCATGTGAATGAAATAATTTTTATTGCAGCAATTTTCAGATTATCAAATATTTAGCCTTTTTCAATTTTGTGTTATATGAAATGTAGCAATGGAATACTCATTCATCATTTTTTGTGCTAGATTTTTTTCTTTAGATATGGTATTACAGATGAAACTACTGGGCAAAATCTTTCAAACCTTTTGAAGCTCTTGAAAGATAATGGCAAATTATTTATATTAAAAAAATCAGTTAATATTCCAAAGATGAATGTTTGGGAATTGGTACCTCACCACATTTTCAACAACTTGATTATTGTAACTTAAAAATATATCTAATTTGATAGTTTAAGAATATTTTACTGATCTGTTCAAAATATTGTCAATTACTAGTAACATTGTGAATGCTTTCAAGTGTTGTTAGAAATCTTATACCTGTTTCTGTGAATCCTTAATGCACTTTTTTATCATTTTCATTTGAGTTTTGTTCTTATATTTTTGTATTTACAAACATACTTATGTATTAGGAAAATTTATTTTTATATTTATTATTAATATTTTCCAAGACTTTTATATGTCTCAAAATATTTCTATTATTTTCAGTACATCTATGTTTGCATATTTAAATACGCTAATTTCATTTACGCTATTTTCTGCTCAAAAGATTCCTGTGCCTTCAAGCCCTTTCTGCATACCTCAGTTTACAATGAGCTCTAAACATTTGCTTGAACTCATTATGAATATTATACTTCATTTTTATCTGCTTTTTAAAATTTTATATTTGATATGTATTACTTACCTTTTTATTTTATTTAATATATTTGTAGCTTGATTTTATAACTAAATATATACTATTCTCTAGAATATAGATTATTCATCATTATTCTGTTTTATTACTATATTTTAGCCCTTTCACAGTGACTAGCACATGACATTGCAAATGAAATTATTTGTTAAGAATTCTGATTTGAGCATCTTTTTCATTATGTCATATATAGTAGGTAAAAATAGATATTTTATACACAAACTTTCTTTTAAAAACTCAATTATTTTAATGTAATTCTATTTGACATTTCTAGTTCAATGTCTTTTTTTCTGTATAAATATATTGATAATTGTATTTTATTTTTAATCAGAGATGATATACTTTTAAGATTTCTTTAGTATTATCTTTAAGCTTGTGTTACAATTACCTAGCCAGTTATTGGAGCACTAAAGAATAGTACCCTTTGCCAAAATAGAAAAGATCTTAAACTTTATCCCAAATAAGATGAAATAAGTAACAATAATATGATTGGAGCTTGAAATTTAAATCTTCTAGGGCATTTTATGAATCTGTGCAATTTAGAAAACTGTGTTGCTTTACACTGAATAAAAATTTGAAACTTTCAAGGTTCAGTAGCTAAACCTTGAGGGTAGCAACATATGCACTCTACACTTACTGTGTAACAGTATTACTTTTTTTTTTTTTTTTGAGTTATCTCTCTCCCTTCAGCATATTTTTTGATTGAGATATCTCTTTGCTTGGAAGGAAAAATACTTTACTGCTAAAGAAAATGTAGCTCTTCACAATTGGCTCTTCTCTGATACCAAGTAGAGAAATTAGCTATTAAAATTAAATAACATATTTGAAAGAAAAATTAAGAGACTATCAACAGAAGTAGATTGCTTTTATAAAGCTGCTTCAGCCTGAAAAATATTATTAGATAAGACCCTAATGACGTTGACTGGTGTTCTTGATTAAATTTGAAGTGAACCCACTTAATCTTGATGTTAAATGATCCTTTACTTGTTCCTTCAATTCTTGTAAAAAGTAGTAGGTATGGAAATAGACATTTATGATTATTCAAAAGAAAAAAAACAAGATACTAACCGATAAAGTTGTTTGTAGAAGTGGAACTCCTATCCTTAATACTTGAGATTTAGGGGCGCCTGGGTGGCGCAGTCCTTAAGCATCTACCTTCGGCTCAGGGCTCGATCCCAGAACACCGGGATCACGCCCCACGTCAGGCTCCTGGGCTGGGAGCCTGCTTCTTCCTCTTCCACCCCCCTGCCTGTGTTCCCTCCCTTGCTGGCTGTCTCTCTCTATCAAATAAATAAATAAAATCTTTAAAAAACAAAAAACTTGAGATTTATTCTAGGATATAAATCATGTTTTCAATTACCAAAACTAAACCACTCTACTGCTAGGAGACTGAGAAGACGGTCTTCCAAAGTTGTTATTATTTTTTTCCTGTAGCACTTACGTGAGAATTGTTTTAAAGAATTGGCGCATACAATTAACAGGGCTGGAAAATTCTAAATCTGCTACTCAGATCAACCGGAGACCCAAGAATAGGTTGATACTATGGTCTTGAAGCCAAAGACAGCGTGGAAGCAGAATTCCTTACTCTCCTGGGGACCTTAGTCTTTTCTTTTAAAGCCTTCAGCTGATTGGATGAGGCACACCCACATTACTAAAGGTAATCTGCTTCACTCAAAGTCTACTTATTTGAATGTTAACACATTTTTAAAAATACCTTTGCTGCAACATCTAGACTGGTGTTTAACTAACTGGGTACCATAGCCCAGACAAGCTGACACATAAAATTAACCATTACAATGGCTATTCTTATTTTAAGCGAATTTAGTTAGGATTGCTAATACTTTCAAAAGTATGTTAACAAAGAGAAACTGAAGAAAAAAGCAAGAGTAAAGATGGATGAACAAACGTGAAACAACAACAAAAAAATGAGCTGACTAGTGATATGCAGTCTGTCACAATACCCCCTGTATTAGGTTTCTGTGTATTTCATAATACTGTAGCTTTCTTTGTCAAGTTAATGTGCAACTGTAGAAATTCCTACATTCTTATGCATTAGAAAAACAAAACTCCTATTTGTCTCATATTCACATGTGTAGTTCTGTCAATTTAGGGAGAGAGCTGATTCAATTCATCCTGATTTTTTTAAAGCTGTCATATTAAAACATCTAGCAAATTTTATATGGTTTGATCAAGATGAAAAAGGCAAGAATGATCATGTTGGGATTTTAATCCACTAGATCCTTGTTCTGTACACTTCTTTTTTCAGATTTAATTTTTAAAATATTAAATAATACTGACAGTTTCTGAGAAAATTCCTACAACAGACCTTGATGCTACAAGATGAATAAAATCTATTCTATAATGAAATATCTAAACCATACTTCCTTTTGAAACTATGACTTCAGAATAATGCAGGAGAAAAATAAGGTTCTATCTTTCAGGTATGAATATTCATTATTGTCAACAATATCTTTCCTATACATACAGTCATAGTTTGCTTAGAAAACTGAGTTTTGTATATAATCTATATGATTCAAGAAATAGTTTCTGAATATATTAACATATATATTCATCTCTGATTTTTTGATTACTAAATCAATTTTTTTTACCTACTATAAATTTCTCCCTTTTCCAACAAAAACCCATAGAACATATGTTAAGGTCACTTTTTAAATGCCATTACATTTTTTCTTCAAATTCCATAAACCTATAAACCTAAGGATCTAAATGGAATGTTATCAAGAATATTATACATAGTCTATTTTCAAATATTTCTCTTATGTGTCCTTGTTCTAGAATAGAACGATTTCTGGACAAAAACAAAGAATATTTCCATAAGCAAGCAGCAAGAAGTTGGATTGCCTATGAGGGTTCCCTATGCTGCTCATGCAAACCTGTGAATTATACTTTTAAAAGTTATATTGTAAGTTACTTCACCCTACATTTGCCCTGTCTTCAAAAAATAGAGTCACAAATTAAGCTCCTTATTTGAATGGCAGCTCAAGGGTTCTTTCATCAACCAGGGTCTTCTGAAGGCAGAGGGTTAAAGGCTTCCTATGATGTATTACACACATAAAAGACTGTATGCAGGTTTGACATAATAGGTCAAAGTAAAAATATGCCATTTTCTCTCTGTGGGTGGATTTTATACTAAGGCAACTTTATTGTTCCTGGAAATATTTTAATTTAGAAATCTTAATAACCTTCTTAACTCCTTTTGAAAGTAATATGATATTGGCATAGCAGAGAAAATCATAGCCCAATTATCATCACTTAGCCTTTCCTGAGCTAAATGTTTTACAGAGAAGGAAGGTTCTTGTTTGTAAGGGAGATCCTTATATGCAATATGCAAATTCTATGCTGTAAATTTCCCACAAGTGCTGACTACTTAGTCTTTTAATGTATAACTACTCACCATCTATCACAATTATTCTTAGTTATATAATATAACCAGTCTTTTTTTTTTGCAGTTGAAGTAACTGGAAGTTAAATAACTTGTTCTGGATGAAACATCGACTTGACAAAGTTCTAAAATTAGATTTTGGTATGCCTAAGGTTTCATTAGAATGTATTTTTATTTTCAAAGGCTTTTTTGTATTTACTCAAGTGTGAGGCATGCTATAAAATTTCAGACTTTCAATGCAATCTAAGCCAGAACTCTTAACCTTAGTCTATGGGCTTTTAGTAATATTAAGATAAAATAGCTCATAATACATATGTCTCTGATTACAAAACATAAATTTTCAATTTTTAGGTCATCTGAGTCCTTCATTATATGAGGGAATAAGCATCTGCATTCAGCACGAGTGCTTAAGTAGTCAGGTCAGTTTTATAATAGGCAGAATGAAAAGGAGATTCTAAGTTCACATGTACATCCTGTGTGCCTCAGAAGTCCAGGTGCCAGCACTACAGAAAGTAAAAGAACAGAATGACCAGAAACTGGCTTTACCCTTACATAGGATCATATGGGAAATATATCTCAGAGGACATCAGACTCTCCCCATGAAATTAGAAGAGCTGCTCAGTGGGAGGGAACTGGGAAACAGAGACAGACCATACAGGTTTATTCCACTATCCCTATACTCTCAGCAGCAATCTCTACTCTATGCTGTGGAAACATCTTAAAAACTTAACAGCAACAACCATGGCATTTATTATTATACTTGTTATTATTTTTGTATCTATTAAACAGCTTGTAGTCAGACCTTGAGAGAAATCAACATAAGTTACGATCTTAATAGAAATGTCCAGAGAAATAAAATTGGTTGCCCACATATATGAAAATAGAGCAAAAGTCCAGATTAAAATAATGTAAGCCTCTCTTCACCTCCATTTTTGTCACTTAAAATTTACTAAGATCATTAAAAACAACCGCAGATAGTAAAATTCCAGAACTCACAATGCACAAAGGTAAACGGCTGATATGGAGAACAAATGCAAAACATTTATCCAGGATTCAGAGGAACAAGACTATGGATTTGAAAGTATGAGACAGAAGATAATAGAAAAGATAATAACTTAGATGTGTTTAAAACTGAACTGAGAAAGGGAAGCATAATTATCCATGGAATGAATTAAAGGAAACCCACAGCTCTATACACATTGACACAATTTTGAAATTAAAATTCTACAGAAATTAACCTACACGCATTCATGTTGAAAAAATAATTAGGATAACCAACTTTCAGATTTTTCTATCTAGAATAAGTATCAGAAGAAAATGATGCAACTTGTATATAGAGGAAAAGTTTCTGACACAAGAAATTTATAAATTTCCATTTATAAAAGCAAGAGGAAGATGTCCTCAGATATTTTAGTGGTCAGAAACTAGGAAAAAAAAAAGACATCTTTCACAACAATATTAATCAAAGGTGTTCCTCAGGTCTCTGGCTTATAAAATGGACACAATTTTGTAATTGGCACCATGTTACTTGTCTAAAATTAAGCAAAGAATACTCATTTCAGTTATTTTGGAAATTTTGCATATACCTGAAACAAAGACTATGGGTCTTTACTTTTGTCTCACATCTATTTTTAAAGGCACATATGCACAATTGTTTTATCCATCTAAGTTTCATTTTTAATTATAGTGCAATAAGGCAAACTACATTTTAAAAATGAAGACATGGGTGGGTACAGACTGAATACAAAGGAGGAGTGGAACCAAGTTCCTTACTCTGCTTTTTTTACTTAGGCTTCATGAACATAGGATATTTAGACACAAATTTCATTTTAATTCTACATTATGTTTCCCTGACTTCATTATGTTCTAAAATCATAAAAGAAAGAATACTTAAAATTTAAAACAAAACAAAACAGAAGATAAGCCTGTGCCTACTTGGCAAATGTGGTTTTTTTCCTTAGAAAATTTGAATTGTGTGTATGTGTGGTTTGGTTGTTTTGTTTTGGGTAACTGTGTGTTTAGGAAGTAAATATCTCACTTTTTATAGACTGAATGACATATCATAAGCAGTCTTAACCATTTTGTAATTGCCTAAGTGGGCTTTGACTTTGGTGGTATACTCATGATCACCTGCTTTTTCATCATCATGTTGCATGATTATCACCATCCCTAGGTTAGGAAGTGAGTCTCTTTTTCAGTGTGTCCCTTCCTTTAGGACAATTCCTCACATGAAGTAGTTGCTTAATTAGTAGTTTCCAATGGCTAAATGAATTATTATTATTATTGATGGGCTTTCACCATAGTAAATTTTCAGGAAGATTAGGAAAGGGGGTCATTATATCATTTATAAATACTTTCAAATTCATATAATTATATTGGTCTGTATGATGAAGATATTTGATTATCTCATTTTATAAGAAGTTTGAGAGCAAGGGAGCAAAAATCTCTTCAGGTGTCTATTTCCTTTTATTGCAGGAGGAAATTTTTCTAGAGAGCTTCTAGGATGCTCATGTCTTTTTTTTTAAAGATTTTATTTATTTATTGAAGAAAGAGAGAACGTGAGAGAGAGAGAGCACAAGCAGGGTGAAAGGTAGAGAGAGGGGGAGAAGCAGGCTCCCTGCTGAGTAGGGAGCCCACCGCGGGACTTGATCCCAGGACCCTGGGATCATGACCTGAGCCGAAGGCAGATGCTTAACCAACTGAGCCACCCAGGCACCCCAGGATGCTCATGGCTTCCATCTCACTGACCATTGCTTATTTCATGTCCATTGATGATTACAAGGGAGGCGCAGAAAATGAGCCCCAAGAAAGAGAAAATGGAATTACCATGGCTGAGCAAATATTTGGCCCTCTTTCAGAGACTGCTGTTTTCCTCTCTTAGGTCTGCACCACAAAGAATGCTTTTCTGGACTCTTAGTGGTCTTTTGTGTGAGTGCATTTTGAGGCCTAGAGAGGTCTTCAGAGAAGAACCTTCAAATGGCTTCAAACTCTCTATCCATGGCTCTCAAGGCCTCTGTAACTCTTGCTAGCGCATACTTAGTGAATTATTTCAAACTCTAGCTGAATTCTTCTAACTAATGCCTGTCTGTGTCTGCTCACGTTGAGCGAACACTCAGGACTCCTCTATCCCTGAAGGTCTGTCTCTATAGATTTTGGACCATTTGGTTGCCCTACAACCTTTATTTTCTCATAAGTTCAAGAAAATTCCTATTACCTTAGTGCTCTTGGAGGTTCAAGAAAACTCATGAACTAACAGTTTATATGGCTATTTTGTTGTAAGACTGGAAATATCGCTCTTTCTAGTTCTATATTCCAAGCAGAAACTGGAAGTCTATGTCTTAAAATTTTTATTTTACATTGAACATTGTGATTATATGTTGTAAGGGATGCTGGATTCTGTTATCTTTCTCAACAGGGTGCATGCATGTGTGTGTGTGTTTCTGATTATTACTTCAATTACTGTGAAGGCTTACTTCATGTGTAGGCTTACATTTTATTGGAGACAGATCTGTGAAAAATTCAAGGTATTTCCTAAGTCTCTCTAACTTGTTGAAATTCAACTTCCCAATTCTGCCTCCCTTGTGAATCTTGTTTGAGCTTGGTCATGGGCTTTTTATAGCGGATCTTGAGTATTTTACCAGCTGCTATTTATAATTAAGGATCATGTGGTCCTTAATTATAAATAGCAATTGGTGTCTCATTTCGTGTCCAGGGTACTAACTGGGTTTCTTAACTGATTGATCCTTGTTTTCTGCACACAACTTCTTAGCAACCATATTCTAGAAAACTTTGTGTAGATTTGTGTGTGTGTGTGTGTGTGTGTGTGTGTGCGTGCAGCCATCCCTCAGCCAAGAAGTCTTAGAGGACTCCCATACAGACTTCCGAGGCTGTTTCTTGCACAGCTGTCTCTTCATTGCCCTGCCACATGGATTCTAGTTGCTTCGGCTGACTTGTATATTGATACGTGTTTTCCTCAGCTTAGCTCTACCACTTTGTTCTGCTTGAAGAGCACCTTGCTGTTTGTCAGGAAAGTGTCTCCAGACAAACACCCAAGGTGATGATGGGGTTCCTTTGACATTTTCCCTTCTCTCAGTGATCATAATCTTTCACACCAGATACCTCATCACAGTGTATTGTTAAGTTTCTTACATCAAAACAGAAGAATAGGATCTTATGAAAGTAAGTCCAGTGTAGGTCTAGTTGTTTTGTAGTGTTTAAGTTTTCTCTCTCCTTTTTGATCTTCTTCCTAGTTGTTTTCTTTATTACTGAAAGTGGGGTATTGAAGTCTCCATCTATTATTGTAGAACTATTGTATCTTTTCAGTTCTGTCCATTTTTGTCTTCATATATTTTCCTTAGTTTGGACTAATTACAGAATGTCTGTATTCCCTGTTACACCCAGCCCATGTGTCTGGTTTGCCTTGTAGTCATCTGATTGAACAGGTATTTCCTTAAATGCCTTGAACAAGTCAGTCTTCCACCTTTGGCAGATGGACTGTGCATGATTTTAGCACATTTTCTCTCTCCAGCAGTTTAAAACTATTCCTTATTTTTTACCTCCTGCTTGTTAAGGGTTTCAGAACCAGCCAGAGGGGAGAAATTGAGACCTTTTAGACTCTTCTTTAAATATATGAATAGCCCTGCATATGTCTATTGTGATCTGTATTCCAAATAGTATGCCATAAGGTTTTCAAAATCCCTCATGGATATCTTATTCCCCAGATCTTCCTTTTATGTTTCCTGGTCAGCGTCTTGTTTCCCCTAACTGGCTTCACCTCAGGCAGGTGTGACATTAAACAATGGCCAAACACCCTGAGTGTAGGGCTTTACCACTGAATGAGCACTGAATCAGGTCAAATTACAAGTCCTGTGATTAGGGTATTTCCAGTGATCTGACAAAGAGTTCATCTCATTAACTGTGGGTAACGTTTTGAGGAACTATAAACACAGTCTTTCCCTTTTGGTGACTTCTAGCCGGCTAGTTTTCACAACTCCCTTGATTGTAAGGGTGCTGGTTTTCAAGGCAACTGTGAAAGTAAGGAATGAAAGATGAGAATAGGGCAAGTTGAACACCACAAAGTTAACTGTTTTTACTCAGCTTCTCCTCACTAATGCTCCTTCAATTATTGTCTTTATTTCCACACTTTTTAAAAAGGTGATTTTGTCCTTTTTTTTTCATTTTTTGTTGCATTTATGAAGAAATGAATTTTCATTTATTTTTATTTGAGTATAGTTGACACACTATGCTACATTAGTTTCAGATGTACAAGTTAGTGATTTGATGAGTTTATACATCATGCTATGTTCATCATAAGTATAAGCTACTATCTGTCCCATTCAATTGTTAAACAATATCATTGACTGTATTCCTTATGTTCTGGTTCTTATTCCTGTGACTTACTCATTCCATCACTGAAGGCCTGTATTTCCCTCTCCCCTTCACCCATTTTGCACACCCCCGTAACCACCTCCACTGTGGCAATCATCCATTTGTTCTCTGTATTTATAACCCTGATTCTGCTTTTTATTTATTCATTTTTTTAGATTCCATTTAGTGGGTTCCATTTAGATTCCATGAGTGGAATTATATGACATTTCTCTTTCTCAATCTGACTTATTTACCTTAGTATAATATTCCCTAGGTCCATCCATGTTGTCTCAAATTCTCAAATGGCATGATCACATAGTTTTTATGGCTGTGTAATATTCCATTGTGTATATATACCACATTTTCCTTATCCATTCATCTATTGATGGACACTAAGGTTGCTTCCATGACTTGGCCATTGTAAATAATGCTTTAATAAACATATAGAGGTTCATATATCTTTTCAAATTAGTGTTTTCATTTTCCCTGGGTAAATACCCAATAGTGGAATTATTGGATCATATGGTATGTCCATTTTTAATTTTTTGAGGAAAGTCCATACTGTTTTCTATAGTGGCTGTACAAATTTACATTCCAAAGGTCCTTACTCCATAATTTCAAAAGAGCCTTATGTCAAAATTTTGAAATTTAGATTAAAGTTAACAAATTACTAAAGAAAAAAACACTTGGTAAAATTTTCTCCAAATCAATTGGGATAGGTCTATAATCTTACATTTATTTTAGAAATTGAATCAGTAGTAAAAAATAATCCCACGAAGAAAATGCTGGCCTGTATGACTTCACTGGTGAATTATTTTAAACATGTCAGCTAAGAAAAAATCTAGGTTTATCCAAAGCCCTTTAGAATAGAACACCAGATTACTCACATAAATTTATGAAGTTTCCATAATCTTACAGCAACACCTACCAAAGACAATACTGAGAGAAATTTATAGTTTAATCTCATTCCTAAATATGTATGCAAAATTCCTAAAATATTCCAGAAACAAAAAGTTTATTGTCAAATGAGAGGTTCAACAAGAGAAACTTGCCATAAGTATTAAAGATAAAAACAAATTATATGGTTGTCTTTATATATGCAAAAAAAATTTAATAAAATGCAAATACATTCAAGATCAAATAACTCATAGTAGGCTAAGAATATATGAGGACCTCTTTATTCTGATAAAACTTATCTATAATAATACCTGTAGCAAACATTATTATATTAATGGATCTTTGAAAATAGTCTCTTTCAGATATGACACAAGACAAAGTTTCTCTTGATCATTATTGCCATTTTACTAAATGTCACAGCCAGTATATAAGGCCAGAAAAATAAATATAATATATATGGATCAGAAAGAAGGATATAATTCTTTGTTATTTGGAGAGTATATGCTTGTGTTTATAGGAAATAGCTAATAAAATGTCAAAATTAATAAGAACTTACAAATCAATATAGAATTTATTTGTAATTCTATAGGTCTAGGTGACAAAAACTTCAAACTTGGGGCATGTGGGTGGCTCATTCGTTAAGTGTCTGCCTTCGGGTGGGGGCATGATCCCAGAGTCCTGGGATCGAGCCCCGCATTGGGCTCCCTGCTCCACTGGGAGCCTGCTTCTTCCTCTCCCACTCCCCCTGCTTGTGTTCCCTCTCTCGCTGGCTGTCTCTCTCTCTGTCAAATGAAAAAATAAAATCTTTAAAAAAAAAACAAAACTTCAAACTTTGCTAGTATAACAGCTACCATGTAACTAAACATAAATCTAAACCTAGATTTATAAGTTCTTTTATTAAAAAATATATACATAAACCTTTTTTATTTATACATACATGGTATATTATACACTCTATCATAAATATATCATCTCTACCACAATTGATATTCAGATTCAAGGCAATCATAATCAAAATCCAATATTGTTTTTTTGTGAAAATTGTCAAGCTGATGCTAAAATTTGTATATAAGTGCAAATGTCAAAAATAATCAGGCCAGTTTTAGAAAAGAGTAAGAAAAATAAGAGACTTTCTCAACTAGTTAACAATAAATTTCATTTTCTATTGTACACAAGACATTAATATTTTGTTCATGGATTGGCAATTAGATCAGTTAAACAGAGCAAATATCTCAAAACAGATCTATACATTTTGAACACTTACTGTATGACACAGTTTGTACTGCAGGGGCATGGGCAAAGGGCATTCTTTTCAATATATGGTCTGGAACAATTAGATATCATACAGAATAAAAAGAAAATACTTGTACAAATTGATAAGACAAAGACAAAAAAATCTACAAAATTTACAAACATTAGTACTTACCAGAGAGTATCCCAACAAACCTTATAAAAAATTCAATAATAAGAGAAAATTTAAAATTCTGAGAAAACAAGCTGTTGGCTAGTATGTGGAGCAACAAAAATGTTTATATCTAGTTATTCAGAATCTAAAATGTTTAACTATATTGAAAAACAGTCTGGCATTATCTAGTAAAGAATGTAGCCACCCTATGATCTAGCAATTCTACTCTTAAATGTGCACGCATAAGTTCTCCTAGATACACAGACCAAAATGTACTTAACTGCATTACTTGTAAGAGCTCTAAATTAGAAATATCCCAAATGTATAAATATTGACTGAATGTATCGCAAATGTATCCCATATTAAATGGATACATAGTGGAACAAGCGCACAACAGGATTTTATACAGTAGGAAAATGAACGAACTACAATTACAAGCATTAACATCTTTGCATTTTACAAACATAATGTTGAGTTAAAGAAACGTGTCACAAAAGAATATATACTGAATAATTCTATTTATGAGCAGTTTAAAAGCTGACAAAACTTACCTATATTGTTTAGGATAGTAAAACTATCTTAAAATTTTAGTAATTTTTACCATATAATGCAGGGAGGTGGTTACTTACAGAGAAGGGATGGAAGAGGTTGTAAACAGGAAGAGACACAAAGGGAGTTTTGGGAGTAGCTTCCAATGTTTTATTTTTGACCAGATGGTGGTCACATGGAAGATCACTTTATAACAATGTATTAATCTATACATAGATATTTTACATGTGTGTTTTCTGTGTATGTTGCATTTCACAATGAAGTTGTTATAAATAAAGCAAAAAATAAAATGTTTGTAAAATTAGCTGACTTGTAATCAAGCAATAAAAATATGAAAGTGTTTATAATTCCTGAAGAGAAAGCAGACCGTGTAGGTAATAGTAATTGATTCAGGGGATTTGAAGGATAACAAGAGATATTTTCTATGGAATCAGTTCCATTTCTATTTTCTAAATTGGTAGCTGCTTCTTGATTCTGTATCATCCCTTGCTGTCTTTTCTCTGTTGGCACTTTTTATCCAGAAATCCTGACTTGCCCCACCTCAGTCATTGTTTGGCCTCTCATCTTTTTCACCTGTGGAATAGCTATTTCAAACTTTGTCACTTTCCTCTTTCTAATCAACCTTTGCCTTTTTCTTTCTGCTTTCAAACATTTCAGTGATCTTTGAATGATTTTGTTTCACTTGCTTACCCTTTCCACTTATTGTTCTCATATTATTTTCTTTTCAATTCAGAATGCTTAGAGTGTATATTCTTTTTCCTGATATTTCCCTTAGTTTTTCCCTGAGCTCTCTCTAAATTGCTTTGGTTTGAAACCATACATGTAACATGTCCAATGACCTCTTCAAACTGCCTTAATACCTGCTTCTAAGGTGCCTTAATGTTTGTGTTGCAAATAGCATGATGAGTCATTCTTCCCAACTTTTAGCCTTTCTCCCTGGGGTCAGTATTTATGCACTGTCCTTTCTGACATATTTTTGTGTTTGCTTTAATAACTCTTCCTCTTTACTTTCTAATTAAAATGAGAAGCTCACCAATGCTGTATCTTAAAATTTCAGTTCTTCTCTCCACATCTTCTCCCTTATTTTGTTAATGAACATTTAGATATTTTTAATTGCATAGAATTTGGCTATGTATTTCCTTTCCTCCATCAAATCTGTAGAAAACGTCTTTGTAAAAATATTGAAAGATGTTTTGCATTTAGTATTGTACTTGCTTTTTTTATACTCCATACACAAACTAAATATTTTACTTCTTATTTTACCCCAGTATTCCTTAATATAACCAGATTAAACCATGAAGTGGCTGTGTGGGTCTGTATTGATCAAGGTTCAGGCTAAGCTTCTCAAATTAGTCAAGATAGGGTATAATATGCTACAGCAACAAACAACCTCTAAATCTCAGTGGCTTATCATAGAGGTTTATTTCTTGCTTACACACTAAGTATCCATAATGGATTGGTACAGGCATTGCTTCACATTGTCTGTAGTCCAAAAAACTAGTTCAACAGAGAAATCTCTATCTGGAATATTGATGTTCTTGTGACACAGGAAAAGTAACAGAATGGACAATAAACTGGCTCTCAAAGCATCCTTCCTGAAAGCGTTTCATCCCCACACACATTTCGTTAGTTGAAGCAAGTCACATTGACTTCAGTGCACCATGGAATTACAATCCAAACAAATGTAACATAGTAACCGAAAACAGAAATAATTTATGGAAATAAGACTTTCTTACATAAGAGTTCCAAGTTAAGCAATCCATGTATTAGGGATGGCTCTGCAACTCATAGTTAATTAGGGTTTTAGGTTGATTCTCTCTTGGTTTTCTTAGAGTGTTGTCATCATTTCCATGACTGAAGTGGAATCACTATGTCCAGATCCAGACAGTAGGAAGATGAAAGTAGATTTAGAGGAACTCATTCTTAAGACTCAGTCCAGGAAATGGTTCAAATCATATTGCTCATATTTCATTAGTATGAAGTTTGTCACAAAATTTTCATGAAAAATTATTGGAATTTTGATTGAGATTACATCAAATCCATATAAAACTTGTGAAGCTGATATATTTATTATATTAAATCTTTTAAGCCATAAATATGGCATATGTCTCCATCTATGTATCTTTGTTTTTCATAACACTCAAGGAAGTTAAGCCACAGCTAACCAAGGACAGTGGGAAGTGCCATTTTGCTGACTTGGAAGGAGAGAAAGAATTTTTAGAACAGTAATATCTCCACCTTAGTGATTCAGTGATAAAATTAGGCAAAATTAAAAAGCAAGCTTTGTTTCACTGTAATGTACAATTTTGGGACCCATAGTTTCTTTTTTTTTTTTTTTTAAGATTTTATTTATTTATTTGACAGAGAGAGACAGCCAGCGAGAGAGGGAACACAAGCAGGGGGAGTGGGAGAGGAAGAAGCAGGCTCCCAGCAGAGGAGCCTGATGTGGGGCTCGATCCCAAAATGCCAGGATCACGCCCTGAGCCGAAGGCAGACGCTTAATGACTGAGCCACCCAGGCTCCCCATGGGACCCATAGTTTCTTATATTGAGTTTTCAGCATTATATAACAAAGAACTTACATGTTTTAAAGTATATAAAATGTTAAGACATTATAAACAACTCATCCCTTTAATTTATATTTCCAGATGTTCTTCTCATTAAATATAATAAATTCTTCACTACTTCAAATAAATAAATAAAACTTCACTAACTACTTAAAAATGTGCTTATTTTCCTTAGCAAAAAGATAAAACATTTAAAATATATGTTTAATTATATTCATTCTTTTCCAGAGTTTGTACTTCATTTTAATATTTGGACAGTAAAAATAAACATAATAAATAAAGGATGAATGTCACTAAACAGTACTGAATGTGACTACATCATTCTTTTTCCCCCTAAAGAACAAACAACTTCAAAGTTCTATGCATCTATGATGAGTTCAAATCCTAGTTTTCCTGTTTCTATAATTATTAATTCCCTTATTGTTTTCATAACATTTAACTTGCAATTTATATTTTATATCCTGACATCTTGTTCACTGGAAATAGCTGCTCCTTTTAGAGTCCCAATGCTCCTTGCCTCTTAGACTTTAAATCTAATCTCTCCTGTTATTTTATTAGTCTTTAAGACATTTCAATATTTATATTAGAATATATTTATTATTTTCTCCATTGAACCTTTTAAAACAAAGAATTTGACATATTACTTAACTACATTTAACTACATCTACACCTACAAATCTGGGAATTGTGAGGTTTGTTTCTAAATTGCTAAATAAATTCACAATAGAAGCTAGTTTTTTTAACTGAATGTTGTCACTAAAAAGAAAAAGTATAAAAAAGACTTAATAAAATGAAACCACTTATTCTTCCAGCACATAATTTTGCATATTAGTGACAAATGTCCCATAACATCAATATTTTGTTTCTCCCATTAGTGTTTTTATAGCCATTGCAATAGACAATTTCCAGAGAATTCAGTGTTGCCTATGTAATGCAATTGTAAGCTAGAGCACAAATCAGCATAAATACTTTTAGATTTTATCATAAAAGTACTTAGTAATACATTAATTGCAAAAGATACTCCTTTAACTGAGCCCTGTAAAAGATGGCAGAGAATAATAGCTAAAGCCTTTTGTCCCTGTCCTTTTCATTTACACTGACAACAAATTGCAAAGTGATGACATTAAGGCAGCTTTTCTATATTTAACAAGAAATAAAATGTTCATTGAAAGTAATAACACTTTGTGTTTTTCTGCTATAATTGCCATCAATGTGTGGGTTATTCTGTAAGGGAAGATGATTTAATAAAGATTTACATGTGGAAACATTGAGACTTGTCAAGGAATATTCAAACAGTTCTCATGGTAGATATTTTCAGGAGAACCCTCTTCATGTAATATATACAAATATAAACAAAGTGGTTGTTCTGTGGAAACATCTAAATTCTAGAGAGATGAGTTTCATAGATACTGCCTTCCCCACAAAAAGCAGTTAACTTCAGGAATAATTAGTAAGCATCCACTCTTTGTGCTGACCTCTAGAGAAGGACTGAGAAAAGGATAGAATGGAGAAGAGAAAACAGAGACACACTATATTCTTCTATCTTCCATTCTTTGTCAAATATATAAGAAAACGTAATTCAAAGAAATGCATTAAACATATAAGCACTATGCAAATGGTCAATAATGACTTTTTTTCATCCTTGATTCTCTTTAGAAAGTGCATTTTTCTTGAGATGGAAGAACTTAACTGGATCTCACTAATTCTAAAAATGAGCTAGTAACGAAGCATATTATTGTGTTCATCTTTTGCCCTGTGTCAACTTTCATATTTTCTTTGTCTTGTGATTAATATAACTTTATTCATTAATATAATTTTATTATTTTCCTAATCCAGTCTTCTAGGTAAATATGGGCATCTTTCATTTCCATTTTGAACTTTGTCTTTCTCAGTTTACGTCTTTGTCATTTTCTGTATTACAGGCGAAAAAAAGTGTCATGTGAAAAGTCAGGAAAATTATTTATCACAGAACATTTGACTGACAAAACAGTTCTATAAGGATGGAATATGACAGAGGTTAGGTGGAAATTAGAGAAGTGGGAAGCTGAAGAGACTGTGAGAGGCCAGTTTGTGAAGGCTCTTAGGTGTCATACTAAGGGCCATATAATTTAACAATGGAAAATAAAATAATTTAGCAGAGGAAAGGCAATGAAGGATTCTAAACAGTCATAATCTTGTTTGCGTTTAGAAATATCAGTGCAGCAGCTGGTATCAAGAATTGGAGAGAATGGATGGAAGCCAAAAGACCATTTAGGAAACTTCACAGCAATCAAAGAGAGAAATTATGGAATAGTAATGGCAGTAGGGGTAGAGGAAAAACAAATTTGATAGGATGTGAGTTATATAACTGGAAATTTTAATGGAATTGGCTAAACATAAACAATGAATGAAAGAGAAAAGATTAGTGTAAGCCAGGGGTCTGAAATGTCTTTCTGTGAAAGGCCATGGTTTGCAATGCCTGGTTTAAGCAGCCGAGTGAATTACGGTGACATCACCTGTTTTCTTCTAAAAGTGTTATGGCTTCACTTCTTATGTTTAAAAGTAAATTCAAAACTATGAGAAAATGCAAGGCAATTCAACCAATCACATGAAAAAATTTTTGACAAGTGACAGCAAAGCAACAAAAAAGGCCAGACGTAAAATGAGAATACTACTTCATGTTTTGAAAAACTAATTGTAATTACAACAGTTAGTCATATTTCAAGCATTTAAAACAATGTCATTCAGAAAAGAGTCAAATAAAAATACCTACTATAACTTTTTAAATCTTTGAAGTCCTTGTAAGTTTTATATATTACAAAATTAGTATTAACCAAAAGGTCATTTCCTTATTTCTATTCCAAGTCTTATACTATGGTCATGGTGTCAAAAGTATTAACTTTACATATCAGTTCCCTTTTGTGTGTTTTCTAGTGCCCGATAAATGTGTCCAGTCTTCCAAGCAATTTAGTTTGTGATTTCTAAAATAGTTGGTAGTTTTTCATATCAGTCATACTGAATATTCATGATAGGTTTGTTCTGTTTCGATCTAGTAATTTTTAATTAATTTAATTTTTATATAGCTAAAATATTTACAGAGTTCAAAACCTAAATATAAATTCTGCACAAATTGTATGGACGATTAGATTTTCTAATATAGCTTCCCACTGAAAAACAACTAAATCTTATAAAAATATACACTCTTTCTTTATTGGAGGAGGTAGAGAGGCAAATCAATTACCAAGAGAAGTAGATTCCTATGTGTATCTTACTCCTATGTGTATCCTCTGTATTCCCATAGAACAATTTTTTTTTAATGAAAAATAAAATTGGTATGGGAGTGCAAAGGGATGTTTGGGATTTTTTTAATGCTACTGATATCTCTGAGAGAAAAATGTGTAATTGATTATAGATCCTATTTATAGGCAATCCTTATCCTGGTAACTTCTTTATTTCTAATTTTTGAAGTTTGTTCTTTCTGCTCTGAAAGTGAATTATGGAAAGAGAACATTTTCTTTTGAGTGAATAAAACAATTTCAACTATCATCTTCTTTTTACTGTTAGTTCAAAATAGCAAAATCTTAATAAGTGTAATGTTGAGTACCATTAAATCCCTGATCTTTGGGGGCTCTCAGTTGCTTTTCATTTAACTTATCAAACTGGGAACAAATCAATTCTTTGGTTCATTCTGACACACTATCAATCTGTTAATTCTGTTTGTAGTTCTACGCAACAAAGTGAAATGGTTGTGAAAATACATAATTTATAGACATTAATGATTTGATCACCTTGAATTTCATAATTGAAACTATTTTTTTTAAAGATTTTATTTATTTATTTATTTGACAGAGAGAGGCAGTCAGCGAGATAGGGAATACAAGCAGGGGGAGTGGGGGAGGAAGAAGCAGGCTCCTAGTGGAGGAGCCTGATGTGGGGCTCGATCCCAGAACACCGGGATCACGCCCTGAGCCGAAGGCAGACGCTTAACCACTGTGCCACCCAGGCGCCCCCATAATTGAAACTATTAAACCATTTGTCATACACGAAGGAATAGTTTGGCAATTCTCATCCTTACTTTGATAGGATTTCTGTTTTAAATATAAACTGACTTTGATAGGATCTTTGTTTTAAATATGAACTGACAAGTTGCTTTGTAGTTTAAAATGTTCTGGGATTTTTGTGTGTGTAAAATTATAATAGCGTCATGTTATAACATTAACACTTTCAAATTTTTAACTATTTTTTATAAAATAAAAATTTCTATCCCATGTCTGTTCAGTTTGATCAGTCGTCCTTCCATATAAATTACCACATATGTATGTATTTCTAGCCATCAATTTTAAATTTCCTTTTCTTGTCATATTTTTATAAATATACCAGATTTAAAAATTACCGTGCAATAATGTTACTAGATTCCTTAGATGATATAAAACTAATGTTGACCTTTTTTATGGAAAAATTCATCTCATATTCATTTCTATATTTCTTGCACCTGTTTTACAATAGGAAATCAATGGACAATGAAAAAATGGATAAATAGATAAACGACTCTGGAACTCCTTAGAGTATTGAATTAATTTTATCAGCATGTGCTCATTTGGATCTATCATCTTGCCCTTGATACTAAATAGAAAGTCAGTAAATATAGACCCCAGTGGTGGACAGAAATTTAAGTCCATGCCCAAAAATTATACCCTGCTCTCGCTGATAGCCCACCCTACAGATTTCATACTTGCCTAGCTATCCCCCACAATTGCATAAAACCAATTGCTTGCAATAAATTTATTACACATCATCTACTGGTTCTATTTCCCTTGTTAAACTTTAACTGACACAGGGGCTGTAGAGTCAGAATGCCTGATTCAACTCCATACTCCACACACATTACCTAATGTTGAACAAGCTAATTAAACTCTCCAAATCTATTTCCTTGTGTGTTAAATTGCAACAGTAACAGTATCTACTTCTAAGTTTGTTGTGAGGACTTGAAGCTGATTGGTTAATACAGTGCTTGGTGCAACATTATCCATGTTAGCTGCTATTTTATTAAGCCATTATTACTTAGAATGAGATTTACAAAAGATAGCTGGACAAATGACTCAAGCTCAGAAAAGACATCCTGGATATGTTTGAATTTAGGGGTCACCATCACATAAATGGGTGTTGACCCCATAATTTGTATGAGATCATCCAAGGATGATCTATTCAAGTATATCTGTTCTCTCTACGTGGAGATCTACACTCTGTCTTACAATCTTTACTGATAAACATTTTTCAGTTTCTCAGCTGAAACTGTGAAAAATATGATTATCAAATTGTAAATAATACAAAACCTGGGAATGTAATGTAGTTAGCAGGAACGTTGCAATGTTTTGCAGATATAATACATACTGGTAGTGTCCATTCCCATTCTTTGGACTTACCCATATACTCCACCCAACTTCCAACTGCCACTGTCTGCCTCTTTGTGTTTCAGTGCTTGTGTCTCAAACTATGGAAGGTCACTCTGCTCACATCCTCTTGAAAATCCTGAAGTGCTATGGAATTAATATCTACTTGGTTACCCCAGTAGCATCACCCAATGACTCTCCAGAGTTACTGTATTAATCTCCAGCTTCCTAACTCTTGGGTAGGGATAATTCTAAGTTATGTGGTTTGAAGTGCTTCCCAGAGTTTCACCAACAAGTAAAGCTCCATTCAATAACTGTGGTAGCTGGCTTGATAGTGTATACTTTATTAGCTGAATTTCCTTGTCTGATTTACATCTCTCTCCCCTGCCAGTGTCCCTCGCACATTTAAATAATCTATCTGCCCTTGAATACACTTGTCCCAGAACCATTTTCTGCAGGAACAAATGCTAAAACAGGGCACTCAAAATTTAGCTGAACTGAGAGGTCAAAAGCCTTTGCTGCTCTAACTTTTGGGTGATTTAGAAAACACTTTATGAATATGGACATGGCCTCTTGCCATTTAATAAATAAGCAATAACCTTATAAGTCACTTAGTGTAACCAAAGAGTAAGCTAAAATATTTGATTCTGGTATGCTTATATATAATTTACAGGAGTGGCTGATGGCCTCCATTTACAATCCCTTGGACTCTCTTATCCTTTGAATATTTTTCTATTTCCTAAACTTTCACAGTTATTCACTGGGGAGGGCATTTTCACTCTCATCTGAGAAAGAAAAGAAGATTCTACAAAGTATTGGAGGAAATCGGAGAGTTGGAGAAAGATGGAAAAGTCAGAGAGTCAAATATATTATGAAGAAACCCAAGCACTTATTACTATGATTGATAAACTGTCACCTTGGAAATTGAGTTGAAGGTAATTGCTTCCATTATTTATCATGATAGGAACCAAATTTAAATAAGACAAATTTAACAAATTTTGAGTTACCAGTAAAAAAAAAAAAAGCTAAAAAATCTATATGAAATATTTTCCCAGGAAAAGGCATTAGACTTTAATGACTGCACACTGGGTGATGGAAAGCATTTAAATTTACCTAAGAAAAATGCTGTTTAATGACTTCATTTACTCTTTTTTTAATAACCCTGTGAAATTGTCATGTAAAAATCTCAGAGATACTCCCAAGTGTGATGTTGAGAGGCAATTTCAACACCTATTATGGAACTTCACAATGTAATATAACCTGTTGTGCCTCACTGCTTAATCACATAATGGCATTTAGAAATTGTTCACACTGCCTAGCAAAAATGTCTTGCCACATGCTCTTATAGCAATATGTATTTTTATTGTGATTTTTATGTCATAACAAAGCATATCAACGTGCTCAGGAAACGTCTTATGTGAGTAGCCATAACAGGATCACCAAGGAGAGCAAGAACTTTATGAAGAACATACCTAATAAGAATTACTTTTCATAAGGCATTGCTGTTACAAAACATGCATATTTTTAAGCTCTCCAAAAACTTTATTACAGAAACTATCACTGAAGCAAGGCCAGTGAGACCACTTAGTGTCACGTTATTATTTATTTTCAAACAGAGGAATGAATTGATAATTTTTTGGCATCCCAACAATAAAAGAAAATTATTTATTATATCCAATTATAGGAAGCATAAAATATAACAGAATATTTTTGAAATTCCTATCTTTATATGTTATGTATACCTCATGTTCTTAATTAACTGTAAAATGAAGTTATAAATAAATTCCTAAAATGTTTAAACAATAAAACAAAAGCTTGCTATATGGCAATATAAAATGTTTCATAATTTCATTCACAGGAATAACATGGACCTGGAGGAGTCTATGCATCAAATATATGTCAAATTAATTGTAAAACATTTGGTTTTAGATAAAAAATATAGAGAGTAGAAGTTCATTTTAGGAAAAATACTTCAGAAAAAATATTTTTAATGAGAAATAGTCAAAGCAGTGTATGAGGATACCGTCCTGCTTTAAGATGTATTGCAATTGGGGATTACTTCTGGACCACTAAGTAAAGTTGTTAAGTAGGTGACGCTTGTTTTTAGTTTCCTATACCAGATCTTTTCAACTCTGCAATGCCTCAAGTATGGAAATCACATTCCCAAAGGAATTTCTCTTATCTAGTTTCCAAATAGTTACAGCCAGAAAAAGTAAAGGCGATAAGTTTTTAGATTTGGCTTCTAATTGTGAGCAACTCTACTTGAAGTCTCAACTTTTCAATGTTTTTGTTTCTTCATCTGAAATGTAAAAATGCTAACATTTCCAGTTTTAATATTCTAAATGTAGTATGGTTCCATTTTAGAAAAATATCAAAATTCAGACTAAAGAAGTGTGTATAGACCTTGCCTCAATAACCATTATTTCCTCCTTCTAAGAGGAGACTAATGGTGTTTTGGCTTCTTCTTGGTGTTCTCATGCATATTTCTCTTTAATCTGAGCAATGACATACTAATATACCATTCCTGTTTGACATAGTAACTGAGCTAAAGCAAATACTTTTTAGTAAATATATACCATGGCCTGGATATATTCGAGAAATGATTTGTGAAGGGACTTTATATGATACACTTTCTGAAATTGTTCCAGTTGAATGGTTGTTGTCCAGTAAAAGCATTCCCTGTTTAAAGTCTTTTCTTTCTGCCTTTTAATAACATTGTACCACTGTCCTCTAATGTCCACTGTTGCTCATAGAAGACTGATACTGGTCTTTTCTAGTGCCTTCTGGGGTGATCTTTTAAAAATCTTTTCTTAGAAAATTTTAGTATTTAAAGTTCATGTTTGATGTTATAAAATATTATCATTATATGTCTATGGGTTTTTCTTTTTTCTTATTCTATTTGACATTTCACAGAGTTTTTGAATCTAAAAACTCATGACTAATTAGTTCAGAACAGTGTTCTTTAATTATGCTTTTGGTTAGTTTTTAAACCAACTCTGTCTCTATTCTCTTTTTGTAGAAGTTAATTTAGATCCATACCAGAATTTCTGGATCTATCATGCATGCCTCTTAACTTTTTTCCTTTTCCTTCCCTCCCCCTCCCCCTTTTTTTAATTACAGGAGAGAATCCTTCTACTTGGTTTATGTTCATTATTCTGTTTACATCTGTTTTTTATTCCATTTACTGAGAATTTTTTTTTTAAAGAAGTAGACTCCATGCCTAGCATGGAGCCCAGTGTGGGGCTTAAACTCACGACCTGAGATCAAGACCTGAGCTGAGATCAAGAGTCAGGTGCTTAACCGAATGAGCCACCCAGGCACTTCACCGAGAATTTTTTAATCAGCATATCTGTCTGTACATATTAAATAGTACAAAGGAGAAAATAATAAAAAGCAGTGATACCTATCCTATACTCTCCCAAGTCTGATATCAGTTCCAAATGCAAATACTTTTTAAAATTTGTTTAAAATTTTCTGTTACCTCTAAAAATATGTGTATGCTGCTATATCTTGATTTCCTAAACTTCATCTATTGGCTTTATACTGTAATAAGTAAAAATTTAGTTTACACTTATTACTCTTTATCTACCTTCTCTCTCTAAGTATTATTTGCATCCATATTTTAGTTTATCTATTGTTTATGTGGGCAAATGCAAGTAATACATTCACAACTTTTTGTTTTAGTTTTATCGACTATGTATCTCCTTATTGTTAACAATATAAGAGATAATATTAGTGTTTTATCCTGGAGTTTCTGGTTGCCTTTCTTTTTTTCTTGTTGAGAGAAGAAAGGTTAAGTCTTATTCACAATATTCTTAATACATTTTTTTATAACTAGAAATCAGTTTGTCATTTTCCTTGACGATACACATTTCCATTCTAACTTTAAAAGTTTGCTTGGTTTGTGGATGATGTTCCCGTCTATAACATTTTGTTTCTCCTAAACATCTGAATTTCTTTTATTTTTTAAATTGTGTTTCTTTATTAAATTTATACTTTTTTCAATCTCTCCCTTAAATCCACTATTTTACAGAAAACAATTTCTTTTCCAAAAAAAGTCTTCTTGCTGGATCTTTCTTGTTCTCTCAAGTGGAACAAATGTAGGGTCTTTGTTTGTTTGTTTGTTTTTCCCTTTTACACGGCTACTATACTGAGACTTTCCTTTTACATTCTCCTAAGGTTGGACCCACTGATTATTTGACTCCAAATCTAAATGAGGGTACATCCTTCATATGAATCCTTAATAAAAAAACTAAGTAAGAATTAAATCTTCAAGTAGTTACGTGCCTGAAAAATACATTTATCCTACCTTAACCAGTGATGAAAATTTTACCTGGATATGGAATTTTAGGTTGAAAATTATGTTCCTTAAAAACTTTGAAGGGGGGGCGCCTGGGTGGCTCAGTCGTTAAGCGTCTGCCTTCAGCTCAGGGTGTGATCCCAGCGTTCTAGGATCGAGCCCCACATCAGGCTTCTCTGCTAGGAACCTGCTTCTTCCTCTCCCACCCCACCCCCCACTTGTGTTCCCTCTCTTGCTGGCTGTCTCTCTCTGTCAAATAAATAAATAAAATCTTTAAAAAAAAAACTTTGAAGGGGAAGAAGATCAGAGAAATTAAACAAATTTCTGCAATTGCTTTTATTCTTCAGGGAATTTGATAATTATGGTAATTAGCAAGTTACAAAACATTCAGTTCATGGTCATGCAGGAGGCAAGTATGAAGATAACAGAGAAAACAGCAGAAGTTTGACAGTGTTGTGGGGAAGAGAGACTGACATAAAAACTTTAGGGGTTGGTACTCTGATGTGAAGAAGTAGCAGAGAAATGAGTACATCAACCTGTTGAGTCTGCCCTCAAGACATTTGCCAAATTCTCGAGGATTAGGCATCCTCATTATTGATTGCCTTAGTAGAAAATGTATTTTTAGTACTTTTATCTGGAATTTCCACTTGTTTTGGCAGTAACATTGATTTTTTGCAAGCAACTCTGTCATACTTAGAAGCTGAACCCTTGAGATCATGGATTTTTGTGTCATTTTTATTGCCTACAAGTTTCTCATGTTGCTTATAGAAACTTTTTTTTCACATGGATTCTTTAAAATTATCCAAATATATAACTCACAATCAAACATCTTTTTCCAACTATTATGCATCTAACCCTTTCTGTTGTCTAATTACATTGGCTAAAACTAGTCTTGTATAAAATAGCAGTGATGGCGACAATCATCCTATCTTTTTTCCCTGAAAATAGCAGGAAAACCTCTAAATCTCCCCATTACATAAGGTGTTAATTTAGAGAGATTGAGGAATACATACATATACACACATGTATAAATAAGGATGCCATGTTAAGGAATTACTCACCAAATTCTAATTCATTGAGTGCTTGTAATATAATGTGTTTTGCATTTTATAGCATAAGTCTTCTGCATCTGTGGTCCTATGACTTTTCTATATAGATTAATTAAGGTAGCATTATAGGTTGAATTATGCCCCCTTAAAATGTTTGTATTGAAGTCCTCACCTTCATTACCCCAAAATATGACTTTGTTTGAAGATTCTTATCAGAAATTATCAGCTTAAAATGAGGTCATTAAGATGAGCCCTAAACCAATATGAGTGGTGTGCTTATAAAAAGTAGAAATTTGGATACAGATACACATACAGGAAGAATGCCATGTGAGCTTGAAGATGGCTATCTATAAGATAAGGAGAAAGTCCTGGAAAACATTACCTTCACAGTCCTCAGAAGGAACCAATCCCGCTTACACCTTGATTCTGGACTTCTAGTTTCCGGACCTATGAGACAACAAATTTTTATATTTTAAGCCACCCAGTTGGTAGTACTTTATTATGGCTGACTAGCAAATTAATACAGATGGTAAGGACATCAGCAAAAATGAAGGAGAAAAGACTTCCAAAAATTCTCTTGTCTGTAGAAGTAATGAAAAAACTGACAAAAATTGACAGAACTTTTTTAGAACTCCAGAAATTAACCAAAAGATTATAACAATATAAAGAACATTCTTTCAAGAAAATTGGCTAAAGCTCAGTGAAAACAATAAACTTTGTGACTTCACTTGCCCTTTTCCCATCTCCCATTCCAGCTCTACAGTAGACTTGAAAATCAATGGCTTGCAAACATAGTAAAAAAAACAAAAACAAAAACAAACAAACAAAATAAAACACACACACAGCAGTCTAGGAGCCAATAGAGGGGCCAGAAGGGTGTTGGACCTCCTTTAAAGTCTCATTTCCGGAGAAATAACATTATTTGAACTGTCCGGTGGTTCCCTTGCAAGGCTTCTTTATGAAGGTAACCTGGAATGAAAAGTCTTTTTTCCTGGGGGCTTTTGTTAAAAAACAATTAGAGACAATTGATTAACTCTGTGGCTGCCAGAGTTGTTGGATAATAGTTGGGCAAATGAAAAGCTAAACAAAAGCTTAAAGGAAAAAGCTAGAGCATATGTCCGCAGGGGCATTGAAAAATTCCGACATATTACCAGGAATCTAGAAAGACACACACTTAGGTAGAACTGTGTGGATATACAATGCTGTGCACATGCACTGAAAAGTTGTGAGAAACCCCTAAACTCTTACTTCTGGCTAGGCCTTGAGGCCATGTTCAAATGGAAAGTGAAACCTAAAGCAGAGTTGTCAAAAACTCTGCCTGCCTGAGTGTTAAATGTGCATCAATATACACCCACAGCCCTTTATCAAAGACTGGGAGACCTTTTCTTTTTTTTTCAGGAATTTCATGGAAATCTCTGTCTAATCACTAGCTAACCAAGAAGAGACTTCAGAAGCCATTGTTGACAAAGAACGTTGACTTCATAAAATTAGTTTAGAAAAGTCGTGAAACAAACAAACAACAACAATAAAGAATAGCATGAACAAAAAGCTTTGGGGAGGGGGAAGAATCTGATATCCAGAGTTACCAGAGCATATTATTTAAAATGCCTGTTTTTCAACAAAGAAAGTATGAAACCAAGAAACAATAAAGTATGTTTCTTACATAGGAAAAATAATTGTGCCTGAGGAAGTCCAAACATTGGACTTACTAGAAAAAGATTTTAAATCAGCTATTTTAAACATATACAAATGTTAAATGAAACTATGTCTAATGAACTAAAAAAAATCATGAGGACAATGTCTCATCAAATAGGAATATCAATAAATAGATTTTTTTTTAAAGAACCATACAGCAATTCTGTGGTTGAAAAGTACAGTACTTAAAATGAAAATTTACTAGGCAGTCTCAACAGCAAATTTAAGCAGTCCATAGAACTTGAAGATATGCCAATTGATATCTAGTCTAATGAACAGAAAAAAAAAAGAATGAAGAAAAAAAAGCAGAACCTCAGAGACCTCTGGGATACCATCAAGCATACCAACATATGGATAATATTAGTTCCAGAAAGGAAAGAGAGAAAGAGGCAAAAAGAATACTTGAAGAAATAATGGTTTGAAACTTTACAACTTAAAAAAAATAGTCTACACATCCCAGAAGCTCAATGAAGCCCAAGTAGTATAAATTCACCAAGATCCATTCCTAGCCACACTACAATAACACTCTCTAAAGACAAAAACAAAGATAATCTTGAAATCCTTGAGAGAAGTAAATCATTGTATACAAGGTATTCTCAAAAAGATTAATGGCTGATTTTTCATCAGACCATAGAGGACAGAGACAGTAAGAAAAAGAATATCAACCAAAAATTCTAAATCCAGCAAAACTATCTTTCAAAAATGAAGGAGAAATTAAGCATTCTAAGATAAAAACTGAAAGAATTAATTGATGGCAAGAAATTAATCAAGAAATACTAAAGGGAGCTCTTAAAGCTGAATTAAAAAGACACTACACAATAATCTGAACTCACAGAAAGAAATAAAAAGCACCAAGATAGGAACAAAAAAATAGAAGGGTATGTGTAAATGTATATTTTGTTTGCAATTCTCTTTTTTTCCCTCTTATTTGATTTAAAAGACAACTGCAAAGACAGTAATTATAAATCTGTGTGGATAAGCACACAATGTATAAAAATGTAATTTCTGTGATAATTAGCACAAACAAGGGGAGAGGGAAAGGAGCTATGTTGTATAAAATTTAAATTCAATTGTTATTAATCTGAATTAGATTATTATAAATTGAGATGTTAATTGTAATCCTAAGGGCAACAACTAAAATTAATTTTTAAACAAAACATAGTAAAATAAACAGCAAGGAAATTAAAAGTCTTCAATAAAATATCTAGTGCTAAATTGTATTAATAGATTTCCTAATTGGTGCATTTCTGGAGTAAATTGCACTTGGTCATTCTGTGGGATTCTATTGCTACAATTTTACCTCAGGATTTTACATCAATATTCATAAATCAAATTAGTCTGAGTTGTCATGACTGTGAAATAATATCACAGAATAACGTAAAAGTTGTTTTTTCCTATTTTCTGAAACATTTTGGCTAGCATTGGACTTACTTGCTCTTTGTCAGTTTTTTGGAAATCCCCTCTGCAACTATATTGTTTTCATGCTTTTCCTTTGGTAATTACCTCAATTTCTTTCCTGATTTCCTATTTATAATTTGGTCTATTTAAATTTTTCTGTCTCTACTGGGATAAATTTTAATAAACTTTCATTTTTCTAAAAAAGTATGTATTTTGGGGTGCCTGGGTGGCTCATCAGTTAAGCATCTGCCTTCGGGTCAGGTCATGATCCTGGGGTCCTGGGATGGAGCCCTGCATCAGGCTCCCTGCTCAGCAGGGAACCTGCTTCTCCTTCTCCCTCTGCCTGCCACTCCCCCTGCTGGTGCGCTCTCTCTCTCTCTCCCTGTCAAATAAACAAATAAAATCTTAAAAAATATATATGTATTTTAAATATTTGAATTTATTTGCATAATATTTAATGACTACTGATAGGAATGGAATAACCTTTAAAAAGTAGCCCAACTGAGGGGCACCTGGGTGGCACAGCCGGTTAAATGTCTGGCTCTTGGTTTCAGCTCAGGTTGTTATTTCAGGGTCATGATCTCAGGATTGTGAGATCAACCCCTGCGTTGGGCTCTATATTCAGCAAGGAGTCTGCTTATGTTTCTGTCTCTTGAATAAATAAATAAATCTTTAAAAAGAAATGAATCATGGAACACTACATCAAAAACTAAGGATGTACTGTATGGTGACTAACATAACATAATAAAAAATTATTTAAAAAAAAAGAAAAGAAGAAAAGCACAACTGCTTTGAGAAACAATTCGGCATTAATCCCTAGAATTTAACATGTATATGTAATATGAACCAGCAGTTCCATCCTAGCTATTTATCCAACAGAAATGCACACCTAATATGCACCAAAAAACTGTGTGCATATTCATTGTTTCAGCCTGTGTTCCATACAACATGAGGTAATGATAAAAATGTAATGCTTTGAAAGGATGCCAGCTACTTCTTCATGATCATTTGGGAAGACTTTCCTGGATGAATATTTCCACTTTGCAGGTAGGAATATTGTAATGAAACTTCAAAGAAAAACTTTGTCTCAGAGTAGTCCATGGAACTAAGAAAGCATGTTTCTATGACCAGTTTCCTCTAACCTCCTGTCCTTCCATTAGGCAATCCCTCATCTGTAGGGATTAAATTCATTTTGGGTCTAATGTTTTGTCTTCTACTCATTTGAGGAATTATGTTCAGGATGTCAGATCCCAAATCTGTTGTGTGCTATTTTATTTAAGCACAGAGTAGCTGGAGAAGTAAAAAATCCCAGGACTGATAACACTTGGTTACAGGGATGGTATGTTGCAGGAGTAATCCACAAGGCTGAGGAAATTGGAGTAGGTACCTGTTTTGTGTTCCTGTAAAAGAATTTTTACAGCTGGATGCCTGGGTGGTTCAGTTGGTTAAGAGTTCTATTCTTGATTTTGGCTCAGGTTGTGATCTCAAGGTAGTAAGATCAAGCCCCATGTTGGGCTGTGTGCTGGGTGTGCAGCTTCCTTAGATTCTCTCTCTCTCCCTCTCCCTCTGCCCCTATCTACCTCTTAAAAAAAAAGAATGTTTATAGTTGTATTATATACTATAGACTTTAAATAATCCATATGACCATCAACAGTATGATGCATAAATAGTGGTATTTAAATAATGAAATGAGTTAAACTATGGTTATATGAAATGACATGAATCATTTCATAATTTTGAATAAAAGAAATCATTCACAGAAAATGTATAATTTCATTTACATAAAATCAAAACAGGCAAACTGATCTATAATATTAGAAGTCAGAATGGTGCTTACCTTTAGGAAATGGGGGTGGTATGGAAAATGGGTGATAAAAAGGACTATTGCAGTGAGCTAATAGTCCTTTTCTTGACCTAAGTGATGGTTAAATGCTATAGTCACTTCATAAAATAATATATTGATCATGTGTGCATTTTGGAATATATAAGTCAAAGGTTATTTAAAATTGTATTTATACGGAGTTGGGAAAATAGCAGAAGTATACACACACATATACCTTCTCTATAGTTTTACAGTTATTTCCTTTTTTTCCCAGTTCTAATTTGTGTTTTTGTTACTTCTTTTTCTGATTGTTTTTTTGTCTTCATTATATTATGTGATAGCTTATTTTGTTGTTTTTTTTAAAAAAATCCCGCTTTTAGAGTTTTAATTTTTGTATTTATCTTTCTAATCTTTATTAATTCCTACCTATGCTTTTGTTTTCTGTGTATTTTTTCTGTTTTGTAATGCATTAATTTTTATTTTATTTTTATTCATTAATTTTTTCATGTATATTTTTTAAGTTTTTTAAATTTTGTGCTTTTAATTAAAAATATTTAATGATATAAACATTTAATGTTGTAATCTATTCTGTGATAATGGCTTTACCTGTATCCCATAGATACATATACTGATGTTGTGTTTTCAGCATCATTCTATTTCAAAAATTTGGGAATTTACATAAATATTTCCTCTTTGGCCAAATAATTAAATGGCATGTTTTAAATTTCTAGTCAGAATGTCTTCTAAAAAATTATTAATTTTAATGGCATTATGTTTTCCTCTATTGGTATGGTCATGTAATTTTTCTTTTTTAGACTTTTGATGTGATGGATTACTCTAAATATTCTAATTAACATTGAACTGGTTTTGCCTACCTGGGATAAACTCCAGTTGGTTGTGCTGTACAATTATTTTTAGACATTGTTGAATTCAGTCTGCTAATATTTTGTTGAAGATTTTTACAACTATGTTCATGAGAGATACTGGTTCATAGTTTTCTTGTATTTGTCTGCTTTTGGATTGCTTATTAATTTTGGTAATGATTTATTTGATAAACAGCATTTTTTATTTGAATGAAGTCAAATATATAAATTTTTTAAGTCTATTATAAGAAAATATTTTCCCATGTCTTCTGGATTTTTTAAAGTTTCACTCTTTACATAGAGGTCTGTGATCCATCTATATTAACTGTATCTGGCTTGAGGTAGGAATTGAACTTGTTTATTGTTTCTAAATGCCCATTTGGTTGTTCTGCATCATTTGATGAAAATGTTTTCTTTTCCCCATTGAATTACCTTGGAACCTTTATCAAAAGTCAGTGCATTGTATGTGTTATTCTCTTTATGAATTTCCTGTTTTGTTCCATTAATCTATTTACCTACTCTCACACAAATACCACCCTCTTTGATTAAGGTATTGTTACAGTAAGTTTTAGGATCAAGTAGTGTTAACTCTACAACTTTGTTTTTATCTTTTAAGATTCTTGGCTTACCTATGTCTTTTTAAAGAGTTTTTATTTAAATTTCCATTAGTTAAAATATAGTGTAATATTAGTTTCAGGTGTACAATATAGTGATTCAACACTTCATACAACACTGGTGCTCATCACAAGTGCACTCAATACCCATTGCCTATTTAAACCATTCCCCCACTCACCTCCCCACTGGTAACCATCAGTTCTCTATAAAGAGCCTGTTCCTTGGTTTGCCTCCCTCTCTTTTTTCCCCCTTTCCTTTTTGTTTTGTTTCTTAAATTCCACATATGAATGAAATCATATGGTATTCCACCCCCAAAATTAATAAACCAGTTAAAAATTGGCAGAAGGCATGAATAGACATTTTTCCAAAGAAGACACACAGATAACCAACAGACACATGAAACGATATTCAACATCACTCATCATCAGGGAAATACAAATCAAAACCATAATGAGATAACACTTCACATCTGTCAGAATGGTTAAAATCAACAACACAAGGAACAACAGGTATTGGCAAGGATGTGGAGAAAGGGGAAAACTCTTGCACTCTTGGTGGGAATGCAAGCTGGTGCAGCCGCTCTGGAAAAGAGTATGGATTTTCCTCAAAAAGTTAAAAATAGAACTACCCTATAATCCAGCAATTGAACTACTAAGTATTTACCCAAAGAATATGAAAAATAGTGGGGCGCCCAGGTGGCTCAGTCAGTTAAATGTCTGACTCTTGGTTTCAGCTTAGATCTTGATCTCACGGTCATAGGATTGAGCCCCAAGTTGACCCCATGCTCAGGGTGGAGCCTGCTTCAGATTCTTTCTCCCTCTCCCTCCCCCACTGCCCCTCTCCACTCACCCCCCTCTCTAAAATAAATAAATACAATCTTTAAAAGAATACTAATTCAAAGGGATCCATGCCTTCTGATGTTTATAGCAGCATTATCTACAATAGCCAAATTATGGAAACAGCCCACATGTCCATCAACTGATGAAAGGATAAAGAAGAGGTGTGTATATATATGTGTGTGTGTATACACACACACACACACACACAACACGCACAATGGAGTATTACTCAGCCATAAAAAGAATGAAATCTTGGTATTTGCAATGACATGGATGAAACTAGAGAGAATATTATGCTGAACAAAATAAGTCAGAGATAGCTATGTCTCTTAATTGCCATAAAACTGTTAGACTAAACTGTCAGTTTCCACTCAAAAAGCCAATCCATGAAGGTGGTATTACATTAAGTTTTTCTAATTTCTCTTCACAACATTTTTATTTTTCATCGTATAGAATTCACATCTTTTTTGTCAAATTGTGTTCAAGTATTTTATTTTTTCATTCCATTGCTAATGGTATTTAAAAAAATCAGCTTTGTTTAGACATAATTTACATGTAGCAAATTGCATAAATTTTAAATTTTTAATTCAGTTGCTTGTGAAAAAAAAATATATACCCATGTAACCACACTGTACTCAAGATATAAAATGTTTCTATTCCTTCCCCCCGCACTCCGATAGCTTTGGGCCTTTTTGAAGTTAATCACCATACCTCCCATTCCAGGTTAGCTTGGATCTGATTTTTATCATTATTAATTTGTTTTATCTGATCTAAAATTTCATATATATAATCTTTCAATATGTATTATTTTCTATAGATCCACTTTAACTCAGCATGATGATTAGGAAAAAGAACCATCTATATTTGTGGTGTATTATTATTTCTTTAAAAAAAATGCCTAATGGTAATCCATTGTTGTCACCCGGCCATGATATTACAGATTCCTCCTCTTTGATGCTGACTTTACAACAGCTAAACATAATAAGCAAACATCATTTCCGGACATGTTACTTGGTCTCCCATGTTGGGTTTTATTATGGCTTTTTACTGGAATTATTTTTCTTTCTTTTTTTTTTTTTTAAGATTTTATTTATTTATTTGACAGAGAGAAAGTGGGCACAAGCTGGGGGAGGAGCAGGCAGAGTGAGAGGGAGAAGCAGACTCCCTGTTGAGCAAGGAGCCCGATGCTGGGCTCCATCCCAGGGCCTGGGATCATGACCTGAGCTGAAGGCAGACGCTTAACAACTGAGCCACCCAGGCACCCCTGGAACTATTTTTCTAAAGTGCCAGCAGATTTCACTTGTTTATCTCCAGGAGAAAAAAAAAAAATGGATCTAAGTACAATCCTTCCCATTTTTCAGATCCACCCTTATTCAGAGCCCACTTTTTATCCTTGGAATTGGGGTGATTGTCTGCATGTTGGCTTACTTCTACATATTTCTTTCAAGGCTGTATATATTTGTTAAGTTTTGAGCTGGGCTTTGGTAACCTTCTTAAGGTGGTCAATTTTGCAAAAAAATATAAAAATTTCTTAACAATTCTGGAATCATGAGTACATGCTCTTTTTTCCTCCTTGTGCTAATGTATGTAAGATTTTCTATATATTTGTATTTTCTATATCGTTTTAATTGGGATTAAAGAAACATTTACACACATCAATTTATTCACATCTACCGTATATGTTGTTTTCAAAGTATATTATTTATCTGACTGATCCTGACAGGTAACATTTACCTAAAATAAGCAAGCTTCATATACAAAATGGAATATTCCATAAGGCATGTATTACAAAGGAGTAACAGTCCTAGATCTCAAAAAGCTTGTTCTCTAGTAGGAGAAACAGATAGATGGATAAATGGCCATAATGTAGTATATTAAGTGTTATGAGTGATGTATGCCCAAGGAGCTGTGGAGACATACAAGAGAGACATTGTTGATAAATTGATGTGGGGGTTGGGAGAAAAACAGGCAAGATTCTCTAGGAGTGCTAGCTTAATTCTCTAAGTTAAAGGGGAAGTAAGAAAATTTTAGTGAGAATTGGCCTAGTGAAGAGTGAAAATCTGTATTTCATATTTCAAAGCAAAAAGGTATGAAGAACGAGAGAGATTGATTCAAAAGAATCTCAGAGTTAATCACTTAAAGATGAAATATAGTTGATATAGAAATGCTGTAAAAGTAGCACCCAAAAGCTGTACATTTTAAATCTGACTCCATGGGAAAATCCCTTCTGAAATGTATAATAGCATGTTACTGAGCTGTGTAACCAGTCAAGCAAACACTACGTAAGTTTATGTATATGTTGAATATCATCAATTACATGTTAGTTCACTTGTCTTAATGTCACACTGATAGTATTTTGTAACAAATCAATCATAACAGTTAATTGTAATACTTTTCAATGTGTTTTATGTTCACCTGCAATGATACTTCAAGTTTTTCAGTCATATGTAGTACTTAAAATGATACATAGTGAATAACCTCACTGTGCTGTTTTTTAAGGGGATATTTTTTTAAAATATGAAAGTTGATCTTATAATATGCCAGCTTCAAAGACATATTGTTATCTGTCCATTTTCTCAATCTGTATTTTCAAAGTGGTAGTACAAATACAGAATTGCTATTGAGACTTGATAAGATCTTAGGGTGTTTTTATTTTTGTTTTTTTGCTAAATATAATAGTCTGAAGAATATTCTAGGAAAAAAAACTTTTCTTTTAAATAACTTGAGAGCCTCTTTCGGAGAGTTCATAATGTTTATTTCAAGTAGTAAGGAAGTGTAGAATGAGATATACAGTCATCAATTAGTCCAGTTTTTTTTTCTTTTTTCCTTTTTTTTAAGTGAAGCATGAGATTAAGCATAAACAGAAAGAGGAGTATTCACACAAAAGTCAAGGATGAGGGGCGCCTGGGTGGCACAGCGGTTAAGCGTCTGCCTTTGGCTCAGGGTGTGATCCCGGCATTCTGGGATCGAGCCCCACATCAGGTTCCTCGGGTGGGAGCCTGCGTCTTCCTCTCCCACTCCCCCTGCTTGTGTTCCCTCTCTCACTGGCTGTCTCTCTTTGTCAAATAAATACATAAAATCTTAAAAAAAAGAAAAGTCAGGGATGATGTCAAAGACAAGTTGCCTAGCTCACATTTAGTTTGCATGTGGCCCTGAACTGAAAAAAAGATCATAGAAGACTGATCTGAATGAATCCTTTTCAACCCTGTGCTTTTTCAGAACTGACGCAGTATCAGAAGTGTGATATCTACTTTGTATGGGGGTAATTTATCTCTCTAAGAGAGTAACGTTAGAACACTGTTTACCCTTTCTGAATAACTTGAAATTGTCCTTGACAGGCATTTGTTACTGTGATGTCCACAGCACCCTCTTCTCTACATTAAATAGCAGAAGAGTCCTGTTCTCTAGCTATTCATTTTGTTGATTGAGTGCAATAACTACAAAACCTATGCGATTGTCCGGTAGAATTGCAATTTGCTCTCATTTGGAGATTGGCTCCAGATGGCAATTTTTTATTACCTTCTTTCATTTTTGAAATTGTATATATGCAAGAAAGAACTAGATCTTTTTTGGTATTCAGTCTTAACCATATACCCCTGTTTTTAATATTTAAGTTCAACTCAGTCTTCCTTTTTTATAAGTCCACTACTGGGTTGGCTTGCTTTATTCTATTTTTTCTGCCTTTCATAGTTCTGAATTTAAACATTCTCTTATACCTTAAAAATATTCGGGATCTTCATAGATATTTTCCATGAAAAAAGATCTAGCAGCTTGGTGTCGTACTATTTTCAAATGAGTGCTTTGTCAATGAGCACTCCTGACATAAACAAAAAAAACGTAGTGAGGTGTCTTTCTGCTACTAAAAGTGGCACTAAATTGTCTAATATCCATCTTTGAAAGACAGAAACTTATATTTCGAGCTCTTAAAGAGCTTTTCTATTTAAATATAAATGGAAGCTTTCTTTAAACATAATTTTCAGTCCATTAATCCTTAAATTATACTATCTCTAAAAGAGAAATTTTTAGATATGAAATGACTTGAGATGGATACATTTCTTCAATTTTTCCCAAGAATTGTCTTCAATGATTCAAGTGGTAAATTAAAGGAGATTGCAGAATCTCTAAGCATGACAATTTATGACTGAATGTAGTACATTATAAGGAATAAAACCATCAAATATACAACTTCTGCTTCTGGCCAAGGTGGATTAACTAGGACTGGATTTACCCCCACATCTGAAACAAAAACAACAGGAAACACAAAGAATATGTGAAATAATGGTTTTTATGGCACTAAATATTAGACAACAAAATTTCTGATCTTTGGGAGATGAGAAACCAAAGATGTGTTCTACGATTACCCAGATTATTTTCTGGAGTGAGTTTCCAGGCTATTGAACAGGGAGAAAGGATCCAGGTAGATCTGTCAGAGTCCCTAAGTTCAGATTCAGGAGACAGAGTTAAAAAGTTTGAGGAGACCAGGCAGCTTAAGTTCATAGAGCAGATTTCAAGAGAAAATTAAACTGCACAGAAAATTCCAGGGATCTGCTGCAGATCTCTCCCTTGCATCCTCAGCAGAGTGCTAATTACGGCATGCATGTGAGGAAAATGCCCAAGACTAGGGATGGAATAACTTCTGCTGGTTGAAGAAGAGCGTATCCAAAGATTAGACAGGGTTATAATAATTCCTGTTTCCACAAGACAGACTGGACACTCATAATCTGTTGGATATTAATTAGAGCACACTGAAGGATTTTACCTTGCCAATAAAACAAAACAAAACAAAACAAAAAGTCTAAGGGTTGTTTTTCATTTGCTGTCTCAACTAGAAAAATCCCACTTAACTCTTAAAACCAAGACCTGAAATGATGAAGTCATTTGCAAATAACTCAAATGCATACCAGAATAAAGCTCAATAACTCAATAATATTTATAGAAAAACCAAATACTCAACACCCAATGAAGTAATGTTCAAAACATCTAGCATGCAAAGAAAAAGGGAAATATATCACATAATGAGGAGAAAACTCAGTTAACCGGGACATATGTAGAACTGAACTAGATTTTAGAATTAGCAAACAAGTATATTAATATTATTTTAAAACACTTTGTTACTTCTTAGATTCTTTTTTTCCAGTTTTACTAAGAACTAATTGACATACATCACTGTGTATGTTCAAGTCATACAGCACAGTGGTTTGATATATATATATATATATATATATATATATATATATATATATATATATAAAAATGTATACTACAATAGATTTAGCTAATATCCATCCTCTTATATAGACACAGCAAAAAGAAAATAAAGAAGGAAAAAAAGGGAAAATTTTATCTTGTGATGATATGGTTTTTAAGATGTATTATGTTAAACAAGCTAAGAGAAAAATCAGAGATGAAAGTGAAATATTAATGATAAAATTATTTCACTTGAAAATCCAAGTGCAGAAAGAAAAAAAATGAATTTAGAAACAGACCTTATATCTTTTACAAAAAGTAACTGAAAATGGATCATAGATCTGAACTTAAAAATGCAAAAACTATAAAACTCCTACAAGAAAATAACATAAGAAAAAAATCTAGATGACTTTGGGTTTGATAATGATTTTTAGGATAAAACACCAGAGACACGAGCACCTGGGTGGCTCAGTCAGGTAAGCATCTGCCTTCGGCTCAGGTCATGATCCCCAAGGTCCTGGTCCTTCTCCCTCTCCCTCTGCCCCTCCCCTGCTTGTGCTCTCTTGCTGTCTGTCAAAAAATAAATAAAACCTTTAAAAAACACACACACACACACCAGAGACACAATCCATGAAGGAAATAATTGGTAAGTTGAATTTCATTAAAATGAAAAGTTTTGGGGACCTGGCTGGCTCAGTTACAGAGCCTGTGACTTTTGATCTCAGGATCATGAGTTCAAGCCCCACGTTCGGAGTAGAATTTACTTTAAAAAAATGAAAAACATTGGTTCTGTGAAAGACAATGTCAAGAGAATGAGAAGACAAGCCACAGACTAGAAGAAAATATTTTCAAACGACAAATCTAATAAAGGATTGTTGATCCAAAACATACGAAAAACTATTAAATTCAACAATAATAAAATGAACAACCCAATTAAAAAATAGGAAGACCCAAACACACATTTCACCATGATGACCTATAGGTGGTATATGATATATAAATGATATATCACAGAAATTACAATAATCAGATTAATGACATATCATAAATAAGCATATGAAAAGATGTTCAACATCAAATGTCATTAATTTCAAGTCAACAAGAGCTCACTTTGCACCTATTAGAATGGCTAAAATCCCAAACAATGACAACTCTAATTGCTGGTGAAGACATAGGGCAACAGGAACTCTCAATTATTGTTATGAATGCATGATGGTATAACCACTTTAAAATATGGTTTGGCAGTTTCTTATAAAACTAAATATAATCTTACTTTGCAATCCAGCAATTGCTTTCTTTGCTATTTACCCAAATGATTTGAAAGTATATGTCCACACAAACACCTGCACATAAGTGTTTATAGCATCTGTATTCATAAAAGCCCAAACTTAAAATCACCCAAAATTTCCTTCGTTAGGTGAGAGGATAAACTGTGGCACAGCCATAAAATGGAAAAAACATTCTGTGCTAAAAAGAAATGAGCTATCAAGCTATGAAAAGACATAGAGGAATCTTAAATGCATATTGCTAAATGAATGAAACCAACCTGAAAGGTTACATACTGTTGATGCCAACTATATTACATTCTGGGAAAAGCAAAACTATGGAAAAAATAAAAAGATCACTGTCAGGGGTGAAGGGGAAAAGAGGGATGAATGGGTGAAACACAGAGGATTTTTAGGACAATGCAACTATCTTGTCTGTTACCACAATGGTAGATACATGTCATTCTACATTTGTCCAAAACCATAGAATGTATAACACCAAGAGTAAACTGTAAAGTAAACTGTGGACTTTGGTTGATAATGATATGTCAATGTTGATTCAGATTGTAACAAGTGTGCCACACTGATGTGAGATATTAATGGTGAAGGAGGCTGTGTATGTGTGGGAAGGAAGGCCATATAAGGACTCTGTGCACTTTCAAGTTTTCTGTGAACTTAAAACTGTTCTAAAATTAAAATTAATAATTAAAAATAAAATTGAACCTCTAGAGATGAAAATTTCAATATCTGAGGTAAAAATACTGTGGACAGGATTAAAGGAGGATTATATGGCATAATTAAAGATTTTGAGTTTGAACCCATAGCAATAGAAACTATCCAAAGTGAAACAAACATATAGAAAAAAAAGAGATAAACAGCATTAGTGAGCTGTGGGACAAATTGGTCTGTAGAGGTGGGAGAAGAATATCCAAAGAAACAATGACCAAATTTTTTCAAATTTGATAAATACTATAAGCCAATAAATCTCAGAAGTTCAACAATAAGAAATATGAAGAAAACTTCATGAAAGCACATCACAATATAATTGCTCAAAGCCAGTGATTTTTAAAAATACACTAAAAGGAGGAATGGATAAAACCATATTTTATGTACAGAGGAACAAAGATAAGAATGACAGATTTCTTATATGAAACATTCAGGGAAACAGTGAAGTCAACATCATTCAAGTATTGGGAAAAAAACAGTAAACCTAGATTTCTATACACAGACTTTTAAAAATGAAGATAAAACAAAAACTTTTAGGCACACAAAACTTAAAGAATTCATCACAAGTACATCTACACTGCAAGATACTTTAAAAGGAGCAAAATAAAATGGACAAATGGAAAGACAAGGAACAAACAGCAAGTTGGAAGATTTAGACTTAACCATGTCAATATTCATGTTAAACATAAATGACCTAAACATTTCCACATAGAGATAGAGAATACTGGATTGTAAAAAAGGTAAGATCCAATTATATGCTGCCTATAATAAACATACTTTAAATATAAAGGCAATAATAGGTTATAAGTGAAATGATAGAAAAGAAAATGTGTGATAAAATTAATTTTTAAAAGACCACAGTGTCTATGTTAAAAACCAGAGAAGTGTAGTTCAGAGCAAATGGTATTTTTAGGCCTTGAGATGGTCACTTCTTGATGATCAAGTGCTCAATTACTGAAAATAATAAAACAATCCTAAATGCTTATGCACCTAATAATAGTTTCAAAATACATAAAGCAAAAACTGACAGAATAGCAAGGAGAAATAGAAAAACCCATAAATAAAATAAGAGGTTTCAATGCCCACTCTCAAAAACTGATAGAATAAGTATTGAAAAAATTAGGGTATTGAAGACTTAAAAACCAACTATCAACTAACTTGACCTAAGTGATAATTTTATGACAATTTCCCAATAGTGGAATACACATTCTTTTTAAGTTTGCATAAATGTTATGTAGATAAATGGTATTCTGAGCCATGAAACAAGCTTTGGTAGTTTTAAAAAGATTTAAGTAATACAAAGTACTTTCTCTAATCATAATGAAATTGTTAAAAATAACAAAAACTATCATAAATTTTCACATTTTGGGGAACTACCACACTTCTAAATACCCATAGTTCAAGTAAGATATGAAAAGGGAAATTAGAAGATACTTTTAACTGAATGAAATTGAAACTGCAACATGTTTAAAAGTAAGGAAGTTTTTAAATCAATGATGTCAGGTTTAGTCAGAAAACATGCACAAAAAACAAAAAACCTAGAAAAGGAGAGCTAATTGAATTCAACATAAACAAAAGCCTAAAAATGATAAAGACCAGAGTAGAAATTAATGAAACAGAAAACAGGGGGAAAAAATAGAGAAAATCAATAAAACCAAAAGTTCATCCTTGATTAGTAAAATTGATAATCTTTAGTTAGATTGAACATGAAAAAAAGAGAAAAGGCAAACATGTCCAATATCAGGAATCAGAAGTCTGGCATCAATACGAATCTACAGATACTAAAAGAACAATAATGAATTTAAAAACTTTCTGCCAATAAATTTAATAACAGATTAAATGGACAAATTTCTTGAAAGAGATGAATAACTAAAGCTTACTAAAGAAAAACAAGATAGCTTCACTAGTTCTATATCGGTTTTTTAAAATTAAATTTATAATTAAAAATCTTCCCCAAAAGAAGCCTCCGGACCCATATGGCTTCACTGGTGAATTCTAACACATATTTAGGGGAGAAATAATACCATTATTTTACAAGAGCTCTTCCAGAAAATTAAAAAGAAAGGATTACTTTACAACTCATTCTATGGAGTTGGCATTATCCTGATAGCAAAACCAGATGAAGACATTACAGAAAAGTAAACTATAGATGAATATCTGTCATGTGTGTAAACACAAAATTTCTCAACAAAAATTTAACGAATCAAATTCAACATTATATAAAAATGGTAGCACATCATTACTAAGTGGGGTTTGTATCAGAAATGTAAATTTTAAAGATCAATTTAATTCACCATATTAACAAACTAAAAAATAAGAGTCATATGCTCAATTCCATAGATATAGAACATATCATTTGACACAATTCAACATTCATTCCTCATTTTTAAAGAACCCTCTCTGCAAATAATAAATAAAAATAACTCATTCAACTTAATAAGGGTCATCTACACCTAAAACTCGCATCATGCTTAATGTTGACAGACTCAATGAGTCTTCTGAAATTCAGGAATAGGGCAAGAATATCCACTGTTAACACAATTATTCAACAATTTATTAGAGATAAAAGCCAACACAATAAAGCAAATAAAATAAAACCTTCTAGATTGGAAGAGATAAAGCATAACTATACCTTTGTTCATATATGACATAATTCTCTTCATAGAAAATATTGAAAAAATAGTTATTAGAATTAACAAGTGAAGCCAACCCATGGAATCATCTCAAAGTGCAGAAGAAGAAGCATTGGGCAAAATCCAACACACTTGCATGATAACATAATAGGAATAGAAGGCAACTTCCAAGTCTGATAAAGAATATCTACAAAACCCCACAACTGACAATGTACTGAATAGTAAAAGAATAAAACCTGCCCTCTAAGATCAAGAATAAGTCATGAGGCACCCGGCTGGCATTGTCAGTTAAGTGTCCAACAAGCACCACATCAGCTCTGCATTAGGCATGGAGCCTGCTTAAGATTCTCTCTCCCCCCTCTCCCTGTCTCTCCCCCTGCTCTATCTCTCTTTCCCTCTAAAATACATAAATAAATCTCAAAAAAAAAAAAAAAGTCAAAGATACCCTCTCACCACTTCTATACAACACTTTGTACTGGATATCTTAGCCAAGGCAATTGGGCTATAAAAGGAAATAAAAGGCATCTAGATAGGAAAGGAAGAAGTAAAACTATTTGAGATGACATGCTCCTATCTATATAACAGCCTAAGGACACACACACACACACACACACACACACACAACTAAACTATTAGAACTAATAAATAAATTGATACAAAAATCAATGTACAAAAATCAACTTTATACACTGGCAACAATCTAAAAATGAAATAAATTCCATATTTAGTAACATCAAAAAATATTTAAGAATACATTTAGCAAGAGATATTCAAGATTTGTACAACAGAAAACTACCAAATAGCTATGAAAGTAATTAAAGAAGACCTAAATAAATAGAAAGAAATCTCATGTTCATGAATGGGAAGACTTACTATTGGTAAATGGGGTAAACTCTTCAAATTGTGCTACAAACTTCACCTAATTTCTATCAAAATCCCATTTAGCTTCTTTTGTACAAGGGACCCAAAATAGCTGAAACAGTCTTTAAGAAAGAATAAATTTAGAAGACTTGTACTTCGAGAATTCAAAACTTACTACAAAGCTGCACTAATCAAGATAGAGCGGTAATGGCTTAATGATGAATACATACTTAACTAGAATCACATGGAAACTCCAGGAATAAACTAATATGTTTATTGTCAACTAATTTTTTATAAGGATGCCAAGACCATTTCAATGGGGAGAGGATATTCTTTTCAACAAATGGAGCTTGATATCCGTGTACAAAGGAAGGAAGTTGTAACTTTATTTCATACCATAGGCAAAAATTAACTTAAAATGGCCTTTGGGTCTTTAGACCTAAATGTAAGATCTGAAAGTATAACCGTCTTTGAGGAAAATATAGCTGTAAATCTTTGTGACCTTAGATTAAGCAATGATTTCTTTGATAGGACACTTAAAGCAAATGCAACCAAAGGGAAAATACATAAATTAAAAATGTATGTGCTTTAAAGGATACTATCAAGAAAATGAAGATGATTAAGAGAATTGGAGGAAATGCTTTCAAAACATATATCTAATAAAGGTTTATTATTCAAATGTGTAAAAAATTCGTAAGTCAATAAAAAAAGAGAAATAATACAAATAATAAATGAGTGAAGGATTTGAATAGACATTTCTCCAAAGAAAATATACAAATGGACAATAAGCACATAAAAAATTGTTAGTCATTAGGGAATTGTAAATAAAAACTACAATGATATACTACTTCACACCCCCCAGGATGGCTCTAATAAAAAAAAAAAGATAATAAGATGATAACAAGTATTGGTGAGGTTGTGGAGAAAACAGAACCCTCTCATATTACTGGTCAGAATCTAAAATGATGCAGCCATTTCAGCAGTTACTCAAAAAGCTAAACAAAGTGATTATATGACCTAGCAATCCCCCTGTTGGTATGCAGCCAATAGACTTGAAAACATGTTCACATAAAAATATGTACATGAATATTCATAACAACATTTTTGTAATAACCAATATGTGGAAACAACCAAAATATTCATTAATGGATGAATTGATAAACAAAATGTGGTATGTCCAAATAATAGAATATCATTCAGCCATAAAAAGTAAAGAAGTACTGAAGTATGATACCACATGAATGAACCTTGAAAAGAATTATGCTAAGTGAAAGAAGCCATATATCAGAATGATATATGAAAAGGCCATATATCAGAATACTCTATTTATATGAAATGTTCAGAAAAGGCAAATGATAGAAACAAGAGACTAGATTAGTGGGGAAGGAAGGGTAATTGCTAATGGATGCAAGATTTATCGATTGTATTTCTACATAGTAAGAACAAACAACTGAAAATTGAAATTTTTTAAAATGCCATTTACAATATTATCAAATATGAAATCATCAGGATAAATCTCACAAAAGACCTGTGCACTGAAAACTGAAAATGATGCTTAGAATTTAAGATAGATCTAAACAAATGGAGAGATACCTTGTTAAGTGGCTGGAAGACACAATATTGTTGTCAGTTCTCTCCAAATTGATCTATAGATTCAGTGCAACCCAGATAAAAACTGCAGCAGATTTTTAATATAAAAATTCTGAATGTGATTCTAAAATTCATATGGAAATGCATAGGACTTATATCAGATAATACAATGAGAAAAATAACAATGTGGCAAGAACATACACATCTTCAAAATTTATTATTGTGTGGTATTGTAAATAATTGTTAGAAAATAATTAATGACTGAAGTTTTTTCAGGAGATACCAAAAATATAGTAGGTAGAAAATATTACAGATGACAAGGGGTTACTTTCCCAGTCCATTTAGGAATTTGATGTATAGAACTTTAAAATCAGTGTGTAAGGACTTTTCTTTTCACTGAAATTGCCAATATAGAAATTGATTAATTTAATTAAGTAATATAATCATGTGTCAGCTCAGTTTTGAATTTCAAAAGAAATTCCAAAATTATTTTGTTATTAAATTTTATGAATTGGTCAGATTGGCCAATTGTGTTTTAGAACATATTTCTCTCTGTAAGTCAATCAGGAATGCCATTCTTCTCCTTTCTCCTTCTTTTCTTTCAACATTTCCTCCTCTTTCTCTTCTTCTTCAATTCAAACTTTATGTTTTTCATGTACCTTTTTACTTACTGACTGGTTTATGTCATAATAACATAAAATACCATTCATTTTACAATACATAGACTTTAGGAGAAGGCAAATCAGTTAAAAAGAGTAGGAGTTGGTCAAATTTTATAGATTCTTGCAAGGTTAATGTCTTCTTGGCAAATCAGACCTCCTGCATAAAATGTAGATGAATTACTATCTAAGACTTCTTAAGGGATTGCTGCAGTACACGGTCTTCATTAAATTGCTATTTGTGACTGACAGTTGGGGTCTGTGATTATAAGAATGTCTATTAATTCAGAAACATTAAAACCTCTCATGTCAGCAAAAATAACTAAACCATTTTTGCTGAGTAGTACTACATATTGAAATAAACATTGAAATGGTATGATTTTTCAAATAGTTGCCATAAATGTAATTGCAAATATTCTCTTAATATATGCAAGGCATTTTGCTAGAAACTACCAGTAAACACTTGATCACCAAGATAATACCTTCCATAAAGATGATCCAAGTGTTTTCATATGCTAACTCATTTAATCTTCTTTACAACCATTTGCAACCATTATCTCCATTACAAATTGGGAAAGCTATGGAATAGAAAGATTAAGTAACTTTCTTAAGTTTATACAACAGATGTACTAAAATTATATAAAGAAATGGAAGCAACCTTATTCTTAGGAACATTATTCCATAGTAATTCTATTCTTCAAATGTAACTGGAAATGACTGGCATAAATAATCACCATCTCAGTACCCGTGTACCTATAATAAGCATGTCCAGTTTTGTTCAGCAGTCGAGTTAGTGATAGATAAGGGAGGGGTACAGACAGCAGCACTGGCCTCTGGCTCATTTTTTTTTTCCTTTGTACTTTTTTACTTAAAATAATTATAGAGTCAAAAAAGTTACAAAAATAGTACCAAAAGTCCCATATACCCTTCACCTAACTTCCCCCAATGATGACAACTTATCAGATGTAGTACAACATAAAAACCAAGAAACTGACATTGGTAAATTTCTATTAACTAGGCTATAGATTGTATTCAGTTTTCAACATTTTAAAATCTGTATTTGGGTGTGTGTCTGTGTTTATATATAGTTCAATGCAATTTTATTCTGTGTATAGATTAACTTATTTTATGTATAGTCTCATGCCCCGTGTATAAACTTATGATTCGCATCAATGATCTGATAGTATTAGAACCAATCCTTTCTTATCCTTATTCATCCCAGTGGTTCCATCACTTCCTATATACATGAGCAAAGGTTCTGCAGGAATCTCATTGCCCAGCTCTGGTCTTGGACTCATCAGTCCTGGTTTACTAACTTGGAACACAAAGAAGAGGGGGCGTTTCCAATTCCTTTTCATCAGGAAAACCTTCCTCTCCTGTGCAAATCAGGGCTAGAAATTCCTAAATAGTGGGAAGGAGAGCCTTGTCCAACTCAATCACATAGTATGTGCCCACCAATTCCCCTGGATACATCAGGGAACTTTTTTCCACTCCATTTGAGTCTGAGATCAGTCGGAATGCCCTACATACGCAACCTCATGGAGCATTTCTGTTTAGATGTTCCAAGCCATGTCCAGTTCATCATTTACAAAACAATACCGACTTTTGCTCTTATGCTTCCTTTTTTTTCCCCTGAATTTTCCTTTCAGTGAAATACACCATTTTAAGATTAACCAAAAATCTTGAGAAATCCTATACTCCTTTTTCATCAGCCTCTGCCTCTTCCAAATTTAATTCATTGCCAAACTATGGCAACTTTATATCCTTGTTATCTCCTTGTTATCCTTGTCTACTCTCTTGGCTACATTCTCTTAGCTACTGCTATATTTTAAGCCCTTAATATTTTTGTCTGAATTATATCATTTGCCTTTTAATTGTTCTTTCTGTTTCCACAAAGACATAATATATCCCTTATATTCCACTCTATCAGACTGAATTTAAATAGCATGTAGCATATGAACACACTCTCTTGTTAGATATTAGTCATTAAGTTCACCATAGCTACAGGATACAGTTCAAACTCCTTAGATTATAGTTATAACTCTTATAATTTTACCATTTCTCTCTCTTCATTCTCATTTCCTACCAATTCCCTTCCCAGAGCTGAGGCTAATGTGAAGGTCAAATTACCAGATGTTCATTGAAAGGCATATATTCTCTTATACCCCTATGCTTTTGCAAATACACATTCAGTTCTTCCCTCTGCTTAAAAACATATCCCTACCTTCTTAAATCACAGACTTCCATTCATCTTTCATAACTCAGAAAAACCCTTTTCTAAGAATTTCATTGTTCCTACTCCACCCAGCTATTCACTGTTTCCAATATACATTACAATTCCATACTACATTATACTTTCCAACTTACCCATTGAATTGGAAGACACTGAGTGTCAGGCCTGTTATTTATTTATATATTTCCAGTATTCTAGATGTATTATAATTTTCATGAATATCTGTTGAGTAAATAATGATGACATAAACAGCAATTAAAATTACAGAATGTAATTGCTTCAAGTGACCTGAGAAGTTATTTTCTTTATATTCTTCATTTTATGGATGATAAAATTGAGTCCCAGAGAGATACCCATGAAGACGAGTTATGGTTGAATTGTGTCCCCCAAGAAGATATGTTGACATCTTAACCCCCAGTACCTCAGGATGTGACTTTATGTGGAAATAAGATTATTGCAGATATAATTAATTTAAGAGGAAGATATACTGGAATAGGATGGCCTCTTAATCCAATATGCCTGGTATTCTTATAAGAAATGAGAGGACAGGGGCGCCTGGGTGGCTCAGTCGTTAAGCGTCTGCCTTGGGCTCAGGTCATGATCCCAGCGTTCTGGGATCGAGCCCAACATGGGTTCCCTGCTCAGCAAGAAGCCTGCTTCTCCCTCTCCCACTCCCCCTGCTTGTGTTCCCTCTCTCGCTGCCTCTCTCTCTGTCAAATAAATAAATAAAATCTTAAAAAAAAAAAAAAGAAATGAGAGGACACTGACACATAAGGGGAGAATGCTATGTGGTAAAAGAAACAGCAATTGAAGTGCTATGTCTGCAAACTAAGGAATGTCAAGGGTTGCTGGCAAACCACCAAAAGCCATAAAGAGGAAAGGAAGAAGAATTCTCCCCTACAGGTTTCAAAGGGAGCATGGCCCTACCAACAACTTGATTTCCAACTTCTAAGCCTCCAGAATTGTGTCTAGGATCCATGACAACATGTTTCTAATATTTTTTATTCCATCCCAGTAACAAAATGTGGATGCCTTTCTACAGATAAGTAAATTTACTTTTGCTAACAGACTTTATTGATAAAAGATATATTACCTTTATTTTTTGCAGATATTGCTTTTATTTTATTACAGTGGTCCTTTTAATAGAGTTATCCTGTCTCTGATGTGTTGCTTTCTTTGGGAGGACACACATTTGTGTCTGGCTATTAAAGGATAACCTGGAATAAATGATACATTCAGTTTCATGTTTGTTACGAATCCTGTGATGGTTATTTTTATATTTCAACTTTGCTGGTCTATAGTGCCCAGTTTTTTGGTCAAACACCAGTCTAGATGTTGCTGTGAAACATTTAAAAATATTTGGTTAACATTTACAATCAAAATCTGCTTTGAGTAAAGCAGATTGCTATCTATAAGTTGGTGGACCTCAACCAAGCAGTTAAAGATCTAAGAATAAAGACTGAGATTTCCTAGAAGAATCAATTCTGTCTCAAGACTGTAATACTACTCTTGCCTGAATTTCCAGCCTGCTGGACTTCTCTTCCTTACAGATCTCCAGTTTTCGAGCCTCCACATCCCATAGCTATAAGCCAACTCTTTAAAATTCTAACCCCTCTCCCTATATAGAGAGTCTCTCAACAGATGATATATGAATAGATAGATACAGATATCGATATAGATATATAGGTATAGATATAGATATAAATACAGTGTTTCCTCTGGAGAACTATGAATAATACAGATGCTAGCTAATGAGGTGATACCACTTAAATGTAGAGTATAAAAGAGGAGACAGCTGGAACCTGGGAAGAGTGATGCCCAAATAACCATGAGACAAAGCCATATGGGACAAAAAAAATCAAGGTATCCTCAAGGAGCTGAGTATCTGAGCTGCATAGCTTATGCTGTGATTTTCCTAGTTCCCCAATACAAATTATAACATTGAAGACTATAAGGAATATGTAGAGATGTGAAGGTTTGAAAATGTGATCAGGTGAGATGAAGGCATGATTTGCAAATATAGCATAGTATTCTATAGGGATGAATGAATTACTAACTGCCTAAGAACCCCAATAACTATGAGGTCAATGAACAAAGTTTTGTTTTGTTTTGTTTTTCATTTCCATGTTGTGAAGTGGGTTGAGAGGAATCGAGAAATAGTTCCCTACAGAGAAACAGGTCCACACTTAATATAATTGAATATTATTCTGCCACTCATCTACCTTGCTCTCTCTATATAGATAGATAGATAGATAGATAGATATTATATAATATATATATGTATATATATATTATATAATATATATATATATAATTCCATTGAATAGTAAACCTTATTCCACACACTCACATAGGCACACATAAACACACACAGACAGTTCTAGAACCACGAAGGCTGCAAAATGGTATAGGAATCCCTATACTAAAGAACCTTAGAATATATTAGGAAAGGTAAGACCTTTAGAAATGTCTAATAAATTTCAGGTGGGATAAATGCCACACTCACTTAACAAGACTTTTCTCCATTTCCCTCGGTCACTACCCACTATGCTCCTGCAGCCCTCAATCCATGTCTCTCCAATACAGAACATATCATGTTGTTTATGTATATTGGTTTTTAGCCTGTTTCCCTATTGACTTAACCTCCCACTCGACTATGAACTCCTTAGAGGCAGCATTGCTGCACAGAGCTCTTACTCATCCTTGTGTTGTCTCTCATCCTAGCTCCTAAGACAATGTCTAGCATGCTCTTGGTAATTAAAATGTTAGTAAACAAAAACATGAACAAAGAGTAAATGAATTTCAGGGGTGCCTGGATGCTTAAGCTTCTGCCTTTGGCTCAGGTCATGATCCTGGGGTTCTGGGATGGAGTCCCGCCTCAGGCTCCCTGCTCAGCTGCTCAGCAGGGAGTCTGCTTCTCCCTCTCGCTCTCCCTATGCTCCTTCCCCCAGCCCCCACTCGTGCTCATGTGCTCTCTCTCTAAAATTAATAAATAAAATCTTTTAAAAAAGAGTAAACGAATTTCAGAACAAAAATATGTACAATGACAATAGTGAAAGAAAAAGGTAAAAGAACATTGCTCAATTCAAAATATGAAAGACAATCATAAGATACAAAGGCTGGCCATGTAACAGGTAGCCAAATTCCATTAGGTCATGTTATAGAATGCCTTACAACACTGTCTGACTTTGGAGTCTGCAATGACTAAGTGAGTAATTTGAGCACTTGCAAAAATATTTTCCTGACTGTCCTCTCCCATCTCTCTGAACATGAATATCAGGGAGACTGTCTATGGAGACATATCTAAGGTCATGATCTTTATTCTTCCAGGGTCCTCTTAAACAATATCAAAAACTTGTGAGGAAACCAGATATATTTATTTTTCCGATTTTTCACTTGCAGTGTCTGTTCGTCATTACTGAATCATGCACTAAGCCATTACTATACTTGTTCAGGTGTGTATTTGATTTTGTCTCTTTAAGTTTATTTATGTGAGAAAAAAATAGAAATTGTGATGTTTGAAGAAATATGGACTGGTAACTCTTATTAGTCTAAACCAAATAGAATTTCTGCAAATTTATCTCTTAGTTTGACTACTCAAATAGCTAGAATACAAGAAATAATTACAAAAACCCTGTAATATATTTAAAGTCTCAACATGCAGAATTCTTACCAAAGAAATTAGAAACGTAGAGTAACTAATGCATTTACCATCAACTTCTCCCTCCACTGTAACAGAATATTTTAGAATGATTATACCAAAAAAGATATACAATATAACAAAGTAAGTTATTCAATCTCCAAGAAAGAAAAATCTAATGAGACTATCTATAGATAATTTTCAAATGATGAAAGTTTATTTAATGAAATGCCACTTTCTCATTCCCTAAGGCACAAATACAATACCACTAACTGAAAACTGAGTCCCCAAATGCTAACCATTAAGATTCTTAGAAAATACAGATACATAGATACCTAGATATGTAGTTAGACTACACAAAAAATAGCTCTGACATGCAATCTGTATTGGATTATTTTATCCATTTAATTTTTATAACTTTTAGCTTTTTTATTCATTTGAGAAACCACATGGGGAAAAACAAAACAAAACAAAACAAAAACACCTGAACTGAGAGATATCCTGGAGTAATGGGAAAGAGGGTGGTTTGTGGTTAAATGGGCACTCAGCCTCTCTCAAATTTATTTCTGTTATTTTATAACTGTGTGATGATGGGAAAACACTTTCAAACACAAACTTTCAGTTTAATTTTGAGAAAAATAAAGGAAATATAAATATATGAAAATACTTATCACTAAGAATTCCATAAAGACTCCTAATGAGTATCAAGTCCCCTCTCCTCTTTCCTAGTCTTGGGGTTTTTCTTTTTTTAATCAATAATATGAGTGGGCTGAAGTTCTCTTTCTCTTGCTCCACGCAACAAAATAATGAAAACATGATAAGAGGATTGAAGAGATAATAAAAGAGTTGTAACAGAATCTATTTTTGATATTTAATTGTTAAAAACTTTAAAGTTTCACCTTCCTCTCCCTTCCGTCTACATCTGGAGAAAGTAGTAAGAAAGCTTAGTTGTTCCTTCCTTTGGCAACATAAAGAAGTTCATACAACATAAGCCTTGCCCATGCTTGTGGGGAATTATTACCCCAGCCCCCCCCCCCCCAACTACCATAAAACCCAAAGCCAGTTGGTCCTTCTTATTCTCCCAAGACATTTTTATACCAGTCTTTGAACATAGTATGATTTACCCAAAAAGCCTCATATGAATAACAACTTTTTATACCCTCTTGGTGCTCAAGTGGCTTCATCAGTCCCCATATCCAAACCCAGTTTTGGATTGAGGGACCCATCCCATCTCTGTGAAAGGCCACAATGGACACCAGGAGCAGAGTGTGTATGTGATGACCACCACCACTAGGGGTCTTTCTTCTCTTTCTTTGGCTTGCTATATGGCTCTGCTGCTTGTGGTCTAGCATGTCCTTTGAGATGTTGCCTACTGACTAGCTTGTGATTTTTGCTGTGCTTGTCCTTTGTGTTGCATTGGCTGAGTCTTATGAAATTTCTGTTAGAGATTTAACCAACTGAAGACAAAATTTTCAAACATTTAGGAGCAAGAATGTGAGATTAAATCCCTCTTTAAAATGGCATTGGGTTGTATATCTCAGTTCATCTACTGGCCTTTGCTGGTGCTGCCACCCATAACATACCTTCGTTGCAAAAAAATCAGAGCCTCAGGGTTACAGGAAGAAACCCACACCCCTTCCCCAACCCATGGGATAAGAAGGATTTATTTCAAACTTGACATTTAAGCTCAAAGTCCTTAAATCCAATAAAACAATCATTGCCATGGGAAAAGATTTCTACCCTGATGATACCAATTTATAACTTCCTGAAGGAAGAAACTTATAAATATGAGAAAGGTAGTGACAACACCACACCTAAAATATATTCAGTAACTACAGAGAGAAGGAAGGAAGGAAGGAAGGAAGGAAGGAAGGAAGGAAGGAAGGAAGGAAGGAAGGAAGAAAGAAAGAAAGAAAGAAAGAAAGAAAGAAAGAAAGAAAGAAAGAAAGAAAGAAAGAAAGAAAGAAAGAAAGAAAGAGAAAGAAAGAAAGGAAGGAAGGTAAAAAGGGAAAAGAAAGCAAAACTAGACAGGAGGAGAACAAACAAACAAGAACTAAAAAATAGGTTCACAATTTGACCCAGTTGGATACCATATAGTCACTAAAATAACTTTTATAATGGAAGATAAATGGTGCTGATGGATTTTGCACAGGTTCTGAATCAACTTTAACATCTACTGAGATGCACCAATTTGCAAACTTCTCAATACTGGGGCTCAAATTATAGTTATGCTTAGAAATCCACTAAATATAAGAAATTACCCTTTATATTCTTGAGTTAGCTAATATAAAAAAGAAATATTTATACTTTACATTATTCTTCTAGTTTAAACTAGTGCTTTGCCTAACTCTCCCATGGTTATATTCTAAAATACCCGTAACAGGTATGGATGCTATAATACAAATTGTCAGAAAGGACACACAAAAAGGGGATGGCCCATATCCTCACACATAGTGCATGGCCCCAAAGTCTCAGTTGAATTCCTGAAAATTATTTGGCCAACTGAGTATATTAAACAGCTATTGACCCCATCAGCATCTACAATGTTAAAACAAGCTCAAGATCTTTTTTTTTAAGATTTTATTTAGGAGAGAGAGAGAGAGAGAGAGAGAGAGAGGGATGAGAGCACAAGCAGGCAGAGTGGTAGCAGAAGCAGGCTTCCAGCTGAGCAGAGAGCCCGACATGGGGCTCGATCCCAAGACCCTGGGATCATGACCTGAGCCTAAGGATGACACTTAACTGACTGAGCCACCCAGGCACCTCAAAACAAGCTCAACATCTTTTTTAGACCTTTTGAAGATAATCCATTCCTCATTTACAAATTTTACTTGTCTCTTTATATCGATACAAACTGGCCCACCTTGAATGTGAGCATCTTCAACAAAAGATTCTGGAATTTATCTAAATTTCTATAGGATATTACCAATCCCTCCATCCACCTCCCCCAATCCTCCAATGTCCCCACTTCCCTGCCCCCCAACTCCTGCACTGTAAAGGTTTTATCTACTTTCTTCCATGCCTCCTAGAGTCTCTGGACTACCCCTGATTACCACAAGTCTTCTCATGAAAGAAACTCCCCTTCTCAGTCCCATGCTATATATCACTACGGTAGCAATTGCTGGACTTTCCTGGATACACAGATCCTGAGTCTGTGATTCCCTGTACCACTGCCCATTGTGCCTTGGCCATGGAAATAGCATTCCATAAGCACAGTATGGTCACCAAGTCTTCCGTGCTATAAAAGAAATTGTACTTCCAGGACACCTGCAGTCCTTCTGGCATACCCCAGTTGAAGGAGGGTTGGCCTCCCCGTCCTTGGTTCTTTGCCAGATGCCATGGTGCCAGAGGAAGTCATCCCTCTCCCAGAATTCTTGGCTACTTGGGCAGCTCCTTGAGCCAACTGAGTGAACACTAAGGGAATTTGTACACTTTATGTACGGTGATATCTTGTCCCGTGTGATGGAGCTCTCTGGAGAGCCTCTGCTTTTTATCCTTTAACCAGAAAATCCCTGATAAAGGACAGTTCCCAAAGGTCAGCACATTTTGGCAAAATTCAGTCAGTCATTTTAGCACAGATGTACTGGCCAACAATCAGTCCCCTCTGCATATTCCTACACACTCTTATCACCATTGCCAACAGTCTTGGCTACCTGGTTTGGTCAATGACAGCAACATTTTCTTATCCAACGTCATTCTCTTTGAGGCAAGGAATGCTAGAAATCTCTTGCCTTATATAAATCAATGTCACAACGTTCTCTGTATATACTAAAGTTGTAATCCAAGGCCTCACCAAAACACTCTTTATCTCCTTTGAGAAGGTCCAAATACTCTTGCCAGTGACCAAAGCACTCATTTCACTTGTTAAAATGTACAGTGTTGGACCATTGAAAAAAGAATTAATTAGGCTCAGGCTATAGGCCTCATAGAGCACCATAATGGCTTATGTAAAAACCCAAATGCAATTAAATGAAACATGTTATATTTCAGTTATCGGTAAATCTTCAGGAGTGAATTGTAGCAATAAAAAAATCTGACTCCATTTTTGATGCTTAACCTTTGATAGGTTTTAAGCCCACCGCTCCCCTTCCTTTCAGCAGCACATCTGAGAAAGCTGAAAAGAAAACCTGAGTATTCCGTCTTTTGGCGTCAGCGGAAAGTTTAAATCATATAAACACAACTTTGCACAAGTGGAGACCTTCATCCCACCCACCCCCTTACCACCATAAAACTGTAAGCCTTTGCCCTTCCTTGATCTTTTCTCAAGCCATTTTTGGATCAGCTTGGAAACCAGCCTCATTATGTGATCTCATTATGTGACCAATAAATCTTTTCATGCCCTCTGGGTATGTGTGTGGTGTCATCAGTCTCAATATGCAAATGAAATTTTGAGTGGAGAATCCATCTTAGTCCTTAGGGCTAATCTCAAGAAGATAAATACATCATTTCCATAAAGTGTGCTTTGTTGGAAAGGGAGTCTTGTTGCTTTTCACACTGATTTACTTTACTCCTTATTTCTCTTTTCCTTTTCATTCTTCTGATTCAGGAAGAAGCTTCAGGCTGATTCTTTCTTGACTGGGCTTGTCTCCTCTACTGTCTTCTCCATCCCACTTCAAACCCCATCAATGGAAGGCATTGCAAGGTGGTTTTCCAAGTGTGGTCCAGCAGTATCAGCACCACCTGGGGGACCTTGTTAGAAATTCAATTTTAACAGGCCTACTGGATCAAAGATTTAGAGGTTGGAGTACTCAGCATTCTGTTTTAACAAATCTCCAAGTGATCTTGCTGTACCTAACGTCTGAGAACAACTGGTCTACAAAATAGGGTCTGATGAAAAGAGATAAGAAGTGGTTCAGACTGGTTGTGCTCCAGGATGTCTCTTTGCTATTTTATTTCTGTGTCTGTTTTTGAGATGTCAAAGGTAAAGTTTAGAGGGTTTATGTTGATATCCCAATCTATTATAAAAAATAATACCAAAAATACATTTTGATATAATCAACCCAAAATTTAGTTTGAATGTCAAAACTGATGATCCAGAATAATAGAATGCCTGAGAAAATTGAGCCAAAGCCTTCACTTAAAATAAAAAGTTTATTGGCCTGAACTGCTCTGTGTGTGTGTCATGTCTATGTATGGGTAGAAATAAAAGTGCATATATACAATACATACCCTGGGAAATCAAATTGGCAGGAAGTGGGCTGGTTGTTGATTGTTGTTCTGCCAACTCTATTTCAGTCAGGGAGACAATTAACAAGCAAGGTGGAATAAATAATCCCTAACAGTCTTTCCAGGTTCAACATTTGAAAGCCTATTAATAGTATTGAAGTTTTCATCTTATGATCAGAGAGACAAGGTCTTACTCTCTTTTGCTTTTCTACCTTTCTGGGGGTCAGAGTTTCTGCTGCAAATATTGCTTTAAAGAAAACTTTGCCCATATGTATATATATTTTTCCACTTGCAAAATCTTCACAGTAGGGTACAAATGGAATTTTTTTCTTACTACTTTCTAATTGTGTTTAGTAATTGAATTTTTCTTATGGGAAAAACTGTATTATAATGGGAAGATTAATCCAGTCATTATCGGAAGATATTATTTAGTATGAACAAAAAATGTTAATATTTTCTTTGTTTATAACTTTATATTTCCACGGTCATCTTATGTTTTCTGCCAAGATTTTATGAACGTCAGGATATTTCTAGTTTATGGTCTCTTCTTTAAATTTTTGTTTTAATAGAGGTCTGTAGTATTACAATAATTTTAATAAATAAAAAATATATTTCCTAGAACTAAAATAACCTAAGCCTTTGACAAATTTTGTGTATGCAGATGCTTTCAGTTATAAAATTATTATGTTTCAAAGGTAATTAAAGGATGAGATTAGTTTCTCAAGAACTGACATGTCTGACAGTCTCTAATTTTAATGTGTTTTTTAAGGTTCGTTGACATGATTGTCTTTCTAATGATTTTTAGTGGGTTTTTTTTTTTTTGCTTGTGTATATTTTTTCTCTTCTTTCATTGATTTCTTCATGAAAGCTGCAATAAATTTAAGGAAGCATTTCTTTCCTCTATAATATCTCATTTATCTATTTCCAGAAACTCAAACACTGCAAGCATTTATAGAGATGACCACTCATTTATGAATAAATTATTTTAGGCTATCCTGCCAGTCTGATGGGATGGGGGACTATTACCTTAGGGTGTGAAATAACATCTTCACTCATTCTAAAAGTCATTTTCCACTAATAAATTCTTTAATTTTTCAATAGTTGTCTTTTAAATCCCTGGACTGGGATTAAGAAATTCTTAGTTTTTATCTGATTCTGTGTGAAAATGAAGTCACACAACAGATTCTCATTAAGTAGGACTCACATATTACACGATCTAAAAATAGTGAAGAATTTGCACCAAATTCTTGTTGATGCTCATTAGAGCAGTCCTAACCATGGGAATAGAGTCGAGCTAACTAGTCATCTTGGGAATTGAATTGTATCAAAGCAAACCCCATCCTCCAGGCTAAAGGGCAGCAGGCCTAGAAGCTGACTTAGACTGAGCCAACTGGGCATTAATTAGTTTTGAGCTCTTCTGGGCCAGATGCTCTCTAAAGTCACATTCAATCATAAGATCTCATGTTGAATTAGCTATATTTTACTTGTCATTGATAATATTCTAAAATTTCCTATTACTATTAAAATATTATTTATAAGTAACTTCTTAGTTCAGGTTATTTCTAAAGATGGCTAATCACTTGGATTTTGTTCTGATGCTTGGCTTCATTTGTAATTAATGACATGAAAAGAGAGCCCATTCTGCTACCAAGTATCTTCCATGTTAGGAATAGGAATAAATATTACTAATGCAAAATTTAAATTACAGCTCTTGTTGACAATACCACTTTGAAAAAACTCTAGACTTGGGTATTGTTTACACTTAATACTAGTGGTTAGTATTAGTTAAAAGATCCTTCTTCTCCCTGCTTTACCTTTATAAGCTTTCAGCCACACACCTTCAAATTAAGGTTCTGAGCTTTCCTCATCTCTTGTCCTTTAATATCAACTGATAGGGTATTAATTTCTAGTGCTGTTTTTACTTCCTTATAGAACAACATAACTGCAGGCTATGTATTATAAACATTGTGTATATTATATATATAATATATATACAGTATGTATATAATAGGTATATAATTTCTAAAACCCTCTCATCAAAGATCATTTACATTTAAAAAATGAGGAAAGCTCCAATTATGAACCAATTCTCCTCCTAGCTTCTACTTTAGCCCTTACTTTTCCCTCAAAGACCAAACTATGTAAAAGAAGTAAATTTTGCAATTCTTCAGTCACAGGATTTATCAGAGTGCATGTAATTGAGCCTTACCTCACCTATTAGAAAATCTTATGGGATAGAGACCATGTCTGTTGTCTTCATAATTTTACCTCAAACATCTTGCATAAGGTATTACGTATAGCAGTAATTCATTAATTAGCCACTGAATTTATTCTGTTTATTTACCTCTCATTTATTCTATAATCCAGTGCAGTCTGTTTTTCTTCCCCATAATGCCTTTAAAACTATTCTTGTGATGGTCATTTTTCTAAATACAGTAGAAAATTTTAAGGGTCTAATTTATGTGACCTTATTTTAGTAGTTTGAAATTGTTTTGAGGATGCCTATCTTGGAATTTCCACTTCTCTGATTCGTGTAACGATATTTTGTTTTTCCTTCCCCCCTTTTTCAGTAATCCTCTATTTTCCCCCTCTCTCCGAACCTGCTAATCATTGATGTTCTACAGAGTTCCACTTTCAATCCTCTTCTCATTTAATCTCACCAAAATTATGCCAAAGATTCGACACCCATCTACATGGTGATGAATCTCAAGTAATCTTCAACCTAATGGTTTTCTAAAGCTGTATATCCAAATCCCCACTATATATCTCCAACCAGATAAACCAAAATAGTTTAAATTCAATGTGGATAAAGCCAAACTTTTTATCTGCCAATCACCTCCTTCACTACTTTAAATCTGTTTCAATTTTATAGTGCCCATATCAGTGAACAGCCAGTCTTTTACCCAGCTTTCAACATTATAAAATCAGAAACTGTCATTCAGTTCTTTTTGCTCATGTAATTAGTTACCAAATCCTGTTGATTCAGTCTATTTATACCTTCTTAATTTGCCCCATTCTTTTTATCTCCTCCACAACTTCAAGGACTGTCATTCTCAACCCTCACTGAGATTATAAAAACAGTCCCCTAAACAATCCCATACCTCTAGTCCTAGTCCTTACTCCTTTCAACTGCTGAAGTAAATATGTCTAAAAATATATGATGCCACTCCCAGTTTAAAGTCCTTTTACTATTTCTCATTATGTGTAATAAAAGGGACAAACCACTTAACAAATTTCTCAGCCTCCTGCCTAATTAATGATGTTCCCCATTAGTCTCAATTCACCACTGATATCTTCTTTGCCATAGCACCAGGTATGGGAACTATTCCAAGCTGCATGAAGTACACTAGACAGGTCTCCTCTCAAGTGGTTGTATGTGCTTCCTTCCTCAATTTAGTCAACTTCCAGGTCTCGATCATCACATCCCCCATGAAGTTTCCTGTAAGGTTGTCCTTCCTCCAAAATGCAGCTTTGGGGAACCCTTTATATATTCTGATATCATCTCTTGTAGTTTTACTGTAGAAATTATTACCCTGTATTGTAACATTCTCTCTTTTTTCTCTACCCTTTCCAATACCCAATTATATTGAAACCACTCGAAGGTAAGAATGACTTATCATTTGTGCAGCACAGTTCTTGACACAATGATATTCCTTTATTATTGAGTGAATGAAACCGGAATCCAAATCTCATCAAGACTTCTTTTTCAGGAGGTATAGTCCAGTTTCTCAATATTTACAGTGTACATTCATCTCTGTGGTTCCTATTATTTAATATTCACTATTTTTTCCATATGAGTATTTGCTTTAAAATGTACTTTCTATGGATGCAAAGTAATTTAAAGGAATTTAGAAAACTTTTCTAGACTAGTCATGTTCTAATTTTTGTATGCTGTGGTGCATTCATCAAATGAACTTTTTCTCTGAAAATGTTCATGCTCCTGCATTTATATCCCCTAATCTTTACCTACAAGTAATAAGTAACCGAACAAACTGTGTTTTGTGAAATTAAATTAATTGTTTTGAGAAAGCTGGAGGTGACTATAACAGTGCTTTAATTTAGTTTCTATTTGGTGTTTTTAGCTATAATAGAAAAGTTAACAAACTCAAATCTCAATATTTCACTACCATATGGTGGACACATTTCTGAAATTTAATACAAGGTTAGAAATACAAAGGAGTCAGATGTTGAGCCTAGATTTAGAAAAGGGAATTTATGGCTTTCTAAAATCATGACTCATTGAAGCTGAGGTTTCTCTTATCTCTCTCTTTTTATATAGCCTCAACAAAACTACTATTTTGATACACAATTCAACATTGTAAACTACCCAATATATAAAACAATACAAAACACAAAATTGTAATAATTTTGTGTGTAACACAAATAATTAGAAGTATTTTAAAAATTTTCAAGTTATCTTGAAATTCACCATCATTTTATCATCACTTTTTGATGTTTGTCTTACCTTTGGGAATGATCCATAAATTATAATATTAAATGGTTTCACTAATATTCTTAGCAATTTTTTTTTTATTTTGGACTGATTAGATTGAGATGAACTCTCCGGAATGGATTTATATTTACATTTATGCATTTACGCCACATGTATTTCACTTTTAGTGCAATAAAGTAGGAGCAGGTATTTCTGGCATGGAGTATAGTGAGCCAAAAGTCAAAATGACACTGATATTTTGGAATATAAAAGTTATTCTGTATCTAATTTATTAAAACCTAAAACAATTGAGAGATCAGATATAATGGAATTAGTGATTGCAGTTTCTGAAAAAAAAATGTAAATGTTCCTTTTTTGGTTGTTATACACAATTTTGTTACACGGAGCACTTTCAATTCATGGTTATTGTTAGGCAATGTGTGTCACATTAGATCTGTTAATTCCATGCAGGATGCATATTATCCTTACATCGTCTTTATAAAGAGTGTCACTCATTACTTCACTTAATGCTCACTCTCTGAGAATACTAAAGACCATGATGAATACTGCCTTTAAGGTGATGTCTATGGACAAATAATGAGAACAGTTTAAGAAAGTTTTTTTCTAGATGGTCTTTAAAAAGCAGAAACCAAAAGAAAATAAGATTTTTAAAATCTAAGTTACTTTGTTTATTGAAGTGTTTAATTGTGGTTGTTATATCAACTTATATTAGACCTTTCTCTATATGTTTGCTAGATTCCAAGAGACATCATTAATCCTTTAGCAAAATCTTTACATCTCTAAAATTATTTTGAAGACTATTGATTCTTTTTAATGTTTTACCCATAGTCTTCCCACGTTCCATTTTAAAGTCCTCTATGCATTTACTCCTCCTTGAAATTAAATCTACCAGTTTCTAAGCCATATGCTTTGTATAATTCATTTTAGTGGGTGCTAAAAATTGTAAATGTTAACTACAGTAGAAAAAAAATTTTAACATGTGCTAGCAAATGTCCTCGAACATCAGCAGTAGAAAGAATCCCAACTAAAAATTCCTACCAAAGATGATTTGGTCATAAACCTCTCAAGCAGAAAATTGGCAATCACTGTAGAAACAATTCCTCAGAAAGGTATTCAACTTTCAAATAACCCTGAAACAAAAAGACCAAATGACATTTGCTTTCCAAAGAGAAAACCACACTAGTCCTTCCATATCAGGGTCCTCTAGAAAGCAAGCCTGGAGCAAAACTGAAGACTGAAGACCCTGAAGAAAAGAGTCACTGGAAAACATCCACAAGAAGTGGAAGTATGTGTTCTTTCTTTCCTGAACACTATAAAGGAACACTTCATTTCAAAGTCTTTGAGAAATGGTACAGGTTTGAATGGTATAGATCATATAAAGACCACAAAAATGGACAGCTCATTAACCTCTTGGTGAGCTGAAATATGTCCATAGCCTTTTGTACAATTCAATACAATCAGCCCTAGTCTGCAATCATTCAGAACACAAATAAAGATGAACACTTATTGTATTTCTCTCAGTTTTCTTTAAAGATTATCTTTAAAATTTAAGACACTGAGTGGGTGTGGTATGTCCTTGTGGCTCTGCTCCTTGGACATTTTGTATATATAAATACAGACACACAGACACACACACGTGTGTGTGTGTGTGTATTTTTTAAACTCCACTTTTAACATAAATTCTAGATGATTACATTTTGAATATATGTATACATATATATTTTCAGCTACTAATAATTTCCAGAATAAATCTGAATTTGGATTTAGGCATGGCATTAGGAATTATAGAAAATCTATTCTAATATTTGACTTAAAACATCATGATAAAACTTTACAAGTCACTAAAATGACCATGTTGGAATGTGAGAAATTAAACATAATCTGAAATTTGAATCTGCTAATATATATGACCCAAAGTAAACAGAGAATAAAACATATATTTTATTGTACTCATTCAAGTCCTATTTTCTTACACTTAGGTTATACTCATTATAAAATGCTTACTTAACTAGTTTGTCCTTCCAAACATATTATTACCATCAAAAGGAGGCTCCCAAGCTACAATGTTTTAAATGCAATCAAACATAGGAAATGATCCCAAAGCAAAATACAGCCATAGGGCTGCAATATAAGAAAGAACTCAACACTATAGGTGTGTATAGACGGACAAAAAATTCTGTTCCCCTTCACAAATGTAGAGTTCAGAAAGGAATCAGGCAAATGAGGTGGGTGGGAGTCCTGCTGTCTAAGTTAGAGCCCTAGGTCTTCCAGTACCTTCTGAAGGTGATTCTCTTATTGAGTTCATTCTTTTACAAAATAAGGGGGTTGAGCTGGACTACATTTCTTTCATCTCTAAAGATCGGTAATGTAAATGATTATGAGTTAGATTCCTCAGGAAACATTTCAGATATGGTTGCTATTTGTTTAAAGAGACAATGTCATGTGGAAGGGATTCTAAGAAAACTCCATTAAAAGTGAATAAAATAGAAATAAGCATTAGTGATTAAAGTGGGTTAGCTCCAATTATTTGAAAACTTTTATGTCTGTATAATAATTTATTTTTAAAAACAGTGAACAAATTAGGGAGTCACTGCATTTCAACCAAAATTTAAGAGATATTACTAATTTAAGAGTAGAAGTATGTATTATTTATACTAATCCACACACTTAATATAAAATAATATTTTATGTTCCTAAAAATTAGGTTATTGAATCTAATTAGCTATGTATTCTAGCAATCCCAATTCACTCATAAATTCAAACAAAATAATATTAGACTGAAAATGCTAACTCAGAATACATCTGCAGCAATAGAATGTGTAAGGTGACAATAAATTCTCTAGAAAGCTAAGTGGGTTATGAAAGAACAGTTTCATTGAGTAATTAATCCAAATTTAGGTGTGTTAGGTATGCGATTTTCATGACACAAGAGTAGTGTGCAATTTAGGAACAGAAGTCGTTGACAATATGAAATGAGTTTCTTATTGGAAAATGTATTGAACAGATGTTTGATCATCAATAAATCTTATCATTTATATCACACTTTTGTTCATGTTTATCTGAAGAAGTAAAAGCAGATTGGTGTAGTGTTAAGATACTTGGGTTCTGCTCTTACCTCTAACTTTAATTGGCTTGGTGGCCGAAGCAATTCAGTAGGTTGAATTAGAGGTTTTAACTAATGACTATTATGTCCTTTCAATCTCTAAAATGGTATCTGATTATGAAGAGTCTGTTGGGGAAAAGTGACTAGCAGGATAGTCTGGGGTTATTTCTTTCCACCCATGAGTGTTCCTGACTCCCCTCCTATCTGAATCCACCCCATTTCCACATGTCTATTTCTCCAGGAACATCAGATTCCCAATTCTCTAATACAACTTCACGCTTAAGCTGACATTTCTTCTTTCAATTCCTCACATGCTCAAACCACAATAATTCTTCCCTTTGGATCCCATGTCTTTAAAATTCATATTTGTAATTGTTTTGTCTCCTGTATCTTTATGTATTTCCTTTGCTTTTTCATTTTTAATCTGAGCACAGATAAAAGGGTTGGGATAGCACAAATGTAAATGGGCAGCATATATGTTAACAAAATGTTTTGTTCGGAAACATATATAACGCATACATTTTTTGATTACATAATGACACTTAGACTGTGAACGTCACAAAATGAGTGATTTAATTAATGTTCCCAAGTTGGTGAGAATATTGTTTCAGCTACAGATACGACAAAGTCGATCACTTAAAGATTGTATCGGCATGTAGTACATGTGCCTATATGTGTTCATTTGGCTAAAACTGACAGGTGAATTATATACCTACTAACTCATATTCTAGAAACTATCATTACCTTTAGTGGGTTTTATAGCTGAAAAAGGCATCTTTTGCAATTTTAAGATATTTATTTATGTGACCTTCATGAGAACCCTAGTACTTGGTTAGGGTTTGGGGGGATTCTGACATTGTATTAAGTTGAAACAATACTATTATTACTCCTCCTCCTTCTCCTACTACTACTAATATACACTAATGTAACAAATAAATGTCCTTATGGTAAAGAAATTGAGTCAATTTATTTTATCTAGATTTTTTGAAGGTAGTCATCTTTTCTAATAGAGGGAATGAGCTTTGATGTATGTAGCATAATTTGAAGTGTACGCAGAGTATCACCTTTCAAAAATACTTCTATGCCATGCAATTCCTGTGCATTACTACGGATTGCTCCTATATTCAAGGAGACACACAACCACGGAAGGGAAGTCCACTATTTTTTCAGTTGTTAGTACTTAAATTGAGTTTATTTATGTTTCCAAATGTGAGAAAGAGTTCAGATCTACAATTCATAGTATGGGGATAGAAAAGAGGAAATATTTGAAAAGGAGTTAAATATCAGGGAAATTCTGACAGAGGCTGACCCACTTATATTGGCACATAGAGTTGGATTTTGCAAAGCAAGAGAAGAGTGTCAGAAGAGAAGGAAATTTTAAAAAGAATTGAAAAAGCACATAGATGAGAGATGTGAGGGCAGTTTTCCTGACTTTAGAGTGTTGATAATTAAAACTTTATAGCAATTTTCATTAAAAAATTATAGATCTTGGGATGCCTGGGTGGCTCAGTTGGTTAAGCATCAGACTCTTGATTTCTGCTCAGATCATGATCTCAGGGTTGGGAGATCGAGTGGTGCATCAGGCTCTGCACTAAGGGTGGAGTCTGCTTGAGATTCTTTCTCTACCTCTCCCTCTGCCCCTGCCCCCACTCACACACATGCGCACTCTCTCTCTCTCTCTCTAAAATAAATAAATCTTTTTAAAAAAATTGTAGATCTAAATTTTTCCTCTTAAAATTAGGGGGTAAATATTGTAGAATAAATTTTAATATATGAGAGTCAGCTGATAATTCATAGTACTTTGATTGGGAGGGGAGACTTGGATGAACATTTCTACCCTTTTTTCAGTGATTTATGTGCACAAGTGAAGAAGTTGTACATTCTTTTAAGACTTGGTTAAATTTTTAATAATCATAATGGGGCTATAATTCTGACAGACTCATTCTAGATTTCAGAACATTTGAATTACCCTTTATTTTATAGTAACCCTATACTATCTGGCTTCTATTTAAGAGAGCAAATGGCAACTGTCTACTATCCAGATCCTGGAAAAGCTGAACCGATAACTGGAGAAAAAAAATTATGTTTATGTACTTTGGGCTATTCAAATATATCTTTGGATCAAAAGATACTATATGAAGTATAACTTGCGCTAAACATTTTAATACAACATAAAACTACTTTGAATGAATTCAATTTTGAAATCCACTATGTGAAACAAGGTTATGCTGAGTAATAAACAACTCCTCAACCTCAGAGAGTTTAAACTACATAGGTTTTATTTCTTGTTCATGCTTTATGTCCATTATGAGTCTCAGAGGTCCTGCTCTGAATTATTCTCACTCTGGCACACAGGCTAAGGAACAGCTACCATCTTGAACATCATCATTGTACCATGACAGAAGGAAAAGAGTGCTGTGGAAAACCCATATGGAGAATACTTACACTTAACCATTAACTAAACTGTTCACATAGCCAGACAACCACAGTGAGCAAAGGAGTGCACCTGTGTCTAGAAGAAAGAATTGGAAATATCCAAGATGTAGAATATATAGCCACTACATTTATAAATACCTTGAAGCAAATATTTAAAAATATATATCACATGGTCTTTTCTACCACATTTATTATAAATATATTACTAAGATTATTTTTATAAAAGTTGAAGTCTTCTATATAAGACACACATGAAGATTTATTTCAGATTTAATATATTTTGTTTTGTTTTGTTAGTTTCATTTTTGTTGCTTTTTACCATAAGGTTTACTTCCTATCTGATATGCTTTAATGTATAATTGACAGTATTTTCCTTTTTGTTATGGCTGCCAGGAAACAAGGTAAATTTGAAATTCAATCAATAATATTTTGTTGAACTTTAGAATTATAAGGTTTTTTTGTGTTTTGTTTTGTTTTCCTTAGGATGGATTTTCTATTTGTATTTGTAAATTTAATATTTACTGTCTGTATCATTTGTTGTCAAAAGACTGGTGGTTTTTTGTAGAATAATAAAGGACGTGCAAAAGCAAATCAATCAGAATGAAAATTTATAAGAATCCATCTAAATAATTCAAGTTAATGAAAAAATCAAACCTAAATTCAGCAACTATAAGAAAAGAATGATAACCAGAAGACTATATACTACATGCCAAAATGTATAGGGAAGAAAGTATATGCAAAAGAAGATTTTATGGCATTAAAAGCATATGTTAGAAACTTCCTCAAGAAATTGATAATAAATAAAAATAAAAATATAATTAATGATAAAAATATGTAAATATATGAAATACTTAAAGCAAAAAAGCTGGTTATTTGTAAAGTAAAATAAATAGAAAAACTGACAAGTCTCATCAAGAACAACTGATGGATGAAGAAACATGAAGAAAATTAACTATAAGACTAAGCAACAGGTACTTATATAACAGGAAATTATATAATCAGTACAGCATATTACAGACAAATTTTAGGCTGCACATTTAAGAGAATGGATCAAATGGATCTATGTTAGAAAAATAAGTCATCATGATTTGACCCTGCAGTGAACCTTAATTTCTTTTTTTTAATTTTTGCAAATATTTTCTCTCATTCAATGTGTTGCCATTTTACTCTGACAATTGTTTCCCTTGTTGGGCAGAAAATTTTTAATTTGATGTAGACTGACTTGTCTAATTTTGCTTTTGTTACCTATGTTTTTGGTGTCACATCCACAATCATTGCCAAAACCAATGCCATGAAGCTCTTCCCCTATGTTTCCTTCTAAGAGTTTCATAGTTTCAGGTCTTACACTTCAGTCTTTAATCCATTTTGAGTTGGTTTTTGATGTAAGATGTAAGATATAGGTCCCATTTCATTCTTTTGCATGTGGATATCCAGATTTCCCAACACCATTTATTAAAGACTATCCTTTCCACATGTGTATTCTCTCACTCTTGTTAAAGATCAATTTGCATTTCCAAAACCCGTAGTTGACATATTAAGACTGTCCATCCATACGTTCACCTTGAATGGTGGTTTACAGCATATTTCTCAAGGAAACAAACCAAAAATGTCTAACAAAATTTTGCCACATTGTCAGGCACTATCTGCACCATAGACAAAGTCAATTTGCGTATATATGGTGACCATTTTCTACCAGAAAACAGTAAAATATCTTTTTTTTACAACAGTATATTCTGACAAATTTCTGAACTATCAGACTAAAGTATTTTGAGGAATAATCTTTTCTTGAAAATTTGTGTAAAAGCCGTAGAAAGTGTAGTGGCCCTGTTGGCAAACATATCTCATTATATTTTATTTCTTCAGATGAAGTGAAATGTTGACTTGACGTATTTGATGGAGGCTCTTTAAACTAGGTCAGATCTGACAGTAATATTAATACTATCTAGTTCGTATTTTTAATGTGATACATGAGTATGCTCAAAGTACATAAACATATATGTATATAAATAAAAGCATCTTCTAAACTTATATTACATTAGATGATGCTTCAGAATGTCTTTTTAATAATAAATCCAGCTTGAAGCTATTTGTCTCCTGGATATAATACATAATCATATCAGCTTATTTTTCACTGTAAGTCCTTGCATCACATATTAACAAATTTGTGTGATTTTCTTGAGACAGTTACTTAGTGCTTGGGATTTTTGCAAAAACAACTTTCATATTAAATGGTCAGCACAAATGCATATATTTTATATTTTTTCAATCAGTCTATCTCCATAGAGTTCATAATTAATGTTCAGAAGCCAGATTTAATTAAGAGGATGCCAACAAAATATATGTTGGATCTGAGTGATTTGGGAATAGGATTGTTTTCTATGTGCATTTCAAGTTTGTAATTAAGCAAAATAGCTTTGGATGGAAAGATGATTTAGCATCCTTAACCAAACACCCACGTTTTTAAACAAACTTGTAATTTGCATATTCTAGGTGATTTGCATTTGCAGAGACTGTGCTTTGAGTTCTATATCAGGCTATTTAAATTCAGGTAAGTGAGCAGGCAAATAGCACAATGCATCAATATGTGTGACCAAAAGAAGAGAGAGAGAGAGAGAGCAGCTGAACACTTTATAAAGTGCCCATGAACTTTTATAGTGATCTAGCAATGGTCACGCCAGCTGCTACAGCTATAATTGGTATGCTCAAAAAGAAAAGCAATCATGTCAGTGATGAGGAGGTAATAAGTGAAGAGAGGTGGAACCAAAAGAAATAATTATATTTTTGGACTTGAAAATTTATTTGATTAGGATATACATTAATAAGTCTTCTTGAACATGTAGGACTTATTACTAAATGTGATCAAACTTTGGTTACATGTACTTATCGTTAAGAAATAATATAATGTAGAGGGTTTTTCTGGTGTTAAGTAAATATGATCCTAATACAGAATCAACAACCAGAGCATGAAATCACACTTCAGAACATGATCAAAGAACTACGTGCATAATCAATCAGGTGTTAAACAGTCAATGAAATTATTACGGACCAAAAATAAAACCACTATAAAAAATTTTAATATAAATTTTAAGTAATTACCTATATTCATAAAAATACTTTTTAAAACAATGTTTTCTTAAGTTCATCTTTAAGATCTTTCTAGCTGTGGCTAACAACTTTTCTGCCTTTAGAAGATTGAATATTTTCATTATTAAAAATATGTTCAGCAATAATCTAATCAACATGATGCTGTCTTTGCTAAATTATTTTTATTACAGGTCTCAAATGAGACATTAAGTTGGCAGGATTTTCTTTGTTCTTTTCTCTCCATCAACCCCATGCCACATCAACAGCTCTCCCCTCTGGATAGCCTGTTCCTCATTTCTGCTTAAGTCTTGCCCTCACTGAAGCTAGTTTCATGTATATAGCTTATAAACTAAAAGTATATTTTAAGGTACCAATGTACCTTTCTTTTAACCTTTTCCATAATAACAGTTTCATATTAAAAAAACTCAAATAAAGGTAATTTGGATGCAATTGATCATATTGTCCCTTTAGCTTTCATTTAAAATTAAAAGTATACTCCCAAAATATTGTGGAAATCAAGTTAAAAATCAACCTTAGTAGCAGTAAGCTGTTTTGAGAGAAAACTGATAAAATGTCTTAATGAACATATATAATGACATTCAAATTGCAAATTCTATGGCAGAAATCAAGCATTCAACTGACTGTATCCCTTGAGAATATATTCTTAGGAGAGAAAAATAGTTCTTTCACGTGTTCATCATTCATTTACTAGCTTGTTATCTAGTGGAAGGGACAGAGGTTAATTATTACCCAAAAAATATAAAATTACAATCTGAAATACTAGTGAAAAAATTAAAGTTTCTTCTTGAACAGATAGATTCTGTCAGATATTTTTGCATTCATACTAAAGTAAATAAATATTCTTTTTTAAATCACCACAATTTTAGATATGCTTATAAACTGAATTTATCTTATGGGCAACATGTTGCTTTTCTTTAACAATCTTAGAAGAAATATTTTCACAAATATATGTACTATATTCTTTAGGATTAGAACAGGCTTAACTTTTCATGCAAACATTTTAAATATATATATGATAAATGTTATCAATATATTTCAGGATACTGTTATGTTTACTACATTTGTGGACTTTATTATGTTTATTTATTGACAAATTAATTCATACCATTTTTTTTTTAAAGATTTTTTATTTATTTATGTGACAGAGAGACAGCCAGCGAGAGAGGGAACACAAGCAGGGGAAGTGGGAGAGGAAGAAGCAGGCTCATAGCAGAGGAGCCCGATGTGGGACTCGATCCCAGAACGCCGGGATCACGCCCTGAGCTGAAGGCAGACGCTTAACGACTGCGCTACCCAGGCGCCCCATCATACCATTTTGAATTATTTTTTCTGAATGTGAGACATCCTAAGGAAATTCCTAGTACGTATATACACAAATATATAAACAGTACAGAATTTAACTTCTGGAAGTTTATTTTTTCATTTAATTTTATAAGAGAACAAAATTGAAGTTATGAAGTTTCATTTTGTACTTTCAATGTTAAAATTTGGATTTTATAATTCAATGTGATAATTACAAATAGTTCACTTAAGATAGCAATGCTATTGTCAACATGTGTTAACCCTTAGAGAATGTAAACACTATTCCTTTACATATCATAACCATAATTTTCTCTAGATTTATTGAAATATTGGATTAAGGATTTATTGGGAAAAATGGATAAATGAAATCATTAAATAATATTTTAAATACTGTATTAGTTATTTACATATATATAAGTAATTCATATGTCATTTTCATATTTTTTCATAGGAACCTTTCAGTTATTTCTATTTTCTTTCTCTCCCATATCTATCTTTGGCTTAGATTTGGAATCCATTCACAAAGACGAACAGTAATAATGACTTTGAATGCACTTATAGAAGCAAGTGAATGTGTTTATTGGGGGGGGAATGAAATTGTAAATTTAACCAGAATTACAACTGTGAATATAATTGTGAGGTAGAAAAGCTTTCTTTATATTAGCAGTAGCTCACAATACTTTTTTTTCTTTTAATTAAGAACTTTTGTGCACAGCAAATGCTATTGAATAAATAAGTCCTACTTTGACCAAAAGGGATTGGTAACTTCAGGTATAATTGTCATCTATCTTCATGTGCCTATTTTCTACTTTTTCCCTCATCTCTCCATTAATATCTCTCCTTTTATACGGAAATGTAATTTAACTTGAATACTTCTTCAATAACTCAAAGATTATGTAAATTTAGCATATCAATAAATTAACTTTGAAATAGAGGTTACTAGAGGGGCAAGTAATCAACTATGGAAGTAATATGGATTTTAGAATAAATTCCATGGCAGTTTTAGTAAAAATAAAAAAATAAGAGACTGATGTATGTGAAATAACACCTATATTCTGACCCGCAGAATTAAATGTTTATATCATAAACCTTGGTAATTTCTCTGACCACTGCCTTCATATATTAAACTCCTTGTTCTACCTCTCTCTACGCTTGAATAGGCATCACAAAATTAATATATCCAAAACAGAACTAACTCTAAACCCAACCTTCTTCAAAAACAAACAAACAAACCTGTTTCTTCTACACAGCTTATATTTCAGTAAATGAGAATTTTGTTCTTACAGGTTCTCAGGTTCTTTCTCTCACATTTTGCATCTAATTTATCAAAATATTCTATGACTGCTGTCTTCTAACTATATCCCAGACCTGTCATTTCTCACTGCCATGCTACTGAGTACTCTGTTTCACGCTATCTTCTCTCCATTCTTCTGTAGTATCCTCCTAACCCAACTTCCTGATGGACTCCTTGCCCCTATCGCAACTAGAAGGATCCTTGAAAGACAGACAGGTAATGTAATTCCTCTTCACAAACCCAGCAGTGGGTTTCACTTCATTCAGTGTGAGAAAACACCTTGTAATGGCTGAAAAGGTCCTCCACAGTCATTCTCCACTCATTGTTTGCATACTCTCTTCATCCACTCCATTCCTACCGCACTGACTTCCGAATTGTTGTTCTCAACAAGCATTGTCTTGCTTCAGTCTTTACAGTGGCTCTTTTCTCTGCTTGAAGCTTCTTTCTCATGAAACTGTGTAACTTTCTCCTCTGCTTACTTTAAGTCTGTCCAAATCTCAGTCCCTCAACAGAACTTTTCTCACTTTATTTAGCACCCCACACATATTACCTCTTACTTCTGCTTCTTAACTTTTTTCTATATTCCTCTCCCAATATGAAAATTCCATGAAGAAAGGATTTTTTTTCTATTTTTTTACTGCTATATACATATACATACTGCTCTTAGAAAATTCCTACAACACAGTAGGTACTAAATAAATATATGCTGAATAAATGAACACATTTACATTTTAAATGGCATAAGAGTAGGGGTGCCTGGGTGTCTCAGTCGGTTAAGAGAGTGACTCTTGGCTTCTGCTCATGTCATGATCTCAGTGTCATGAGATTGAGCCCCATAGGACTCACATTGGGCATGGAGCCTGCTTAAGATTCTCTCTCTCCCTTTCCCTCTGCCCCTCCCCACCAACTGCACACAATCTCTTAAAAACAGATAAATAAGTAGATAGATAAATAAATAAATGGAATAAGGGTAGCTTTAGAGAAAATAATCCAGGAAGACTAACAGTTTTAACTAATCTACTTTGCCTTCCTCTTATTCTCATAGTAATTAACTAATCTTCATGATTTTTCCATTGGTCCTCTGGGAAATCAAAGATTATTTTAGATGTAAAGAGAGCCTGAATATATATATATATATATATATATATATATATATATATATATATATATATATACCATAACAATGGACACATGTCATTATACATTTTTCAAAACCATAGAATGTATAGGCCAAGAGGAAATCATAGTATAAACTGTGGACCCGGGATAATTAAGATGTGTCAGTGTAGGTCATCAACAGCAACAAATGTCCCACTCTGGTTGGGAAGATGTCGATAATGCGGGAGGCCGTGCATATGTCGGGGATGGTGGTATTTGGGAACTCTCTGCACCTTCCCCTCAATTCTGCTCAGAACCTAAAACTATTCTAAAAAATGGTCTTAAAACATACACACAAACATAGGGTTTCATTGTACTAGTATAGTCTCAACCACTCATAGTAATAGTAACTTTTACCCAAAGTAATGGATTTTTATTTCACAGAGAAAACCAAGACGTGGATAACCAAGAACTGTATGCAATATAAGCATTTCAGTGAACCATCTAAGCGCTCGAACACATACTAGTTTCATTCACCAGATTTACCTTAGTTACGTAATTTGTTATTTAAATGTTTTTGAGAGCTTGAACTTGCTGAAAGAAGGATTTTTTTTTTTATTCCACAGCATTTAAAATATTAGAAAGTCTATCTCCTTACTTCCTGGCAATTTTAGGAAAATTCTATTGAAATAAATGCTTAATTACTTTTATAAACCAATGAGAATAGATCTCTTTTAATTTAAGAGATAATATAATCCAATTTGTTAATACTTTCTGGAGATGGGAAAATATTTCATCATCACAGGAGCAGTAAAGACACCTCTGAATTACAAATACAGACACATAAACACGTAGATTGTTTAAAGCTTCAGTTTTATAATTTCAGCAACAGGTCAAGAGTACAAACAGAAACACAAATATTCATTTCAGACTTCAAGGAGCCTTTCTCCTTCTCAGACAAAATTCCTCACTGATTTCAGTTTAAAACAGACAAACAGACAAAATAATACAAAGAACTAATAAACTAGTTCTCTATTGTCTCTCATCTAACAGGTAATATATCTCTATCATCCATCTAGAGAGATCATCAAGTACTCAGACCATAAAACCAATCTCAATCACTGCGCCCCGAATGGGATTAATTTATCATCCATGCATGCACCAGAAAACAAAACACATCGCAACATAAAATCAGTAAAGAAAAATTTCTAAAGAAATTATTATAAAAGTTAAACTTCTACTGATGCTTCGTATTCTCTCTGGAAATATATAAATATATATGTAGATTTATCTATCTGCATATTGTATAGATAGATGTATCAGTTTAAGCTATCGTAAGTAACACTTCTATGGTTTACCTCTCTCTGTCAGGTGAATCTTTTGGGCATCTCAGTGGACAAACTCCAAAACTGTTGAAATAATTTTCTTTTTAAGATTTTATTTATCTATTCGCAAAAGACAGAGAGAGAGAGGCAGAGGGAGAAGCAGGCTCCCCCCGGGGCAGGGAGCCGGAGGTGGGACTCGATCCCAGGAGCCCGGGATCACAACTAGAGCCCAAGGCAGATGCTTAACAGACTGAGCCACCCAGGCGCCCTGAAATAATTTTTTAAGGTAACTCTCATATAAATACAAATTGAACATGTGTCAAAAATTTTATTTTTCCCATTACGAGGGAACCAGTAAAATGTAAAAATACCAGTTCAAAGGAGAATTAAAAGAATACACACAGGTACAGGTAATCAGAAACGCTGAAATGAATTTGCAATGAAATGCAAAACTAACCTCTTCATTAACTGCGTCTTCACTGGGAAACACACACTTGCATTATTCCTGACAAAATTATTTGCCCTCTACAAGTGTTTTTTTTTTCTTTCTCTACAAAGTTGCAAAATATTCAGACACAGTGAAAGATTCAAATGTCTATAATATCCGATAAACCTGGGAGGTGCCTGCGATCTAGATAATGCCTAGCAAAGCACACCTGTTTTATCTTCTTGTCCTTTTCAAAATATTTTACATTTTGTTTTCCTGATATAAAGTCTTTCAAAAAAGAGTCTCTGGGTGTTAACCGGCTTACATATGGGAACTGGGCACACAAATATGAATTTCTCTTAACAACAATTCAAGTTTTATGCCCAGTAGACCTAGAATTCTTCTCTTTATGTGATTCATGTAGCCCTTAATAAACGTCCGTCTGTTCAGTTCCCTGGGCTGCTGAGATGAGCTCGCCGTCTTCACAGACCTCTGTAGCTTATTATGTCAATCACCCCCACCTTGTGCCCCAAGTTTAACAGTCACCTCTGTCTGGGATTCTGTTGTTTCCGTTGAAAACAGGGATCTAATGGCTTTAAAGTGTCTTTTACTACCATTTCCAGCTTGCAGTGAAAAGACACCACAAAATTCTACAAAGATGTTGTTAGACTCTTCTCATATGAACTATATAGATAGAGTTCTCTGTTCTTTTTTTTTCCTATTACATGTTTCAGATTCCGGAGCTGATTCATGTAAGACATCTCATGTCTGTTATTTTTGATCATGAACTTTTCTCCAGTTAAGTCATCTTGGTTTTTCCTCTCCTGTGATTATTTATGTCACTCTTTTAAATCTTTACTATAACTTTTAATGACTTTCTATGTTAATTATTTGCTTATTATGATTCTTATAGCAATATTTCCCTCCTAAAGATTTTACCTTATTGTTGTTATTGTCTTGTTTTATTCAGTCATTGGTCTCCTATTTCATGATATATGGAATGTATGTGCAAACTATGTGCAAATTAGTATTCAAAATATTATTTTGACTGTATTTAGATTTCTTCCAAAATGATTAATACAATTTTAAACATCCAATCCCAGAATATTACTTCTCTTTTTAGTTTTTTTATTTAACCAAAGAATATTACCCAAAATTTTTGTATTATTCAGATTTATATTCCCACTACTTAGAAAAATACCTGGATCAGAATTACTCAAGGTAAATGACACCAATAATGCAAAACACTACAATCGAATGAAATACAGGTTAAATTTAGAACTACATTTTTTCTAAAATATCATTGAGTCTAAAAAAATAAAAAATATTTACCATAATAGTAGAAATATACTGTGTTTAAAAAGACCTATTATTTGTATATAAATTATAGTTTTAAAATGAAGGATCTATCCATTTATGATACCTGAGTCCAATCATACAAAATTGTACATTGCCATTACTTCTCTATCCAAGATATCTTTGAATGCTTTTCACTTCTTACTTCTTTTCATTCAATATTATTGCACTAGACCTTTAATCTTAGTCTGTAATTTCCACTATTACTGCTATTACTAGAGAATGAAAACTACTTCATCACTGATGCAATTAGTTAGAAATACTACATGTTGGTTGTGACACAGCAACACTGGCTATCAGCAACTTACATCTGAAGTCAGTGTTATAACGGCCATATGGGATTTTTAACATCATATACTCTAATCTTTTAATTATATATAGAAAGAACATGAAACTCAGAGATAAAAGTGATTTATCTTAGTCACACAGTAAAGGTCAGAGATGGTACACAGAGCTGGTAGAAATCATATTCTGCTAACTGTCAAATACACAAAGAAGGAAAAAATAACTCAAGGTTTAAATTTTTCCAAAAAACACACTAAAGGTTATATACACATCTTTTTATATTTTCTTACGTTTTTCCATTCTTTATCATATATACAACATAGATGAGAATGTATGTATGAGGTGTACTTAAATAATAATAATAATAATAATAATAATAATAATAATATCTCACTATACCCAAAAAATAGAATTTTACCAATACCTTGGAAGCCTCTTGTTTTTCTCTCCCCAGTTATGAACCTCCTTTCACTTCCTTTTTTAATTTATGATTTAATCACTAAAGAGAGATGCAACAGAATAGTGTTTTAAGAGAGTAGATTGTAGAGAAGTAGATTGTAGAGAAAAAGGAAGGACTCATTTTTTTCAAGGTCTCATGAAAAGTAAAAATAGTTCATTTTGCCCAGGGAAATTGATAAATAACAATCAACACCAAGACTCATACTGGAGCAGTGACTGAAATTCAAGGCTAGAGAAGAAATCCTACAAGAGTACAGATAGAAGACATACGAAAAAATCAACCTGGAAAGGGTTCCACTCAGCAACATGAGTTTGCTGACAATTAAGTAATGTTTTTTAAAGCTCCAAAGGGAAAGGCTGCATGACACGAGTAGTCTATATCCTAATTATTATGGAGAAAAAAATCTGGACATGTCAATTAAACTTATGAAATTCAGAAATGTGGGTGGAATTTGTAGTACTAATTGTCATGTGAGAAAATATTTACTATTTTCAACAAAACAGTTATAATCTGAAGCTTTCCTGATGTACATAAGTAAGTTTTACCCAATTTGTAATAACTTATATTAATTCTATTTGTAACTTAACTCCCTTTATTACTTCTACCATGGCATAGAAATATCTCTAGAACTCAGAGAATAATTAGTTATGTATGGTTAACAGTTTTTCTTTTGTTCAAATTCATAAACCTGTGCTTTGATTCAGACAATTTAAATTTGTACTTCAAATAAAATACTTTTAAAGGAATCCAAATTATTGTTGTGTAATTTATTATCAACAATACAGTTATTATAACATTATATTTATTATCAATTTTGTTTGTGGGGGGAAATTTGCAAATAAGATTTTAGTGTTAATTATTTTGTTCATTGAAGATGCAACAAGAATACAATTCACCTTAACCAGAAAGATGTTACATATTATTGGAATAAATTGAAAATATTATGCTTGGCAAAGCTCCAATTGAGAAAAATTGGTCCAGAATTTTCCCAGAGTGCTTATTAATTTTGTTAATAATGCATGAAGAAAGAGGTATCCATCACACTCACCTTAAATAAAGTAAATGGAGTTGTTATTGGTTATCATCAATACAAATTGTATCAATACTAATTATATTTATTTTTTAAAAAGGTGATAAAAAGACCCCTCCCTCCCTGGGGTCCTTTTCCCTTAAAGCCAAAATGTTTATATCCAACTCTAAAATGTAGGAAGCCCAGATCTACACAGATGAAAAGCTGTTCATCCCTTTAACAAAGGTTAAAAACTCTGTGACAATACTGGGGTATTTTAAATGTTTTGTTTTGTCATTAATTGTTTAAAATTAGTGGATGGTGAGACAGCAGAATAATAAACTTCTGCCTACTCAACAGGTTTCTATATCCTGGATTTTCCAGCTCTTTGATTAATTAAGCATTACTTCAAGCCTTGAGAAGGGAGACAGTCATTCCTACATTTCACAAGTATTTATTGTAACTTATATTTACAATTAAAAAGGAAATTTGACACATTTGTGCCTGAGGAATCATGATATTTAGAGAACACGTCACTTTTTCCCTTTTCAATTCATCACATTAATTCAATTAGAACAGTGAATTTAGATATCTGATTGATGTCAATGTTTATCAAGATATTAGAATAAAATTTGGAAAGCTTGGTGGTTCTTTGGGGTTTATTTGAATAATGAATGTCTGCATGCTCCATACATAATAGCATAGCAATTTAATTTTGGTCTGTGATCACATGCTTTATTTGAAGGTGATTATAAACTCATTAAGCATGAAGAAACTCTTTTCTTTGTATTGGTTTTCAACTTGTTCATCATCTATCTTTTGAAGAGTCCTAAAGACTTTTATAAGCACACAACTAATCCAATATAATAAATTCTGAGTCCTAGGGGAATATAATTATGTTAACAACCATCTTTGCCTTAGATTCCATTCAGATTCCTGCCACTAAAATCCGGCAAATCCTGCAAATACTGTTCCCAGATAAATTCTTACACAGGAGTACAGAGGGATTTAGCTCTCCTTGTGACTCTGGAGGTAATGAGAGGTGATGAATCATCCCAAGGAAAATAAGCATCCTCTATGAAACAATGACCCACATAGTGTCCTTAAGACTTTTTGTGTCTGAAAAAAAATGGTTCCTTCAGGTCTTGAGTTGGGAATAGCAAGATGATTCTGCTCTTAATAAAGTTTCTGAAATATTAGGACTTTCAACATTATCAGATTTATCTGTGTCTATTCAAAAATTCCATTTTGTGTTCCATTTGGTTTCCAAATCCTGCATTATGATGACCCTTACTTTAACATTAGATACCTGGCAGAGCCGTGTATTTATTTGGTGCTTCTTTTCTACAAGCATTGTATTCCTGTTCAAGGCTTAATTTTAGCCCTGTCTGGCCTTTACCTACATCAGATAAGGGATTACTATAAAATTGTCAAACAGGCTTTCTAATTTTTCTAATTTTTAATCACATTTATTGATTTATTAATTTAAAGGATTACATTTGTACTTTACTATACGTACTCTCTAGGGCAACAGAAACTTCCAGACTACCCAATACATTGAAATCACCATTGATGCCATATGTCTAAGTGCTGCAACCACTTTTTCTACCAATGCTCAGCCCTCTAACTCTGTTTTACCCTATGCCACTATCGTTAATAATTTAAGCAATCATAATACCACTGCCTGCCACGGATTATAACTCTTCCATTTTTTTTCTCAAGCAAAGGAGGCGTCCACAAATTAATCAAATATATGACCTACCAAGTTCTAGAATCCTATTTTGAGGGCCCTTTTCCTACACCCACTCATAATACTAATTACTTTAGCAGTCTAGGTCCCAGAAGGATGGCTTACTCAGGTGAAAATTAAAGAGAGTTTAATAAAGAGATTATATACAAAGATGTAGATGGGATTAAGGAACCCAACAAAGGAAGTTCATGCACCCAGTAACTAGCAACAATGTGAATTATTTATTATTCCTAGGCTTAAAGGGAAAGGGAAGGTGGTAAATGGAACCTGGGGAGAACTTAAATTTGGGAGAGGGTGGCCACAGAGTAGCTATGGCTACATGTAGAAAATATATACCACTATGCCATCACAGACTGGTGAGAAATAACCAAGAAAATAATTCCCCAGCTTTTCCTCCAGCTCACCAATCTCCTGCCAATAATTTGCATCATCTGAACCCAAATAGAAGCCAAGAAGAAAGGAATCCCAAGTAATGTAAAAAAATAAAGCAAAACAAAGCAACAACAACAACAAAACCGGATTAGCCTCATAAATCAGAGAAGGACAAAGAAGAGTGGTGTTTCAGAAGCGATAGATAAATACAGAATAAACGCCCCATTTTTCTATTGACTCCATCACCTACGAACAATAGTTGTATTTTCATTGTTTTCCTCTTAGTTTACAAGATTGGGAACTATTACATCCTTTGACATAATTAGTTTACAAGATTGGGAACTATTACATCCTTTGACATAATTTTGGTCATTTCTGTCATTCCAAATAGTAGTATCTCTACACCTTTATCATGTTTCTGGGCTTCTGCTTCTGTTTCAAACCATTGTTTCTTCTGTTTATAATCATAAACCTCACAACCACTTCCCACAAGCTTCATCCATAAAATAGAATCCACCACTGCTCTCGTTTGTTATTGATTCTTAAGGCAGAGATTTTTTCTTTGGGTCTAGATAACTTATTTAAGGTCAGCTGGATATAGTCACTTCTCTGTAACTCAAGCTCCTTGAGACAGAAAAGAGAGAGAGAGAGAGAGGAAGGATGGAAGGAAGGAAGGAGAGGAGGAGGAGGAAAGAAGGAAAGGAAAGGAAAGGAAAGGAAAGGAAAGGAAAGGAAAGGAAAGGAAAGGAAAAAGAAGAGAAAAAGGCCACACATCTAAATTTGAATTTCTCTTAAATCTCGCAACTCAAATCTGTTCATCCATGCATTCTCCATCCTGATGAAAACCACTCCTTTCCTCTCAGTTACCAGCATCAGGTATCTTTAAGTTCGCATTGACTTGTATTATGCTTTTTAACCAACTTCCAATTAGCCTCAATATCCTGTTAATTTGATTAAATCTCTCTCAATCTATCTTTTGTTCCTGATTCACCATTATAAGCTAAATTTCTGCCTTTCTTAAATTGCAACTGAATTACTGTAATAGCTCCCTAACTCATCACTCTGCCCATAAATCTGCCCTTCCTTCCAGAGTGCTAAGTGATCTGTATAAAACGCAAATCTTGACATAGCAGTGTCCTTTTAAAAATCATTCAGTTGTTCTCCATGCTTGTTCTCATGCTGGCACACAACAACTTTTGTGGTCTGGTGATCCCTGCCTGTGTGTGAAGCCACTTCTCATGACTCTCCTTCCATTAGGTAACTAATCGTACAGCAATATTCATGGTTCATTGGATACCTCTGTTTCTTCAGTATAGAAGACTATTTCAAATTCTTCTGAATTTAACTATCTCCACACTCACTTAAGGTTTCCATTCCCTTCAGGAATTTTCTCTTACCTTTTTCTGACTTGTTACTTAGTGTCCTCGTAAGTACTTTGCTTTCTTCTATCATATTATATTAACAGTATCTGCCTTTTCCACTAGTCTATTAGTTGCTTGAGTGTAACACAAGATTATCTTAGTTATGTTTTGAGGTTTGCATCTCCAGAATCCTGCCAGGTGTCTGGAACCTTATAGATGTCAAGAAAATATTTGGTGAATAATGAGTGAATGGCTGGATCTCTATAACTACAAGATATATTCCTGAATAAGGATTATTTGTGGCCTGAAGTTTCCCCCAACATGAGGGCTTGCTGATGAGATTGGACTCTATGGAGGCAAACAATAACATATCCTTGTTTCTCCTAATATAATGATGGCCCCTGACTGAGGTGGCAATACTATCTAGCTAGTTTCTTGTAATCAGGTTAATAACACTTTATCTTTCTCATATCCCGATGCATTGGTCTGCAGTCAAAGTACTTTATACTTTGTCTGAGTCCTATGTGTTGCTGAAATTATCAATATTGACATCTCCAAGTTATGAATTTTATCATTTTCCTAGCATGTTATTATTCCCCAAACATATATGGAAATTCTCATTTAGATTTTCAGAGAGATTAAGGAAAAACAAAACAAAACAAAACAAAAAAAAAAAACACCTGTTTTACATATTCTCCATGATTGCAAGTACTTCTCCTAAAACACAAATTATATCTCCTTTGAAATTATTAAAAATCACTCAAAATCAAATCTACTAAATAAAGTGAATTATAAAATTGGATAAAACAATTTTCACTAAATACACAATGTTTCTTTTTTTTTTAAAGATTTTATTTATTTATTTGACAGAGAGAGAGAGTGAAAGGGGACAAGCAGGGGGCGTGGCAGGCAGAGGGAGAAGCAGACTCCAGGCTGAGCAGAGAGCCCGATGTGGGACTCGATCCCAGAACACTGGGATTCTGGGATCATGACTGCACCAAAGGCAGACACTTAACTCACTGAGCCACCCAGGCACCCCCACAATGTTTCTTTAAATAACAACAGTAATTTATTCATGATGACACCACATAGATGTCTGAAGAGTATAAAAGAAAAATGAATAAATATGAGGTTAGCATTAAAAAAAAACAAAGAATCATAAAATAGCAATCACTTTTTAAATAAAAGTATGTTTTCAGTAGAGGTTTAAACTTTGATTTAAAATATGAGAGAGAACTTGGTGGGAAAGTATTGAAACAGAGCATCTGCACCTCCTAAATCAAGACATACTTGACCCCAGTCATCTGGTCACCATGTCTTCTGTGTTAGTCTGCTTGGGCTGCCATAGCAAATACCACAGGCTGGGTAGCTTAAACAGCAGAAATTTATTTTCTCACAGCTCTGCAGGCTAAAAGTCCCAGATCAAGGTGCCAGCAGATTCAGTTTCCCATGAAGCCTCTCTTTCTGACTTGCAGACTCACCTTCTTTTTTTTTTTTTTTTTTTTAAGATTTTATTTATTTATTGGACAGAGAGAGACACAGCGAGAGAGAGAACACCAGCAGGGGGAGTGGGAGAAGGAGAAGCAGGATCCCACCGAGGAGGGAGCCCGATGCGGGGCTCAATCCCAGGAGCCTGGGATCATGACCTGAGCTGAAGGCAGAGGCTTAAGGACTGAGCCACTCAGGTGCCTCGCAGACCTACCTTCTTCCTGTGTCCTTACATGGCTTCTTTGTGACCATACCAGAAAGAGAGATTGCCGGTGTCTCTTCCTCTTCTCTTAAGGACACTAGTCCTATTGGAGTAGGACCTCACCTTCATGACCTTACTTAACTGTAATTATCTCTTTAAAGATCCTATTTCAAATGCAGTCACATTGGGGTTTAGAGTTTCAACCTACGAATTTTGCAGGGGAAACAATTCACTCTGTAACATCTCCTCAGGAAATACTGTACCCTAAAACCAGATCTGATAGAGGTAGTATCAGGAATAGAGGCAAAAATACTTATATTAAGGAAATTTTTACTCACATGGGTTTTAGGGGAAAAGATATGAAAGCCTGGGTTCCATACTGGGCCATAGAAAGCATTCATTTCTATCTTCAAAATGTTGCTTCCACAATCTGAAGTTGAAAATACAATGTAACAGAAAATAACAGGTTCTGAAAGAATAAAGTATCTTTTTTTTGTTTTTTAAAGATTTATTAGAGAGAGAGAGAGAGAGAGAGAGCCCAAGTGAGGGAAACAGCAGGGGGAAGGTTAAGGGGCAGAGACAAAGAATCCTGAAGCAGACACCCTGCTGAGCGCAGAGCCCAACCCAGGGCTCAATCCGAGGATCCTGAGATCATGACCTGAGCCGAAATCAAGAATCAGCCACTCAACTGTCTGAGCCACCCAGGCACGCCTAAAGTAAAGTATCTTTAAAATCAATCACAAATCATAATGCAAAACCAAAGTCCAGCAATTGTGTTTTCTCTGATAACAATATTTCTCAGCATTATGAAAAGAAAATTTCGTTGTATATTTTTAATCATAAAATCTGTCATAATTGACCTGAGATTAACATGTTTTGCAAGTTTATTGTATAACTGATAGGGTTTATGTAAACTTAACCTAACCAAGTGACATTCAAAGAAGGGTGACAAAAGAAAGATGAATCTTTATTATTTCGGAAATTCTTTAGTGTAAGCAAAAAAGATCTATAGTACTTGAATATGCATGAACGTTTAATATATGCATGACTGTTATAATGACAGAGCTTTGCTGACCCCCAGATCTAGAGTCACAAGAAAGTCAAAAGCAAGAACATTCTATTAAGAAAAGCTTTTTTGGATAAAGTAATATTCTGGAAAATAATAACTGATAACCAACTTTACATAAAATAATCATGAGTCATATTTTCTATGAATAAAATTATTCTACAGTGTCAAATAGATATTTAAATTTATAAGTCCTTGCAGTGTTATTTACTACTTATATAAATGGATAATATTAAATTTCTATTTTCTGCTATTGTATACCAAATTTGCCAGATGGACTTTGAAAATCTATTTGATGTGGTCTGACCCGAACCACCCTATCGGTTCTCTCTTTACATTTTATTCTTTATTGCCTGAATCCCCTTTTCTGCTAAATGTTATCATGCTAAGTCTTGGTGGTAGAAAATCTATGTACTCTCTTCTTCACATTTTACACCTCATAAACCTCTAATGTGGGGTGCTCTTTTTAGCGTGCCCTACTGTTGGAGGTAGGAATAATTTATTTAACAATGCTGAATACTTCTCCCAGTGGAAAAATGAACATTAATAACACACTATAGAGATAAAAAAAAACCCCTAATTAATTATTCAGACACATGTAATGTATATGTGCTATGCTGACCAGTTACAAGGATTTAATTGGGAGTGAGGTTGATCTGACATGTTGAATATAAGCTGCACTTACATAATGGTTTAGGAAAATACAAGTAGCCTGTGCTGTGGTCTGAGACTTAGAAGTTAGAAAAGTAAAACTGAGATACTGCACCAAGAATTTTGGCTTTAGAATAAATATGTCAATATTTTTTGTTAGTCTCCAATTTGTTCCAAATTAAGTTTATGACTTCTATTTCAACAAGTGATAAACTGATATTGTTTGCCTTTACTTTAGAATGTGGAAAAAAATCTTCAGTTTTCTTATATAGAAAAGAAAATAAAAGCGTATATTTAACCAAAAAATTTTATGTAAGAAAATTAAGCTCACTATACTTCTGATATGAAAAATAAATTTATTTTCTTACACTTACTCAGATATTAGCAGAGAATCTATTTAGTTACCAAGAATTAAATATCTAAATGTAAATAATCTTAATAAATTACAAATGAATTAGTTGGCATTTGGGAAAAGAATATCTATGCCTTGTTTTCAGTCTTAGGTTTAAAACATCCAATGTTTCATTATTAAATGTGATGTTCCCTGTAAGTTTTTTATAGGTGCCCATTATCAGATTGTGGGATTCCCTTTTTATTCATAATTTATTGAGATTATTAGAGTTTTTCCCAAATCTTTTTTTAATCTGCAACTATCTAGACAATTACATACTTTTCTTCATTGTTCAGTTAACACGTTGAATTCTATGGACTAATTCTTGAAAGTTCAATTGACTTTAAATTCAATTTGGTATAAAATGTTATCCTTTTTACTTATTGTAAGTAGGACTCAATTTGTTAATATTTTGTAAAATATTTTTTCGTCTATGTTTATGACAGCTATTAATCTGTTATTTTTTTTCTTATAATGTTTCATCAATTTTAGTATTAGGCCTATGCCACTCTCATAAAACAAGTGCTCTTGTGGAATTTTTGTAAACTGTAATTTCAATCCTGGTTTTGAATCTCTCGTCCCTGCTGCCTCTATCTTCAACATTTGAAGGACTTCTGAAGTACACTCGGTGAAGATTCAGAGAATTTCTACATGATTTCCTTCAGGTCTCCTCTTGTGCACCCAGCCTTCAAAAACCAGCAGCCAACAACCATTGGCTTATCCTCAGTAAAGTATAGAAATATGAGGCAAAAATTTCTTTCAACTCTATCACCATGCTCCAATCTTAGTTCTCTTTTGAACCCAGACTTTGGTATACTATTTCCAAGCAGTCAGAGATGATCTTTGGGAAAAAGCAGATGGTGGGAAAAACTCTCTGTAACTAGAGCTCTGGGTAATTTTCATCTGTTATACCAGCTCACACATGGATGTTAACATTTATTAATAACATGACTTTTTTCTTATCAAGATTGGCTGCTGATCCCTCTTCCTCATGCCTCTTTTTCAGGGATGAAAGCAGCTTTGGGTATCTTCTTTCCTTAGGAATGTCTTGGCATTCTCTATATTTTAATTAATTCGAGTTTATTATAATATTCAGCTCTCTAACAAGGGAATAATATGATATTATAGTCTAGTTTGTTTTTATAGTTAAAATTGGGAATGAAGGGGGGTCCTGGGTGGCTCAGTCAGTTAACAGTCTGCCTTCCGCTCAGGTCATGATCCCAGGGTCCTGGGATTGAACCCCCCCCCCAACATCTGCCTGGAGCCTGCTTCTCCCTTTCCCCCAGTTGTGCTCTCTCTCCCTCTCTTTCTCTCAAATAAATAGATAAAATCTTAAAAAAAAATTGGGAATAAATGTCATGAGACTATGTCCTATTAAGAAGCAAAAATCAAGTTTTGTTTTTATTTTTACTGAAAACATAAACATAAGTCAGACATTAGTTTTAAAACACAAATTCGTTTGTTTCGATTATTACGTGGATAATGAAATACTAGGGTGTTCTTCAAATTCAATCCATTTTAAACAATTTTCCTTTTATCAAATAACTATTGGGCATCCACTTTTTGTTTGGTGATAATTGATATTTAATGTAAAGTGAATCACATCAAACATCATGCATTAGTTTAAAAAATGAAATCTAGAAAGTTAGGAAGACTTGAAAGGTTTCCCTTTGACATTAAAACAAAACAAAATAAAAATTATAAATCATGCAAGACATTTCCCATAGAAATAAGGCTCAGTTGTACAGTTGCAAATGTGTAATGATAATGCCGCAATTATTTTTAGAACAAATTTTTCAAATACTATGGCATTATTATACTTTGATTCATATTTCTGTTCTTCACACAAATTTCCAAAAATATTGTGGTTATGTATGGACTACATATATCATCTGTTTCTTCAACCATATTTGCTCTAAACTGTGGTGTAGTTGTAACAGTGACACTTCTAATCTTTTTCCCACAAGTCTTTTGTTTGTGATTAAAATCACCTTTTTTTTCCTCAAAAATACTGAAGCAGGGAAAAGGGCAGTGATTAACTATCATGCAGAATACAAATAAAGAAGAAATTAATTGTCCATCACATTTATTGCTTAACAATAAGCAAACATCCGAACAGAGAGAGAAACAGAGACACAGACAGAGAGAGATGATAGAATGTATAATACAATTATTATCTAGTATTGAATTGAAAAATGGTATAATGGCTAAGCAGAAAAAGTAAATTTCATTCGGTTACCTAGTGATCTATTGCTTTCCATTAAAGATGTGACTGTAAGTGAGTTTCAATATTGGTGTCTGAATATTAATAGATTAGGACTGTCTTTAGACCCACTTTTCCTATTCTGATACATGATGACAGTTAATGCCATAGTGGAAATCTGTCAATACCAGTCTGAATCTTGGACATTCAAGAATCATGTTTATTCATGTATACATGATTTTATTTTATTTATTTTTTAAGATTTTATTTCTTTATTTGTGAGAGAGAGAAAGAGCATGAGTTGGGGGGAGGGGCAGAGGAAGAGGGAAAAGCAGACTCCCTGCTGAGCAGACAGCCAGACAAGGGGCTCAATCCCAGGACTCTGGGATCATGACCTGAGCTGAAGGCAGAGGCTTAACCAACTGAGCCACCCAGGTGCCCGACATCCATGATTTTAAAACATGGTAAGGCTTAGGGACAGGTAGGTGGCTCAGTCAGTTAAGCTTCTGCCTTGGGCTCAGGTCGTGATTCTAGGTTCCTGGAATTGAGTCCTGCATTGGGCTCCTTGCTTGGCAAGAAGCCTACTTCTCTCTCTGCCTGCAGCAACCCCTGCTTGTGTGCTCCCGCACCCTCTCTCTATCTCTGATAAATAAATAAATAAATAAATAAATAAATAAATAAATAAATAAATACTTAAAAAAAAAGGAAAAGAACAGAGGATGTGAAATAACTTTAAAAAAATAAAAAATAAAACACGGTAAGACAACATGTATTCACAATGTTTGCTGATCTCAATATGATAGTAAAATAAATAAAATGGAATTGGTAAACTTAGATGAAAAACAGTAGTTAGTTGCTGTTATATCATTATAATTGAAAAAATATCTCTGTGTTTTCCAACTACAATTTATGAAACTTGATATTTCATTGGAAAAATAAAAACCAATACCTATGTTTGTATGAAGTACAAATAAATGTGTAGTGAAAAAACAAATCGATCCATACGTATTTTTTCTAGTATGTTCTTCTGAGCAAACCATAACTCCCTTCCTCTTTTACTTGAAATAATTTTTAAAACAATGATGATTTCATGTGAGAATGCTGGCCCTACACCTCCTAATTTTACCTAGTTATGAAAATAAACAAAAAACTAGTAGCAGGGAAATTTGGCACAGTTTTCTTGGTTAGAAAAAGGAATTAATTAAAACCTTAATAGATTCCTCATTAGTTATTTGTACTTTTCAGACAAGAAAGGGTGAATGCAACGGTAAACTTTTAGATGCTCCTCATCCCCTAATCATTTCACACGTGCCTCTTCACAATCTGCTGCTTAAAACTCGGGGGACTTAATGCTTAATGAGAATATTTTTCTCATTAGGAAACAAGAACATACAATCTATGACTTTTGGAATAGACTTTAGTAGTCTAGAAAGAATGGGATAAATTCACTAATAATACTTAGAAGTATTAGCACCTAAAAATGATTTTTGTTGTTTCTATTGTTTGCATTCTTAAGTAACTCATTTCAATATGTAGTTATTATAAAAAATATTAGTGAGACATTTTACCTTTTGTTTGTAAGTCCCAGAAATTCTGACTAGGCACAGTTCAAGTGTCAGTAACCAGCTGTGGCTAGTCAATGCCAGGTTGGACAGTGAACCCCTAGACTCAATTCAAAAACATTAATGAGCACACTATGAGCCATACACAACACAAACTCCTAACTAAGTTTTCTGAATTTAGAATTTGGTGGTTTCCAAGTTAAGACAAACATTCATCGAGATTAAGTGTAATATGGAGATACAGGACATAAAGAAGCTTTCCTTTACAGTGGCAAGATACGTTGATCTAGTTTTTGAAAGTGTTTCTCAAATACAGAAAAAGGCTGAAAAGAGGGGTTAAAACTACTTGTGGGGCGCCTGGGTGACTCAGGGGTTTAAGCATCTGACTCTTGGTTTCGGCTCAGGTCATGATCTCATGGGTCCTGGGATCAAACCCTGTGTCAGGATCACGCTCAGCAGGGAGTCCACTTGAAGATTCTCTCCCTCTATCCTCCCCCCCACTCTCTTTCTCTCAAATAAATAAATAAATCTAAAAAAATAAAAATACTTGAATGTTATTTAAGATTTGAGCCTTTTAAATGGTGTTCAGATAGTAGTCACTGTAGTAACCTTAAGATTGCCTCGGAAGCCTTATTAAATGCATCTCAGCATTACTTATAGAAATTCTGATTTAGTGGGTGTTTCCTGGGTCTAGGAAATTCTATTCATTTGCTAAACACCCCCATTGTTTCTGATACAAGCTGCCCCTGCACCACATTTTGAGAAGCACTGTTTTAGTGTCTAGAGTGACTTAATTTTTCCCTTAGTTGATTGTCTTTTACGGCTTTTGGTCTATATTAGCGCTTTGAAGAAAACAAAAATCAGGAGAAGTTGCTCTGGGTTATCTACCTTCTTATTTTTACATTTCACACATAAATGAATTATCAACATTAGCTTTATTTTCAATATTTTTCAATGGCTATTTTTCTCCCTGAATGTTTTTTATTCATATCATGCTGTTTATGTTTTATATGGGTGATAACACCCTGAATTTCTCTAAGTATATTAATTAGAGCTTTTTAAGAATGATTTTGTTTCCTCTGAGTTCAGCTAATGGGGTGATTTACCTTTCTCTTACATTCTGACGATTATTCCACATACGTGTGATAATCTTTGTACTTCACTGAAACTATGACCCATCAACATAAGCTTGGCTTCACTGACTAACAAGTCTTCTTTTGAGAACTGCAGAACATTCCTTTTCTTTTTAGCATTTATCTGCCTGCTGACATTTTTGCAAATGTTTGAGGGCTTTGAGTTGTTGATTCTGCAATAGCTCATCCTTTGTTTTAGAGCACTAAAATCATTTATATCCTGAAATTTTCAGTTTTTTAAATTTTTACTTGGCTAAAGGGATATTTTTTCATGATCTATTTATTATTACTCAAGATTTAAGTGGGAATGTGGAAGTGATTTTAAATGGAACAAATGAGTGTTCAGCAGGGCCCTCACGAAATTTACAACTTTAAAATCGGCCCAAAAGTTACATTGTTTTTCTTTGCCTTACAGATATTTCAGAGCCCTCAAAAGGTAAGGGCATTCTAGTAGCTGTTTAGAAATCATGAATTTATGTTCTTGGAAAGTACATTTCAACCATGTTTCTTTCCTCTGTACCTATAAAGTAAAATTAATACACCTGGGAGATTTTGAAATGATATAATTTGTAACTTTTAAAAATAGCTATTTTATATAGGATTTTTTTTTCATTTTTGCTTCAGTTGCTACACAGGCTAAACAGTATAGCATTATTGTTAGACAACTACATTATTAGAGGTGTGAAATAAATAAGTTGGAGAGGGAGTTAAGATGGCGGAGGAGTAGGGGACCCCTTTTTCAGCCGGTCCCCTGAGTCGAACTGGATAGGGACCAGACCAGCCTAAACAACCACGGAATCAGCCTGAGACACAGGAAGATACATCTGGATCTCTACAAATGAACATCTCCAGCGCTGAGTATTGAGGTACGAAGCGGGAAGCCGTGAAACCGCGCACGGATATGGGAAGATAAACGGAAGGGGGAGGGAGCCACTGCCTTCGGGCTCTGGGAAGCGGTAGCCACCTGCAGGGGGGAGTGGGCGGACTCACCGAAGGCACCCGCGAGAGAGCAGACTGAGACCTTGAGCCGGGAGCGTGTGCCACCAGGCATCTCGCAGAACATCGGAATGCCGGTGTGCTCACCGGATCCAGACTGAGACCGGGAGCTCCTGGAGCGCGCGCGGGGTGGCTGGCAGCTGGCGGGCCACCTGCACAGGGGAACGGGCGGACTCGCAGTCGGCACCCGCGAAACAGCAGACTGAGACCCTGAACCGGTTGCGCGTGCCACCAGGCTTCTCACAAAACTCCTGAATCCCGGTGTGCTCACCGGACATAGACTGAGACTGGGAGATCCGGGAGCCCACAGGGGCGGCTGGCGGCTGGCGGCGTTAGAAACACAAAGGACAGAGAGGCGCCGGCCCTGGAAGTGAGGGCTGGGACGCCGGGTGTGGGGCGCACATCCCCGGACGCTGCAGGGTTGAGCAGCACCAACAGAAACAGAGTTAAAGTGGCCAGAACATCAGTGGAGAATGGGCCGCAATCCCTCTGTTCTGTGACAGAGGCTGAAATTCGGCTGTTGCTGCTCTGACTCTCAGAAGAGGCACAGCAAACTGCCAGGGAAAGCCGCCAGAGAACAAAAGCCTGGAAATACCGGCTCACAGTGTGCCCATCCCCACCCCTCCTCGCAGGGGACACGGAGACTCTACCCAAACAGGGTTGCCTGAGTATCCGCGTGGCAGGCCCCTCCCCCAGAAGGCAGGCTGAAAAATCAAGAAGCCCACATCCCAGGGCGCCTGGGTGGCGCAGTCGTTAAGGGTCTGTCTTCAGCTCAGGGCGTGATCCCGGCATTCCGGAAAGGAGTCCCTCATCGGGCTCCTCCACTAGGAGCCTGCTTCTTCCTCTCCCACTCCCCTGCTTGTGTTCCCTCTCTCGCTGGTTGGCTCTCTGCCACATATAAATAAATAAAATCTTTAAAGAAGAAGCCCACATCCCTAAGATCCCTATAAAACAAGGGGCACGGCCTGGGACCCAGTCAATAATTTGGGCTCTGGAAACCCCGCAACTTCTCCTCATCAGAATGACAAGAAGGAGAAGCCCCCCCCCCCCCCCCAGCAAAGAAAAGACAGTGTCTGTGGCCTCTGCCACAGAAATAATGGATATGGATGTAACCAAATTATCAGAAATGGAATTCAGAGTAACGATGGTCAAAATGATGAGTAGAATTGAAAAAAAGTATTAACGAAAAGGTTACTGAGAATATAGAATCCCTAAGGACAGAAATGAGAGTGAATCTGACAGAAATTAAAAATTCTATAAGCCAAATGCAGGAAAAACTAGAGGCTCTGACGGCCAGGGTCACCGAAGCAGAGGAACGTATTAGTGAATTGGAGGATGGGTTAATAGAGGAAAAAACGAAAATAGAAGCTGGTCTTAAAAAAATCCACGCCCACGAATGTAGGTTACGGGAGATTACTGACTCAATGAAACGATCCAATGTCAGAATCATCGGCATCCCCGAGGGGGTGGAGGAAAACGGAGGTCTAGAAGAGATATTTGAACAAATTGTAGCTGAAAACTTCCCTAATCTAGCAAGGGAAACAAACATTCGTGTCCAAGAGGCATAGAGGACCCCTCCCAAGCTCAACCACGACAAACCTACGCCACGTCACGTCATAGTGCAATTCGCAAATATGAGATCCAAGGATACAGTATTGAAAGCGGCCAGGGCAAAGAAATTTCTCATGTACCAAGGCAAAGGCATCAGAATTACGTCACACCTGTCTACACAGACCTGGAATGAGAGAAAGGGTTGGGGGGCATTTTGAAAGCTCTTCAGAGAAAAACATGCAGCCAAGGATCCTTTATCCAGCAAGGCTGTCATTCAGAATTGATGGAGAAATAAAAACATTTCAGAATCGCCAGTCATTGACCAATTTCGTAACCACGAAACCAGCCCTACAGGAGATATTAAGGGGGGTTCTATAAAGGTAAAAATGCTCCAAGAGTGATACAGAAAAGAAAGTCACAACCGATACAAAGACTTTACTGGCAACATGGCATCATTAAAATTCTCTCTCTCAGTTCTTAGTACCAATGTAAATGGTTTAAATGCTCCCATTAATGCCACAGGGTTGCAGATTGGATAAAAAGAAATGACCCATCCATTTGCTGTCTACAAGAGACTCATTTTGAACCCAAAGATGCATTCAGACTGAGAGTAAGGGGATGGAGTACCATCTTTCACGCAAATGGACCTCAAAAGAAAGCTGGGGTAGCAATTCTCATATCAGATAGATTGGATTTTAAACTACAGACTATAGTTAGAGATGCAGAAGGGCACTATATTATTCTTAAGGGAAGTATTCAACAAGTGGATATGACAATTATAAATATCTATGCCCCCAACAGGGGAGCAGCAAGATACACAAGCCAACTCTTAACCAGAATAAAGAGATATTTAGATAAAAATACATTAATAGTAGGGGACCTCAACACTCCACTATCAGAAATAGACAGAACACCCTGGCAAAAACTAAGCAAAGAATCAAAGGCTTTGAATGCCATACTCGACGAGTTGGACCTCATAGATATATATAGAACATTACACGCCAGAACCAAGGAATACTCATTCTATTCTAATGCCCATGGAACATTCTCAAGAATAGACCATGTTCTGGGACACAAAACAGGTCTCAACTGATACCAAAAGATTGAAATTATCCCCTGCATATTCTCAGACCACAACGCTCTAAAATTGGAACTCAACCACAAGGAAAAATTTGGAAGAAACTCAAACACTTGTAGACTAAGAACCATCCTGCTCAGGAATGACTCGATAAACCAGGAAATCAGAAATCAATTTAAACAATTTATGGAGACCAACGAGAATGAAAACACAACGGTCCAAAACCTATGGGATACTGCAAAGGCAGTCCTAAGGGGGAAATACATAGCCATCCAAGCCTCACTCAAAAGAATAGAAAAATCTAAAATGCAGTTTTTATATTCTCACCTCAAGAAGCTGGAACAGCAACAGAGGGACAGGCCTAATCCACTCAGGAGTAAGCAGTTGACCAATATTAGAGCAGAAATCAATGAATCAGAAACCAGAAGTACAGTAGAGCAGATCAACAGGACTAGAAGCTGATTCTTTGAGAGAATCAATAAAATTGACAGACCACTGGCAAGACTTATCCAAAAGAAAAGAGAAAGGACCCAAATTATTAAAATTATGAATGAAAAAGGAGAGGTCACGACCAGCACCATTGAAATTGGAAGGATTATTAGAAATTTTTATCAACAGCTATATGCCAATAAACTAAGCAATCTGGAAGAGATGGAATCCTTCCTGGAAACCTATAAACTACCAAGACTGAAACAGGAAGAAATTGATTTCTTAAACAGGCCAATTAATTATGAAGAAATTGAGTCAGTGATAAACAACCTTCCAAATAACAAAACTCCAGGCCCGGATGGTTTTCCTGGGGAATTCTACCAAACATTCAAAGAAGAAATAATACCTATTCTCCTAAAGCTATTTCAAAAAATAGAAAGAGAAGGAAAGCTACCAAACTCATTCTATGAGGCCAATATTACCTTGATTCCCAAACCAGGCAAAGACCCCCTTAAAAAGGAGAATTACAGACCGATTTCCCTAATGAATATGGACGCCAAAATCCTCAACAAGATACTTGCTAGTAGAATCCAACAGTACATTAAAAGGATTATCCATCATGATCAAGAGGGATTCATACCCGGGATGCAAGCGTGGTTCAATATTTGCAAATCAATCAGCGTGATACATCATATCAACAAGAAAAGACTCAGGAACCATATGATCCTCTCAATTGATGCCGAAAAAGCATTTGACAAAATACAGCATCCTTTCCTGATTAAAACCCTTCAGAGTGTAGGAATAGAGGGTACATTTCTCAATCTCATAAAAGCCATCTATGAAAAGCCTATTGCAAATATTATTCTCAATGGGGAAAAGCTGGAAGACTTACCCTTAAGATCAGGAACACGACAAGGATGCCCACTCTCGCCACTATTATTCAACATAGTACTAGAAGTCCTTGCAACAGCAATCAGACGACAAAAAGGGATCAAAGGTATTCAAATCGGCAAAGAAGAAGTCAAAATGTCTCTCTTCGCAGATGACATGATACTCTATATGGAAAACTCAAAAGAATCCACTCCCAAACTATTAGAAGTTATTGAGCAATTCAGTAACGTGGTGGGATACAAAATCAATGCTCAGAAATCAGTTGCATTTCTATACACGAATAATGAGACTGAAGAAAGAGAAATTAGGGAATCCATCCCATTTACAATAGCACCAAAAACCATACGTTACCTTGGAATTAACTTAACCAGAGACATAAAGGACCTATATTCTAGAAACTATAAATCACTCTTGAAAGACATTGAGGAAGACATAAAAAGATGGAAAAATATTCCATGCTCATGGATCGGTAGAATTAACATAGTTAAAATGTCCATGCTACCCAGAGCAATCTACACTTTCAATGCTATCCCGATCAAAATACCGAGGACATTTTTCAAAGAACTGGAACAGAGAGTCCTTAAATTTGTATGGAACCGGAAAAGGCCCCGAATTTCCAAGGAACTGTTGAAAAGGAAAAACAAAGCTGGGGGCATCACAATACCGGATTTCGAGCTGTACTACAAAGCTGTGATCACAAAGACAGCATGCTACTGGCACAAAAACAGACACATAGACCAATGGAACAGAATAGAGAACCCAGAAATGGACCCTTGGCTCTTTGGGCAACTAATCCTTGATAAAGCAGTAAAAAACATCTGGTGGAAAAAAGACAGTCTCTTCAATAAATGGTGCTGGGAAAATTGGACAGCTACATGCAAAAGAATGAAACTTGACCACTCTCTCACACCATACACAAAAATAAACCCCAAATGGATGAAAGACCTCGATGTGAGACAGGAATCCATCAAAATTCTAGAGGAGAACATAGGCAGCAACCTCTACGACATCGGCCAGGAACCTTTTTCATGACACATCTCCAAAGGCAAGAGAAACAAAAGATAAAATGAACTTATGGGACTTCATCAAGATAAAAAGCTTCTGCACAGCCAAGGAAACAATCAAAAAAACTAAGAGGCAGCCCATGGAATGGGAGAATATATTTGCAAAGGACACTACAGATAAAGGACTGGTATCCAAGATCTACAAAGAACTTCTCAAACTCAATACACGAGAAACAAATAAACAAATAAAAAAATGGGCAGAAGATATGAACAGACACTTTTTTTTTTATAATGATTTTTTATTGTATTATGTTAGTCATCATACAGTACATCCCCGGTTTTCGATGTAAGGCTCGATGATTCATTAGTTGTGAACAGACACTTTTCTAATGAAGACATACAAATGGCTAACAGACACATGAAAAAATGTTCAAAATCATTAGCCATCAGAGAAATTCAAATCAAAACCACACTGAGATACCACCTTACGCCAGTTAGAATGGCAAAAATAGACAAGGCAAGAAACAATTGTTGGAGAGGATGTGGAGAAAGGGGATCCCTCCTACATTGTTGGTGGGAATGCAAGTTAGTACAGCCACTCTGGAAAACAGTGTGGAGGTCCCTTAAAAAGTTAAAAATTGAGCTACCCTATGATCCAGCCATTGCACTACTGGGTGTTTACCCCAAAGATACAGACGTAGTGAAGAGAAGGGCCATATGCACCCCAATGTTCATAGCAGCATTGTCCACAATAGCTAAATCGTGGAAGGAGCCAGGATGCCCTTCAACAGATGAATGGATTAAGGAGTTGTGGTCCATATATACAATGGAATATTACTCAGCTATCAGAAAGAACGAATTCTCAACATTTGCTGCAACATGGACGGCACTGGAGGAGATAATGCTAAGTGAAATAAGTCAAGCAGAGAAAGACAATTATCATATGATTTCTCTCATCTATGGAACATAAGAACTAGGATGATCGGTAAGGGAAGAAAGGGATAAAGAAGGGGGGGTAATCAGAAGGGGGAATGAAACATGAGAGACTATGGACTATGAGAAACAAACTGAGGGCCTCAGAGGGGAGGAGGGTGGGGGAATGGGATAGACTGGTGATGGGTAGTAAGGAGGGCACGTATTGCATGGTGCACTGGGTGTTATACGCAACTAATGAAGCATCGAACTTTACATCGGAATCCGGGGATGTACTGTATGGTGACTAACACAATATAATAAAAAATCATTTTTAAAAAAAAAGAAATAAATAAGTTATGGCCCTGAAATAATTATGTGAGTGTATGCAGACAGCACTAAAGTACTAGGTATGAAGCATTCACCTCTTAGAGCATGTACGTAAGTACGGCGTGCCAGCGCTGTTACCCCAGACTGGACAATTGCAGGAAAAGGAAGCTGTTGCTGAGGACATACATCTGCTTTCTCTGAGTGTCGCAGAATCAACTAGAGAGCACAGACTCTGCTGCTAAGGAGTAAATACGTGACTATATACGTGCTCCTCTCACAGCAATTTTTTTGGCACATGACTGCTCCCAGGACAATTTTCACAATCCAAATATGCATCAGATTAGAAATAAAGCTTTAGAACTTGGGACAAAACAGGTAAATGGACATTTCTGAGCTTCATGAAAGAGGGCCATGAAGGCCACGGTGAAAGAAATTTGTAGAGGATTCATACATATTTCTTGATATAGCAAAGATATGAGAAAATTACCACACAGTTTTATCACATAATATCACAGAATTTTTACTTTAGAGGGGAAACTGAATAATGATCAATATAGATGACCTATAAGCCAGGGCCATAAATGAGAGGTTTCCAAGAGAAAAGAATGTTATTACTTAATATCGACATATATGATAGGCTTAATAGAGTGCTTGGCAAGAAAATTGAAGCAATCTTTGGATAATTCACATTATTAAGTTCTGTTTGCAAATATGTTTATGCATGGTCTTCAGAAAAAACATCTTTATACAAATTCTATTAATTTTGTAAAATGTATGGGAAACTAATCACAAATTGAGTAAGAAAATGATATATAACATTTGACTTTTGATTTATGAGTCTCTTCACAACTCATAAAATACAGTGCCTGACTTTCTAGCCACTGCAATGACACAAGTAAAGGAAGTAAAATACACATATATTAGAAGGGAAGAAATAAAACTGTTCCTATTTGTCGATGATTGCCTATCTAAAAATCCCGAAAAATATATAATAAAAATAAAAACCCATAGTACTAACAAATGAGTTCACCAAGTTTGTAAAATACAAGATAAACATACAGAAATAAATTGTATTTCTATGTACTAGCAATGAACACATGATCGCCAGAATTAAAAATACAATACCATATACACTGGCTCAAAAATAATGGAATACATAGGTATAAATCTAACAAAACGTGAAATATTTGCTTGCCAAAATCTACAAAATGATGATAAAGGAAGTTTTTAAAGATCTAAGCAAATGGGGAAACACTTTGTGATTATGAATTGGAAGACTTCAGAGTAAAGATGTCAAGTCTCAACAAATTGATGCACAGATTTAATCAATTCATGTCACACTCTCAGCAAGATTTTGTGTAAATATAGACAAGATTATTCCAAAATTTATATGGCAATGTATAGATCTCAGAATAACTAAAATAATGTTGACAGCAAAAAGAATAAAGTGGGAGGAATCAGTCTATTTGATTTCAAGTTTTTTTATACAGCTTCAGTATTCAAGACTGTGCAAATTGCAGAGGGTTAGACATAGGAGATCGCTGGAACAGAATCGAGAGCTTGGTAACGGAGCCATACAAACCTGCCTGATCTTGACAAAAATGCAAAAGCAATTCAATGTCGCCTTTTCCACAAAAGTTGCTAGATTTTTTACCTTACACAAAAATTAACTCAACAGGAAACAAGAAATGTTGGCGCGGACACAGAGAAAGAGGAACTGTCTTACACTGTTGGTGGGAATGCAAGCTGGTGCAGCCACTCTGGAAAACAGTATGGAGGTTCCTCAAAATATTAAAAATAGAGCTACCCTATGCCCCAGCAATTGTACTACTAGGTATTTATCCAAAGGACGCAAAACACTTATATGAATATGTGTTAACTTATGAGAAACCTGGAGTCATTTTCCTTGTAGTTGTGTTCGGGAGCCAGGTGTGAAAATTTTTCCAGAACCCTTAAGCCACAAGCACAAGAATCATCTATCTAAGTGAAAGGAAACCAGTATCTTATGAGCGAAAAAAAGCCTTTTAACTTGCTTTCATATTTGTATATGTACAGGGGGAGAAACCTGAGGGAAATGAGAAGACAGAATTATGTAAATGATTCAACAAAGACAACACTTGCTTCTCCTTTTGCCCCAGGTGACCAAAACACAAAAGAGATCACATTAAAAGGAGAGAAGATGCCCACCTGGTAATGGATATAAAGCAGGAAGATGATATAAACATGCCCTTCCCTTCTTCCTTCTCATATTGCTACCTTACGTAGGGACACTTTGCCATGCTGTGATTCTCTGAAGGGACAAGGAAGAGACAAGAAAAATATTCTGCAAACATAAACCAGAGAGGCAATAACTGAAAATAAAGTGAATGTGACTGAAGATGAAGCAACAGTCTCTAGTAGTGTTAATAAGGTTCATGGGACTTCCTTTATATTACTGTTGCCGGCCAAAGAAATAGTATCCCATGGACCAGGTAAGACCAGTTCTAAATGGCTAATATTGTGCATTAGAAGGAATAATCATGACAAAGCTAATGAACAGAAGATCAGGCCTCTTCCTCATTTTTCTTTTCAGCCAAGTAAGTTCTGAAGTGTCTGTTATAATTCAAAGAGAGGAGAGGTTTTTAAAGATTATTAATAATTAGAAACTAATTAACTGCACTAAATGGTGTGTGTGCACGTGTGTATGTGTTTGTGCAATTAAAATGTATAATGAGAGATTTCTTAATTTCACAAATTGTAGAAAATGTTATACTTCTTTTGAGTACTGACTTTTTTCCTTCCCTTTCAATGTTTAAAGTAGATGGACGTGGAAACCAACAGAGAATAAGAAGACCCTTTGGGAAATGAGTTAACATATCATTATCATCTTTGCCAATTAGCATTTATTGAGCAACTGGGCACTTGGTGCTTCAAGAGTCTCCACAGAGATTCCGTATTGAGACAGGTTTCTATATTCTGTAACTTTATGGTCATCTATTAGAGGACAAGATTAATCTGCTAATGCATATATCATGTGGAATTATTCTTGGATTTGTTTTTCAAAGGGAAATTATATTTTTTAACAAGTTAATCTGCATATCTCATTCAAAAATTCATAACTGGAAACTTATTTGCTTCAATAAATATGATTTTTCAGAGCTGGAAGGAAATTTACCTTGTAAATTGTTGCTATGAGCATTGGGAGAGTTATGAACCAATTCTTGCCCATGGTAGCATATATCTACAAGTTGAATAATTTTTTTCTATCTGATATCGGTGAGAGTAAACAGCTGGTTCACTCCAGGGGATAATTTTCCATGTTAAATGTCATTTAACGTAAAATTCACTCTGATGCTATCAAATCTCCCTTTCTGTAGCAGGTCTAATTTGGTATCACTTTTTTACAAGTGTTGTAATAGAATTAACCAATAGTTAATGGTAAGTATTGTCTGTGCTTGTCTAGATGCTAAAAACTAATGTTCTTAATTCCTTTTGGAGTCTGACACTAAGGCCAAAAAAATAGCTCTCATATATGCATACACAAACAAGGCCATTTTGAAGTTTTAGAGAAGTAAACAACAATTATAAATGTGTTGGGAGTCACAAATTTACTCTCTCAGCAAGTCATATGTGGAGAAGAAATATAATTTCTCCACATAATTTACTTATCTTCAGCAAGAGAACCTACCCGCTGGGAGGAAGAAAAAAATTAAAACTTAGTCCCAGCTGCTGATTCCCACAGTCCCTTTGCATAATGATTTTTCTTTGAGGTAATTTGAGGCTGTTATTGTTGCCTCCACATTTGCTCCTCTCTGAGGTTGTGTTTGATGTTTATGGGGAGAGAGACTCACATGATGCCTTGGTAGAATAGTTCAGAAGCAGAGAACTTTGCAGTACATTGAGCTCCAGAGAGACAGCACCAGGGCAAGCGAGAGCGAGCCGGGTGCGAAGCGACTCTGTGACTCGCTGAGGAAATAATTAAACCAGGGCGAAGGCGAGCCTAAGAAGCCCAGAGACAAAATGTCATCATATGCATTCTTTGCCCACACTTACCCGGAGGAGCCCAAGGACAAGCACCCGGATTCTTCAGTCAGCTGCTCAGTTTGCCAAGAAATGCTCAGAGAGGTGCAAGACCGCGTCTGCCGAAGAGAAATGAAAACCTACCCCCCTCAAGGGGAAACAAAAGAGTTGGATCACAATGCACCCAAGGGGCCTCCTTTCGCCATTTTCTCAGTTGGGTCTGAGCATCTCCCCAAATCAGAGAACATTCCGCTTCCCCGTTGATGGCGCTGCAAGGAAAGCGCGAGAGACGTGCGGTGGTAACTGCGCAGACGGCCGGCGGCCTCAGCAGAAGGCGGCTGAAGAAGGCTGCTAGGCTGAAGGCAACATACGGACAGGATAGTGGGGCATAGAGAGCTAGAGGAAAGCCTGGTGCGGCAGGGAAAAAAGGGGGTGGGGGAGTCGTCAAGGTTGAAAAAAGCAAGAAAAGGAAGCGAAGGAAGACGAGGAAGATAAAGAGGAGGAGGAGAAAGGTGAAGAAGATGATGATGGATGACGACGTTGGATCTAGCAGAGTTTTGCCCCCCCCCCCCGTCTCTAAATCATTTTACACCCCCCACCCTGTACACAACCCCTTTTAAAGAAAAAAAGATTGAAATGTAAGGCTGTGTAAGATTTCTTTTTAAACTGTACAGTGCCTTTTTTTGGTGTGGTTACCACACTACCAATGTGTCTGGAGAGCCCTGTCCTGGCGGTATTTTCAGTGGCCGCTACCCTTGCCTGGGACAGTGTGGGGGTGGTAAATCGGTGTGGACATTTAAAGCGGGTTCTTGTTGGTGCCCAGTACAGATTAGTTACGTCTGGGATGGCAGTTTTTTTCATCTTCAGTTGTCCCTGATGCAGCTTAACACGAAGTAAGTGTTCTGTTAACTGCATACCATTCTGTAATTGCAAAGAAAAAAAAAAGTTGCGGCTGTTTTGCTGACATTCTGAATGCTTCTAAGTCAATACAATTTTTTTAATTAAAAAAAAAAAAAAAGCAGAGGAATGTGGTCAGGCAGGATGATGCTGAGTCAGGAGCCAGTAGGCTTACCAGGAGTCTGTCCGGTGGAGGGAAATGACCTTGTTCGAGTACCGTGGGCATAACATGATGGGGAAGCTGTGCAGGCGATGGCCAAGGAAGCCAAGCGAGCAGGTTTTAGTTTCCAAGCTCTGATCCATCTGAGAAAGACTGCAACTCTGACCACAGAAGCCGGCAGCAAAGGACATGAGGATGCCCAGGGTGGGACCAGGCTAGCCACACCCACAATTTGCCAAACCCGCCTCTGGCAACTTGGTCAGAGGATTCCGAGAACACCTCAAGGTAATGATGATTCATTTATTTTGCCAGTATGAGGTCAGCTGATCACACCTCTCCCTAAGAGGAGCTAGTGAGAGCATAAAATACGAAAGGAGTTAAGCAATTATCTTCTAAAAGATTGAGCATTACCTAAAATGACTGTTTATATTCTCAGACTGGACTTAAAAGGACAAGCTGTTGTAGTCCCCCACCGCTCCTCCAGTCCCTCTACTTATCAGATTTGGTGCCCATGCTACATACACTACAAATGCAGCCTCAGATCAATAACAAATAACTCTGCATAAGGTTCCTAAGAGAAATAAGTGCAGGAGGTAATGACAAGCAAAGCCATATTTTATTTATAGCTAGACTTTACTTTCTATTCTCAGTAACTCGACAACTCAAGTGAGCTGGGATAAACCTTGCAAAGTATTCTACCTAAGCTAGACCTGCGTAGTTATCAGTAAGTATAATACCCGCTCTAATTACTTCCCCTATATGAAAATGATTATTTGTTAATTGACTCTTATTCTTACAGTAAAAGGAAGAACAATAAAGTTATAAATTAAAAAAAAACAATAGGAGGCACCTGGGTGGCTCAGTCGGTTAAGCAGCGGCCTTTAGCTCAGGTCATGATCACAGGGTCCTGGGATGGAGCCCCACATTGGGCTCCCTGCTCAGTGGGGAGCTGGCTTCTGCCTCTCCCCCCTGTTCCTGCTCTCACACTCTCTCTCTCTGTCTTAACTAAATAAAATCTTAAAATAATAATAATAATACAAATGGGAGGAAAAAACCCCACACTGGAACATTAGTATAAATAGAAATAAAGGTCAGGAAATAGGACAAGAGGGAAAGCATTGGCCCATTGTTCAGAGTGGCATTGGCCGAAACTGATCAGTCCATGTCTTCTAGGACAACGACATTAGTCCTGACCTTGGTTATTCTTTAGAAGACAAAGTATACTACTGGAGCCAAGTGCAAGTTACCCCAAAGTGTGCCACACTGGCATATTGATAATTTTAAATAGAAATCACTTAAGTGACAGCCAGTGCAAGGACACTCAGACCCTCCTCTGTCCCCCCAAAATCAGGAAATAAACACCCCTTTTGAAATGTACCCTCCCTGTACTAAGAAGTAAAAAGACATTCTTATCACCAGAGATAAGAACTTTAAAGCTGAGAAAGCTACAGAAACAAACTTTGTTACTTTTTTCTAATCACTACCTCTGCCCAAATTCCACTTAGAATTCCTTACTAATTAAAGCTCCCAAACATCTGTTTTCTTTATCCTGTCAATTCCTTACAAATTTATTGTCTCTGTCTAATGAGTATAAAAACAGCCTGCTTGGTCATTTCTTTAGATCTCATTTTCCTTATTGGGCCTCCATGGGCATGTAAAAAACTTTTTTTTCTTATTTATCTGTTTCATGTAAATTTCTTAGTGCAGCTGGAAGACCTTGAAGGATAGAGGAAGAATTTTTCATTCTGTATAATACGAAGAAAGAAATATTATGCTTCAACTTTTCTGTTCTATTTTATAACCACAAGGTAAGAGAGAAGTTGCTGGAACTACACATATTTATTTTTTATTTTATTTTTTAAAAGATTTATTTATTTATTACTTTAGAGCGAGAGAAAGAGAGTGCAAGGGGGAGGGGCAATGGGAGAGTGAGAGAGAGAATCTCAAGGAGACTCCCTGCTGAGCACAGAGCCAGACTTGCAGGTTGATCTCACAGTCCTGAAATCATGATCTGAGCTGAAATCAGGGCGTCAGACACTTAACCAACTGAGCCACCCAGGCACCCCTGGAACTATACATTTTTAATTCCTTGGAAAAATCCCATCCCACAGGGTGTAGGTAGGAGCACTCTAACCTTTGTAAATGGAAAAGATGAAGCAAAATGGTCCTCTTGTTAGGGGGTGAAAATGGAAGTATAGAACAATAGGACAGGATTTCCAATCCCTAATGCCCAAATACATAAAGCAGATAATTTATGATATGGTGACCTTGAAAATAAATCAGAAAGTGAAAAAGTTATGAGTACCTCCTGCTTCTTTCGCATCAGTTTGCCATCAGGTGAAAGCAGGCACAATAGGAATATCCATTTCTTCTTATTTTCCATATTCTATAACCCCATTTTTTGACATTTGATGAATCCATAGAAGCAAAATATGTGTAATTATACCTCAGCCTGGCATTCATTTTTTTCAAATGAGCCTTGTAATAAAGGCTTTGAGCATAGGAATGGTAATTATGCCTGGCATACTTCAAATTTAGAAATTTGAAAACCCTACTCTAAACCTCTTACAGTTCTGGGGCTCCTGAGTGGCTCAGTCGGTTAAGCGTCAGACTCTTGGTTTTGGCTCAGGTCATGATCTCAGGGTCGTGAGATCAAGCCCCAAGTCAGCCTCTGCACTGGGTGTGGAGCCTGCTTGAGATTTTCTCTCTCCTTCTCTCTGCCCTTCCCCCCACCACTCTCTCTCTCTCTCTCTCTCTCTTTCCCTCTCTCCCTCTTTAAAAGAAACAAAAAAATAAAAATAAACCTTTTACAGTTCTGCTTGGATAGTCTTACTGTTATTTTTTTTTCTGGAGTGATAATGTGGGTAACTTAGTTCATACCCTTGCCTTCAGGTAGGCTCACACACACCCCCTTTACCAGGAGATTGGCCTTTTGTTAACAAATTTCAAAGAAAGAAATTTTACTAATTTCTTCTCATTTAGCTTAAACATTTCAGGAAATGTTATTTTAAGTATATTTGTAATTCACATTCTGAAGTGTTAGCACTTTTCTCATAAGGAGAAATAATAGGCTGTTGGGCAGATCATGAAGAATTTCCTATTGTCTCTTTTTCTAAAGATTAAAAATATATTGGGGCGCCTGGGTGGTTCAGTCGGCTAAGCATCCTACTCTTGATTCAGCTCAGGTCGTGATCTCAGGGTCCTGAGATGAAACCCCACACTGGGGGCTCTGCACTCAGTGGGGAGTCTGTTTCCTCTTTCTCCCTATCCTTCTGCCCTGCAACCCCTCTCCCTCTCTAAAATAAATATATCTAAAAAAAAAAAAAAAAAAATATATATATATATATATATATATATATATATATATATATATATGTATATCTGTGTGTGTGTATTTCTGGGGTGCCTGTGTGGCACAGTTGGTTAAGCATCTGACCCTTGGTTTTTCAGCTCAGATCATGATCTCAGGGTTGTGAGATCGAGCCCATGTCAGGCTCCATGCTTAGCACAGAGTTTGCTTAAGACTCTTTCTCTGCTTCTCTCTCAAATAAATAAATAAATCTTAAAAATACATATTTCTTTTCCTCAGCACCCCCCCATATATTCAGAATTTTTGTATTCTCATCTGATATGTCTAACTCTCAAGAGGTACAACTACTTTGAACGTCCACTCATTTTCTAGTTCTCTGCCAATGAGGGAAAGCAATTCAAGGCCATTTCTATGCAGCATCTTGCCTTTCTATCCCCCTAGCTGTGTGTAGCTAAATTGCTTAGACCTATGTGGTCATGCAAAATTCTTAGATTGTTAGAATTAACTCACTTCTTTTATAGGTCTCACGAAACCCCCAGTAGGCAAAAGAGGAGAAACAGCTTTCCTCCCACATCCTCTCTAGCATGTTATAATTAAACAATAATAAAATTTTTGGATAAAATTCTGATCCTCTGTAATATTTATGGATATAAGGTTGGTGAAGTCATAGCTGCTGCTTCTTTTTAGTGATCTGCAAACACCTGAACTGTATCAGAGGCAGAAAAACCACAGCCCACTATCAAAGCCACATTTAAAAGAACCACCAGGGAGACAGAGGGATATTTAGTGATTAAGACTATCTTACATTCTCTAAGGAAAAATAAGAAGAATAACAGAAAGAATTTTTGTTTAATAACAGAGAGTACATCATTCTACTAAATAGATGAGCAATGAGAGAAACATTTAAACTTTTTCTATACAGAATTTAGTATTCTCATAACATATAAATTGATCACAGCTCTAAAAGTATTTTATTTTATTTTTTGTTTCAAGTTTTTATTTAAATTCTAGTTAGTTAACATATAAGGTAATATTGGTTTCAGGAGTAGAATTTAGTGATTCATCACTTATATATAACATCCAATGTTCATCACAAGTGCCCTCCTTTAAAGTATTTTAATAGTACTTTTCTAAATCTCACTTTAAGACTCTTAATTCATTCTAATTTTAAAGCTGTATGACAAAAAAGTACTTTTTTTCCATAGCAGAAATTTAATATTAACTGGGTAAAAATAGAGTTAGCTCTAGGCAACATTGATAGCAGGAATAATTAATTATCCTTCTTAGTACAGAATCTGAAATAAAATGATGACTTATTAATGTCTGTACCAATATTGCTATGGTGATCTGAACATATCTTGGACAAACAAAAATATCCCAATAGCAAGAAAACAAAAGAAAATTATCTTAGAATGGAAATACATTCCTATTTAAACCTGACTCCCCAAGAAAATTTATCAGGAGAGTTCTTAGTTTTTTAAGACAACTATATATTCAAAATACTAAGTCAAAGGGATACACGCACCTCAATGTTTATAGCAGGATTATCTATAATAGCCAAATTATGGAAAGAGCCCAAGTGCCCATCGACTGATGAATGGATAGAGAAGAGGTGGTGTATATACGGTATCCACATCTATAAAGCCATTTTCATGTGTCAGAACGAGGCTTAAATCAATTGATATGTAGGGAATATTTAGAATGGAGCCTGGCATAAAACAATGGTCAAAAGTGTTAGCATTTTTGTTTTTCAGAGAATTGTCTTTCTCTAATTCTGAAAGGCATTTTTGTATAAGATGGAATGAGAGAGGTGAAGCATCTGAGAACAATGCCTCATGTTTTGCTGTGCAGACAGTTGTTAACACCTATTTTATATATTTTCCTTTTCTGCATTTGTCTTTGTTTTTGAGTATATCTAATTAATTAGTCCTAAAATTTTTACTGTTAGTTAATTTCATTCCAGTCATTCTTCTCTGTCTTCACTACTCATATTTCCCTCACTTTTTCATAGAATTGTTTCCATTTTATAATCTATACAGTCCAATTTTCAACTCTTCTTGTATAGTTTCTCTACATTCTTACTCTCAGGCATTTATACTAGTAAATTGCTAGTAAAATATATAGTTAAGATTGGTTTAAAAATGTTAAAAATCACATAAATACTGGATTTTTAAAAAGGGAATTCATATGTTCTTAAAAACATTCCATGTTTTCTATTAAGTTCAAAATTGAAAAACTGATTAAAATTTTATATCATGAACTTTCTAAGAGCAATTTTTTTAAAAAAGATGGCGTTTTTAACTTGTTTTAAATTGATTTGATTCAGTGACTATAAGAAAACATACTTAGCATGACTTCAGTTTTATTTTAGGGCATATCAATGGTCTATAATGTAGAATGTTCCATGTGCACTTGAAAAAAAAGATATATTCTGTTATTGGTGGTTTATTCTAGAGATGTCTGTTTGATCTAGTGGATTTATAGTGTTGATATCTTCTATTTCCTTGTTGTTCTTTTGCCTAGTTATTTCATTCATTGTTGAAAGTGAGCTATCAAAGTTTCCAAATATTATTGTTGACTTGTCTATTTCTTTCTTCAATTCTGCCAGTTTGGGTTTCATTTATTTTGAGGTTTTGTTCTTAGCTACGTATGTTGTTAACTGTTATTTTTTATAACAGATTGACTGTTTTAGCATTACAGAATATCCATTTTGCATCTAGTAAGAATTTTTGTCCTAATACATTTTTGTCTGATGTTAGTACAGTCATTCTAACTCTTTTTTGGTTATTGCTTCCATAATATATCAGTTTCCATCTTTGACTCTAAATATATGTGTTATTGAATCTAAAATGTGTCTCTTGTAGACAGCATATAATTGAATCATGTTTTTTTCCTTATTCTTCTAATCTCTGTCTTTGATTGCAGTATCTTATCAATTTTTATTTAGTGTACTTACCGAAAAGATCAGATTTACTTCTGCCCCTTTGCTTTTTGTTTTCTATATACCTATATCTTTTCCCTCTATTCCTCTATTATCATTGTCTTTTTTATTAAATAGATATTTTGTTGTATAGAATTTTAATTCTTGTTTCCTTTGTCATTATTTATTTATTTTTTTTATGTTCCAAGTTTTTATTTAAATTCTAGTTAGTTAACATATAGTGTAATATTAGTTTCAGGAGTAGAATCTAGTGATTAATCATTTATATATAATACCATACAAGTGCCCTCCTTAATACCTATCACCCATTTAGTGCATCCCCTGTCCACCTCCCTTCTAGCAACTTCAGTTTGTTCTCTACAATTAAGAGTCTCTTATGGTTTGTCTCCCTCTCTCTTTCTTTTTTTTTCTTTCTCCTATGTTCATCTGCTTCATTTCTTGAATTCTGTTGCTAGAAAAATCGGGTTGCATGTGCCCCTTCCAATCAGTTTTTTTGCATCCATTCAATAAATACCTAGTAGTACAATTGCTGAATTATAGGGTAGTTCTATTTTCAACTTTTTAAGGAAATGCCATTCTGTTTTCCAGAGTTGCTGCACCAGTTTGAATTCCCACCAACAGTGTGAGAGGGTTCCCCTTTCTCCACATCCTCACCAACATCTGTTGTTTCCTGTGTTCTTAATTTTAGCCATTCTGATAGGTGTGAGGTGATATTTCATCCGTAATTTTATTTGTATTTCCCTGATAATGAGTGACGGTGAGCATCTTCTCATGTGTCCATTGGCCATCTGGATGTCTTCTTTGGAATAATGTCTATTCATGTCTTCTGCCCATTTCTTAACTGGATTATTTGCTTTTTGGGTGTTGAGCTTGATAAATTCTTTGTAGATTTTGGATACTAACCTTTATCAGATATGTCATTTACAAATATCTTCTCCCCTTCCACAGGCTGACTTTTAAGTTTGTTGATTGTTTCTTTCACTGTGCAGAAGCTTTTTATCCTGATGAAATCCCAGTAGTTCATTTTTGTTTTTCTTCCCCTTGTTTCTGGAGAGATATCTAGTAAAAAGTTGCTATGGCTGGTGTCAAAGAAGTTGCTGCTTATGTTCTATTCTAGAATTTTGATGGTTTCCTGTCTCACATTTTAGTAATTTTTATAGTGGTTGCCCTAGGTATTACAATTAGCATCTTAACTAAAAATAGTCTAATTCAGATTAATATCAGCTTAGATTTAATAGTATACAAAAACTTTGGTCCAGAATAGTTTCATTTCTTTTTCCCACCTTTGTGCCATTGTTGTCAAATTACATCTTTATACAATATAAACACATCAATACTATTTTATAATAATTGTGTATGCAGTTGTCTTTTAAATCAGATAAGAGGAAAAAAAGGCCACAAATAAAATACATATATTGTGTCTTTTGTATTTACTGGTCAATTAACTTTACCAGTGTTCTTTATTTCCTTGTATGGATTCAAATTACTCTGTAGTATCCTTTCATTTCAACCTAAAGATCCCCTTCAGTGTTTCCTAAAGAGAAAAACTGTTAGTGATAAATTCTTTCAGCTTTTGTTTATCTGGAAATGTCTTAATTTTCTCTTTTTTTGTAGGATAGTTTTGCTGAATATAGAATTCTTGGTTGGAAATATTTTTGGATACGTTATGGCCCTTTGGGTATGTTATGCCAACAACTCCTGGCTCCATGGCTTGTGATAAAAAGTCAGATGTTTATTTTATTGAGATTTTCTTGTATGCTATGACACTTTGCTCTTGCTGCTGTTAATATTTTCTGTTGGTCTTTAAACAGTGTGATTATAATGTATCTAGGTGTGGTACTCCTTGATTTGGTCCAACTTGGTTTATGTTGAGCTGTTGGCATGTGTAGATTGTTACTTGTTTTAATAAAATTTGGAAAATTTTCCCCACTTATTTATGCAAAGTTTTTTTGTTTTGTTTTGTTTTGTTTGCCTTTTTCCTCTCTCCTCCTTATGAGATTATTATTATGCATACGTTGGTATAATGATTGTGTCTCATAGGTCAGTGAATCTTTATTTATTTTTCTTCATTATTTTTTTCTTCCTGTTTCTCAGAGTGGATATTTTCAATTGAACTATCTTCAAGCTGACTGATTCTTTCTTCTGCCAATTCATATCTGTTGAGTCCCTCTAGAGAAATTTTTATTTCAATAATTTTACCTATCATCCACAGAATTTCCATTCATTTATTATTACTTTTGTCATCATTATCTATTAATTCATTCTCTCTATTTGGTGAGAAATAATTTTCATACATTTGTTGATGTTTTAAACATGACTTTCTTTAGCTTTTTTTTTAAACTGTATTTTTAATTGTTGATGCTAAGTCTTTGTCTCCTAGGTATAAAATCAGGCTCCTAAAGAACAGTTTCTATTGACTGCATTTTCCCCTCATACATGGGCCATGTTTCCCTTTTTCTTTATAGATTTCCTATTTTTTTATTAAAAAAAATACTGTGAGTTTCCTGGGCTACTGACATAGTCTGTATTACCTATACCGAATAGCTACTAAGGTCTCTGCTTGATTAGTTTAGTAATCAGTTAATGACTGGACAGGGGTTTCCCTAAATGCCTTGCACCAAAATACCTATTTGCCAAGGGGTTCTCTGTGTGTGATGAGGCATGACTTTAATTTTGGCACTTTAAAATTGAGGTCCTTACTGTGCCGTTCAGGAGATCCCACCCCTCACATATATGTTTTTAATGTTTGAAGATATCTTAGGGAGATAAGAGGTGTTAATTCTATATATTCCTATTGATTTTTTAAAGTTACCTCAGAGTATAGTAGTATTCTGAACATTGAACTTCTCTACTTTGTGTGGTTTTCTCTAGTACAAATTACATAATTATGGGAGTTGCTCTTTTGAAGAGTCCAAATATATATAAATTACAAAAATTGATATATTTTAAAGAGATATTTAACCAAAACATATTATTTATGTGAAATATCTTCAGCTTTGCCAAGAAGATTGTCACAGCTACTTACATGAAAACTGGACATTTTAACATCAATTTTGATTTTCATGAACTTTAACTTTTAAGATATTATATTGCTATTTCCAAAGACGACAATATTTACTAATTGTATTTCAGTTTTCCATAGATTCTTCTATGTTATTTATTTTAATGTTTGTCATTCTATATACCTCTATTTCATTCTTAATCAAAAAATTTTAAAAACAAAAAGAAAGAGAGAGACTAAAAAGATTGAAAAATGTGATTCTTCCCCTGTTCCCAATTTGGTGCTTATTCTTTGGAAAGAAAAATAAAAAGTCTCAAAAATTTGTATAGTAGTCTGCTGTGAATGAGTTATTTACCTAAACAATGTGTCAGTCTATAAAAGACACAATATTTTCATCAATTTTGGTGAAAACCCACTTAGCATTCTAAATAAATCATATTTTTTCACTTCACTTATTTATCCATCCAAAGGCAAAGTTTCCTGGTGGAGACTGTTTGGAACTCTTTTTCTAATTTTCTACTGATCCAAAATGTATCAATATTAAAAAGAAAAAAAAATTTAATAGCCATATTGCCAGAAGAAAAAGAGGAAAGGGGAATTCTCCTTGAGAATTGCCATCTAATGAGGCCCATCAAAAGCTTGTTGTAGGAAATGCCAAGCTTGATTGTTTGGAAATCTCAACCGTACATATTTCCATTAAAATCCCAACCAGGTCCATTTAATTTTTTCCCAGATAAACAAAATGCCCTTTATTGCATTGAATGCAATTTTGACAGATGGCTCTTAGCATTCTGTCCAGGTGTAAAAGACAAAGATAAATGAATCTGTTCTTTTTAATTCACACACTTTATGACTTTCATCTCCACCTGAAAGCATCCTTTGGCTCTATATCTCCTTCATGAACCCAGTAAGCGACAGCTCTTCTTCGAGCTGGAGATTGCTTCATTGTGCTTCTAAAGAGAAGCTACCTCTGCCTGAAATAATCAGTTTGGGAGCACAGCAACCAAATTATTCTTACCATGATTTCAAACATATTATTATTTAGTTCATTAGAATTATCTTAAATGCACATAAACCTATTAGATTTACCTATGCATGGATTATCTGTAACTAGAGTTTAAGGTGATTAAGGCTTTAAGATATTCATTATTATGTAAATGTTAATTAAATGTCCATTATCCAATGTAAAGCAAAATTAAAGTCAGTTTAAATAACTGAAATTATTTTTAATTTTATATTTCTTGTTGATAACATTAAATTCTGAAAATCTGTAACATTGAGCTTAAATTTAAATTATACCAAATTGTCATTGATCAAAATCTTCAGGCACATTTTATAATACTGTTTTAAAAAATTTAGTAGGTAAATTTTAAATAGTAAATTATTACTACACATTATTTTATTTATAATAGAATAAACCCTCATTAATTTTCAATAAAATAAGAAGAATGATATAAAAATATTCAGTTGCAATGGATCAAAGAGCATTTGAAGAAGTGAATGTTAACATATCCCTCTCCATACTAACGTGACCTCCTGAAAAAGAATTATACATTTTACATTGAAAAAAAAAACTTGTCCTTATAATTTAGTTTAGGTATAAGAATGTATTATAGTTCATTTTTACTGGTATAAAAAGCAATCTCACTGCATAAAAGTCAACAGTTACTTGCTTTTTTAAAATATTTATGTTATATTTATCTAACTATGTAAATAGAATCCCATATTAGTAAGGGAGTTGTTTCTAAATTGTGATTTATAGAAGCCTCAGAGTTGTCTACACCCTTTCAAGTGGTTGTGAGGTCAAAATTGTTTTCAAACGAGTACCGGGCATTATTTCATATTTGCCTTTTTCACAGTGTTAACACTTGTACTTGCTGGTACAAAATAACTGATAGTAAAATCACAGGTGCCTTAGCAGGAAACAAGGATACAGCCAGCACCAAACCATACTAGTAGTGATCACATTCTCAACCACATTTCCCACGTGAATGTCATTTGTATACTAATCCTCATTTTATACTGCCTTTCGTCATCATTCGACTCAATTATCACCTTTCTTTTGAAGAAAAAACTTCAATTTGATTCAAAGACAACAAGTACTTTTGTTTTTTCTTTAATTCATTGGTGACTCCTCAATCTTCTTTAAATATTTCCCCCATTCTCCCATACTTTTAACAGATGGAGTATACCAGAGAAAAGTCTCTGGACAACTAAATACCACTGATACCGCGAGAACTCTCAAATCAAGATTATACTTCATATATCTACCTTCCTGCTCCGTATTTCCTTTTGGATGGCTAATAAATAAGAAAACACTTTTATTTTGGAAGACAAGGGAGAGGATCCTAACGGGAGAGAAATGTTTAGAAATTTCTGGGGCTATGAAACAAATAGGGTCAGACTGACAAAAGAGCACATTAATAAGACTCTACCTGAAAAGAAAGTTGACAGGAGTAAGCAATACAGCTTCAACATTCCTTCTCCGAGAGACTGATAAAAACATGGGCCTGTGGTAGAGGTGTGAATTGAAGGGTATTAATATGTAAGCCATTTCAGTTTCTCATACACAGAGCAGCTATCTTCATAATTCACTCCAAGAGGTTTATTCAGTTCAGTTTGCTCACTCAGTATTGTTGAACATTGTTCAGACACACGCTTAAATGTGAAAAGTCAGTTAAAACGGAGGCAAAAATCTCAGCGGGATTTGGGAAACCTCTACAAATTTGGGAAAAGAAAAAAATATTGATACAAATTAAATGCTATAATTTTCTCTGATTCTTTTTCTTTTTTTAAAATAGGTTTATTGAGATATATAATTATCACAAACTTCACCTATTTATAAGTGTACAATTCAGTGGGTTTTAGTACTTCACCACAATTTAGCTTTAGAACATTTTAATCATCCCAGAAAAAAACCACTACCATTAGCAATCACTTTCCCTTCTTCCCCTCCCCTAGCATTAGGCAAATATATATCTAATCTTTTAATTAGTAACTTCTCCCATTTAGCATAAAGTTTTTAAGGTTCATCCATGTTGCAGCAGTATTTCATTCCTTTTTAAAACTGAAATGTTTATTGAAATAATTGTAGATTGACACATAGTTGTAAGAAATGATAGATCCCTTGTACACTTTATCTACTTTCTCCCCAGACATCATTTTGCAAAATTATAGTATAACACCACCACAACTAGGATATCAGCATCGATGCAATGCACTGATTTTATTTAGATTTTCCCACTTCTACTTGTACTCCATTACATATATTTTTGTTTAATGCTATACAATTTCATTACATGTATAGGTTTTTGTATCCACCAACACAGTCAAGAATCCCAATAGTTCCATCACCATAAGGACCCCTACTGTTGCCCTTTTATAATCATGGCAACATTCCCCCCCCCCCCGCCCCCCTCATCCTTCCCTCCCATAACCCTGGCACTGGTAACCATCAATCTGATCTCCATTTAAAAATGTTATATGAATGACATGCACCTGGCTGGCTCAGTCTGAACAGTATGCGATTCTTGATCTTGGGATAATGAGTTCAAGGCCCACGTTGGTGTAGAGAATACTTAAATAAATATAAAAACATTTTAAAAAATGTTATATGAGTGAAAGAATACAGTATGTAACCTTTAGGATAGGCTTTTAGCTCAGCATAATTCCCCAGAGAGTCCACAAAGTTGAATGCATCAATAGTTCATTAGTTTTGATTACAGAATAGTATTCCATGATATGTAATACAGTTTATTTAACCATTCACCTATTGGAGGACATCTGGGTTCCTTCCAGTTTTGGCTATTACAAATAAAGCTTTTATGAACATTTGCATAGACATTTTGCATAGAAAAAAAAAGAAATTTTTGTGTGAACATAAGATTTCATTACTCTGGAAAATGTCCAAGGGTGCAATTCCTGGGTCATATCATTGTTGCATGATTAATTTTAATAGAACTATTAAACAGTTTTCCCAGTGTGGTTGTATCATTTTACATTCACACCTTCAATATACGAATGATTCAGTTTCTCCACATTCTTGCCAGAATTTGCTGCTATCACTATTTTTTTATTTTAACCAGATCAGTGTATAGTGGTATCTGACTATAATTTTTATTCACATTTCTTTCATAACTAGTTATGTTGAACATCTTTTTATATGCTATTTGCCGTCTGTATATTCTTCATGGTGAAATGTGTGCTAATGTCTTTTCTCAATTTTCTAATTAGATTTTATGTTTTTTACTATTCAGTATTAGGGAATTTATGTATTCTAAATAATAGTCCTTTGTTGGATACGTGGTTTGCAAATACTTTCTCCCAGTTTGTAGCTTGTCTTCTCATCCACTTCATTTGGACTTCTGCAAATGGAAAGACTTTAATTTTGTTGATAGCTAATTAATAATTTTTTCCGTTTACATATCATCCTTTCAGTGTCAAATCTAAGAACTCTTTGCCTACCCATATTTCCAGAAATTCAAAATCAATCAATCGGTCAATCCCAGAAATTTTCCCCTCCTATCCTTTCTTCAAGATTTATAGTTTTAGCTTTCACATTTAGCTCTGTAATCCATCTTGAGTTACTTTATACAAAAGGTGTAAGGTTTAGGTGAAAGTTATTTTTCTCCCCCTTTAGATGTCTAACTGTTCCAGCATCATTTGTTGAAAATACTTTTTTTCCTCTATTTCATTGCTTTTGCACCCGTGTCAAAAATCAATTGGATGCATTTATGCCAGTGTATTTCTGGCTTCTGTGCTCTGTTACATTAGTCTGTGTCTCCACCAATACCACATTGTCTCAGTTTCTTTTTCTTGCCTTATTGTAGTGTCTAGATTTTCCAGTACTATGCATAAGACAGGTGAGAACAGACATTCTTGTTTTGTTGTGAATTTTAGGGGAGATCATTCAGTGCTTCACAAGTAAGTATGGTGTTAGGTGTAGGTTTTAATAGATGCTGTTTATCAAATGGAGCCAAGTATATTCTATTCCTACTCTTCAATTTCCTTTATTCCTAACTTGGTAAGTGAATACGGCTTGGATTTTGTTAAATGCTTTTTTTCTGTGTCAATCTATCTATTCATGTGTTTGGTTTGTTTTTGTTTTTGTTTAGTGTGTTGATATGGTAGACTAAATTGATCTTTAAATTGTTGGAACAGCTTTCCATACCTGGAATATATTCTACTTTGTCATGATGTATACTGTTTTTATATGTTGTTGGCTTGGGATTGCTAAGATGTTATTGAGAATCTTTGCATCTAAACTCATGAGAGATGTATCTGTAGTGTTTTTTGTTTTTTTTGGGTTTTTTATTCTACCTTGGTATCAGAGTTACACTCATCAAATGAAAAGTGTTTCTTCTTCTTCCTGAATAAAATCTGTAAAACTGCTCTTAATTTTTCTTTGCATGTTGGTACAATTCTCCAGTGAAATTATCTGAGCCTCAATATATTTATTTCTGAAACTTTTAAAATATAAATTAAATTTCTTCCACATTTATAAATCTATTCATATTATCTATTTCATCTTGGATGCATTTTGTACTTTATGACTTTTCAAGTATTATTCCATTAATTCCAAGATTATAAGTATACATTTTTTTCACAATATTCCTCATTATTTTTTTTAACGCCTGCAGGACCTATTTATCCTTTCTTTCATTCCAGATAATACTGATTTGTATCTTCTTTTCTATTTTTGTCAGTTTTGGTAGAGAGTTACCAATTCTGTTGATTTTTGTAAAGAAAACCTATTATTTCACTGATCATGTATTTTTTTTTCAATTTTGTTGATTTTTGCCCTTCATGATTTTCTTCCTTCTACTTGTTTTTGTTTTCTTTTTTCCTAGTCTCTTGAGATAGGAACATAAATTATTGATTAGAATGTTTCCTCATTTTAGGGGCGCCTGGGTGGCTCAGTCGTTAAGCGTCTGCCTTCAGCTCAGGGTGTGATCCCGGCGTTATGGGATCGAGCCCCACATCGGGCTCCTCTGCTATGAGCCTGCTTCTTCCTCTCACACTCCCGCTGCTTGTGTTCCCTCTCTCGCTGGCTGTATCTCTCTCTGTCAAATAAATAAAATCTTTAAAAAAAAAAAAAAGAATGTTTCCTCATTTTAAATGAATTTATAACATTTAATGCAACATATTTCCCTTTCAATGCTGCCTTATCTCCATGCCATAAATTTTGATTGTTGTACTTTTAGTTTCATTCACTTTCATATATATATATTGTATATATGTACTGGGCTTTCCTTATAGTCCATGGTTTATTTAGAAGTATCTTGTTTGATTGCCATATGTTTAGAGACTTTTAAACTTGTCTTTGTTATAGTTAATTTCTAGTTTAATACTTTTATGAGAACTACCTTGGTTGTAATCCTGGATTACCATTTCTAGTTTATGCATTGTTGGACAAATTACCTAACCTCTTGGTTTGCTTCCCTTATCTAAAAATAGGAATCATATAGATAGTACAGATAGTAACTATCTGTCTAACTCAAGGAAGTGCTATATAATAACTTATGCTAAGATAAACTTAAGAATTTTTGTTTTACTGTAAAATATAACTGCCTTTGATCTCATCCAAAGATAATGATTGCTAATGGGTAAAAATTGGTTTATTCTTATTAGGTGATTTAATATCATGGACTACTAGAATACGGTTGAGTACTTTTGTATGTTTACATCATACTTCAAAATAGAATGTGTGTTGTCATATGATGCTATTTTAAATTATGGCCAATATTGTATAAACAAATGTAAAAGAAGATTGATATAGTTAAAACAACAGTGGGCTGGAAGTCCCTTGAGATTTACCCAGTTGAAATCACTTAAAGTCTTCAGCTTTACTTTTCTCATCTGTAAAATAAGATTTAACTAGATAATCTCTGGGGTTCTTGAAATCTCTTCACTCAAGGCTGTGAATAGTCTCCATATTTAAGGTGTCTTTTTTTTTTTTTTAAGATTTTATTTATTTATGTGACAGAGAGACAGCCAGCGAGAGAGGGAACACAAGCAGGGGGGGTGGGAGAGGAAGAAGCAGGCTCCCAGCAGAGGAGCCCGATGTGGGACTCGATCCCAGAACGCCGGGATCACGCCCTGAGCCAAAGGCAGACGCTTAACGACTGCGCTACCCAGGCGCTCCCATATTTAAGGTGTCTTATTTAAATAACTCCTTCTTACTGCTTTAGGGTCATAGTTATGTAAAGCATATCTTTTCTTTTGTTATTCTAAATGCTGTCAGAATGCATGTCAGGAATCAAGGAGACAGACAAGAGCTGTCATTTACTTACTAATGAATTACTATATTGATGAGGAGTTCTATATTGAAGCAATACTTGAACCTTATCTTACTTCATTGATAGCTGAACTTACTATTCTTGATCGGGGAGAATATCCCCTCTTTATATTCAGTCTCAGAAAGGTTGTTTAACAATGTTCTGAACCTCAAATCCATACATGTACATCAGAATTTTAGTGGGAAACTTTGCTACTCTTCTAGATTCAATTCCTTATAAATAGTAGCAAAACAAAAACTGAAACAAAACTTAATGCCCCTATGATCATTTAGAAAAGCAATTAAATAGAAACTACGAAAAAGAAAATCTAGTTAAATGATCAGTCCACTAATGAAGCTTATTTGTCACTTCATTTGCCAATGAAGTCATGGTGGCACCTGGAAATCAAGATTAAGTCAGACAAAGAAACTAAATACGTTTGTGTTTTGAGTTTAATTTCTTCCATCTGTAAGGCTTCAAATGGCTATTTAATAATTCTCCATTATGTATTGACTCCAGATATCATTGGGAAAAGAAACTTAAAACAAATTGCTTACAGAATCAGTATTTATGCAAATATGTTACAAAAGATCTCTTAGCAAACAATCTATTGCTAATCCCACTTCTACAACTTCAAAATTATTTGCATGTATTAATACTTTTCAAGTCCTGAAGATATCATCATCTTTCTTGTATCTATATTTTCATAAGTTTTCTTCCCCCACCGAGAAATTTTGTATTCAGCCTTATCATTTTTCAAGACACAACTCAAAAGCCATCTTTTTGTAAAATGTTTTAAATCCCTCCCTTTCATCATGATTGGCATAGGTCTATTTGCTCCCTGAGTTTTCTGGTAGTAATGTGTGTATACAGTTACTTTACTCTTTTTTTAAAAAAAAAGATTTTATTTATTTATTTGACAGAGAAAGACAGCCAGCGAGAGAGGGAACACAAGCACGGGGAGTGGGAGAGAAAGAAGCAGGCTCCTAGTGGAGAAGCCTGATGTGGGGCTCAATCCCAGAACGCTGGGATCACGCCCCGAGCAGAAGGCAGACGCTTAATGACTGCACCACCCAGGCTCCCCTAAGTTACTTTACTCTTATTTTACCTAAATTGTTTTTTTCAAATGTTAATATTCTAAATAGATGACAAATTTTTTAGGACATATATTGAGTCTTACTTTTCTTTACTGCAGCATTGATGCCTGGCACAGAGTGATAACAACTCAGTAAATGTTACAAATGCAACTCTCCTACTGAATGCTAGTTGAAAATTACGAGATTGAGATTTTTAGGGATATACAAACACTTTTAGACTGATGAAAATTTTCTGTGAAGGCATAGATTGAATCATTATATATAATTGTTTATGCATTCTTCTGAATGGGGCAACCCATGTCTTAACAAGAGGACAAATAAATGAAACTACAGTAACTATGATTAGTTTTATTAACTCTGGCTTAATTTCTGGGGTTTCAGACTCAATTTCATCATTTTCCTAGATTATCTGCTTACCTAGTGAGTGTTCATCATTTGTTTTAAGTAATGCGCCAATATGGAACAGCCTAAATTGGGGAAGCATCAAGTTATTGCAGATTAAAACCACTGCCCTGGAACTAAGATTGCTTTAAAATGTTTTTTCCTTTTCATTAATTATTTTCTTTACTCTCCAAACTCCAACCAGTTATACAGGGACTGATTCATATAATGTTTAAAATATTTTTCTTTCTTTTTTTTTTTTTAAAAGATTTTATTTATTTATTTGACAGAGAGAGAGACAGCCAGCGAGAGAGAACACAAGCAGGGGGAGTGGGAAAGGAAGAAGCAGGCTCCCAGCTGAGGAGCCTGATGCGGGGCTCCATCCCAGAACGCTGGGATCATGCCCTGACCCGAAGGCAGACACTTAATGACTGCGCCACCCAGGTGCCCCTAAAATATTTTTCTTATTACAAATATTAATATATCTTCATTTAGATAATATTAGAAATTATGAACAAGCAATATCTTAAATATTTCTTGGTATAGAATTCTCAGTGGCAATCATTGCTTCTAGTTTTGAACACATCCAGACTTTTTCTCTTCAAATAATTATGTAAAATTGTATAATTATATATTATGTATTATACATAATACATTATATATTATGCTCACAGAGGAACTTTTGCAAAATTGCAAATTATTTACCCCAGTATTTTAACTTGATATTCCTATTGGAGATAACTTTTATTTCTTTATATATATGTCCACATATCTCTTTATTTTCACTCTTCTTTATATAGCATAATTATTTGACACATTATTTACATGTCCTAATATATTTTGAACTCACTGACTGCAAGCCATACCATGTAAAATAGTAATAGCGATGATGATGATGATAAGAAGAAGAAGAAGAAGAGGAAGAGGAGAAGGAAGAGGAGGAGGTGGAGGAGGAGTAAGAAGAATAGGATCAACATTGAGCACTTGTGTAGCTATTCTATAAGTAGGTACTGTCATTCCCATTTTACAAAAGCTGAAAGTTTACATAATTTGCTTATGCTAAACACATTCTAAGGAAAGAACAAATGCATGCAATGTAAACTCCTTACCCATGCTTTCACTGCTTCACACTTTATAAACTAAAATGTATTTAGTCAATGTTCTATTAGTGTGCATTTGGGTTTTTCTTTTTTTATTACAAACAGCCTAGTGAATAACTGTATGTATCCTTGTATATATTTTTAACATAAGGTAATATGCAAGTTCACAATATAAATAATACAATATTGTAGCATCTATTTATCATACTCCATAACCAAATATTATCATATTTTAATTTTGAAAGCCAACTCAGTGAAAAAATATATGTGATTATTTCATAAAATTGTATTTCTTAAGTTATTTGTGAAATTGGAAATCTTATATTTTATTTGGCTGTTTAAATAATTCTGTTGTGGATAAACGACTCATATTCTTGATAATAATTCATTTTTATTTTTTGTAATTTATTGAAGTATAATTTATATACAATAGGTTGTGCATAAAATACATAACTCAATGAATATTGACAGAAAAACATACCTGTGAAACCACCAATGTAATCAAGAACAATTCTGTCACTCTCCTCATGCCACTCTGCCATTTCTTTATGAAGTAAACCTTTATTCTGCTTTTTGATATTATTGATTCGTTAGCATGTTTTACTTATTTATCTGTTTGCTTATCTATTTATTTAATTAAATTTATTTAAAATAATTATTTAAATAAATGGAATTATAAAACAGATTTTGGTTTCTTCAAATAATGTTTTCATTAAAAGTTTATAATCATTTCATTAAGTATATATTCTGTTCATTTTTTTATTACTCCTGAGTTTTCAATTACACAAATATTGTATCATTTGATATTGTCTAACAAACTTCTGAGGCTTTGTTCATTATCTGTCTTTCTTTTTTGGAAGGATTGGGTAATTTTTATTTTAACATTTTTTAATGTATTTATTTGACAGAGAGAGAGCACAAGCGGGAGGAGCAGCAGGCAGAGGAAGAGGGAGAAGCAGTCTCCCTGCTGAGCAAGGAACCTGAAGCAGTGCTCAATCCCAGGACCCTGGGATCATGACCTGAGCCTAAGGCAGATGTTTAACCAACTGAGTCACCCAGGTGCCCCAAGGTTAGATAATTTTTACTAATCTTTCTTCAAGTGTACTGATTCTTTATTCTCACATCTCAAGAGTCCCCATATAGACTAAATATAAAGAGGCCTACAGCAAGGTACATTATACTTAAATTGTCAAAAGTCAAAGAGAAAGAGAATTTTGAAAGCAGAAAGAGTGATTCATTACATACAAGGGAACCCCTAAAAAACTATCAGTTGATTTCACAGCAAATGTACTGCAAGCTAAGAAAGAATGTAATGATATATTAAAAGTACTGAAAGAAAAAAACCCCCTTACAAAACAAGAATATTATACCCAGCAAAATTGTCCTTTAAAAAATAAAGTAGAAATAAAGACTTTCCCAAACAAAAATTGAGGGAGTTCATTACCACAGGTTCTGCCTTACAAAAAGTGCTTAAGGGTATTCTTTAAGTTGAAATGAAATTATGCTAAGCAGCAACATGAAAGTATATGAAAGTTTAAATCTCACTGGTAAAAGTAAACACATAGACAAATACAGAATAATGTTAAATGTAAGGGTGGCTCATAAACCACCAATATAAAAGGTAAGAGACAAAAGAATTAAGAATAACTATAACCACAAAAATGGTTATTGGATATGCAATCTAAAATGAAGTAAATTCTGACATTATTTAAATAAAGTGTGTGGGTAAGAAAAGTATAGACTTTTTTGTGTGGTTGAACTTAAATTGTTATTAGTTCAAAAAGACTGTTACAATAGAAAGTTTTAGCACTTCTAATAGTAACCACAAAGAAAAAAAAACCTAGCAGATACAAAAAACATAAAGAAAAAATAATTAATGTGTATCACACACATGTAAAAAATCTCAAATCATAAAGGAAGACAATAAGAGAGAAGAGAGAAACAAAAGAGCTACAAATCATACAGAAAACAACAAAACAACTATAAATCTTTAGGTAATCACTAAACATAAATCAATAAATGTTAGCTAATAGTTACTTTAAATATAAATAGATAAAACTCACCAATGAAGATATAGACTGGTAGAATGGGTTCTTAAAAATCCAACTATAAGCTGTTTACAAGATAACCATTTTAGATTTAAGAACCCGTGTCGGCTCAAAGTGAAGGGATGGATGAAGATATTCCATATAAATGGTAATCAAAAGTATGGGTATCTACACTTACATCTGAAAAAACAGATTAAGTAAAAATTGTCCAAGACTCAAAGAAAGTCTTTACATAATGATAAAAGAGTCAATTCAATGGAAAGATACAACAATTATAAATAGATATACACTGGCAAAGACTAAAAAAATTAAAAATAAGTATAAGCAATATGCTAAGAATTAAGAAAAACTGAAATAAAAAAAAAACTGAAATCATATAAAACGCTCAACTGAAACCACAAAAGGTAACAAAAGAGTAGAAGATTAAATAGGAAGAAAGAACAAGGGCAATAAATAGAAAACAGTATGTGAATATGATAGCTACTAATGCAACTCTATCAATAATCACTTTGAATGTCAATGGCCTAAATGCACCAATTAATGACAGAGATTGTCACAGTGGACCAAAAAACAAGACCCAACTATAGTTGCCTATAAGAGACGAGACCCACTTTGAAGTATAAAGACACATGTAGATTAAAAGTAAATGGATGGAGGAAGATACACCTGCTGACACTAAACAGAGAAAACAGGCATAGCTATATTAATTTCAGACAGACAGAACAAATGTCAATAGCAGGGGAAGTTGTAAGTGGTAAAGAAGGGCACTACATAATGATAAAGAAGTTCAATTTTCCAAGAAGACATAATCATCTTTAATATTTGTGCACTTAACAAATCAAAATAACAAATTTGATTAATTAATCAAAACTAACTTCTGTAAGGCAAAAACTAACAGAGTTGCAAAGAGGAATAGATGAAATCACTATCATATTTGGTGCTATGGTCTGAAATTTTTCTGTCTTCCCTCCCCCTCCATCCAAACTCACATTTTGGACCCCTAACAGCCTCATGATGGTGTTAGTAGGTGAGGCCACTGGGAGGTGCTTAAGTCATGGGGGTTGGAGCTCTCATGAATGCAATTAGTGCTTACAAAAAGTCCTCCAGAGAGATCGCTAGTCCTTTCCACCTTGTGAGGACATAGCAAGAAGACACTGACTATGAACTAGAAAGATGACCTCATTGGAGAACATGACCATGCTGGTGCCTCGATCTTGGACATCCAGCCTCCAGAACTTTAAGAAATATATTTCCATCGTTTTTAATCTACCCAGAGTGGTATCTTGCTATAGCAGCTTAAATGAACCATGACAGCTGGAGATTTCAACATCCTTTTATCAGAAATGGCCGACATCCCTTTATCAGCTCTAATAGGCAGAAAAATCAGTAAGGACATAGTCGAATTCAATAATACTATCAGTCAACTGGATAGAATTGACATTTATAGACTACTTCATCCAACAACAGCAGCATCACATTCTTCTCGAGCTCACTGTGAACATTCACCATGATAGACCACATTCTGGGACATAAAACACACCTTAACAAATTGGTTTAACCATATGGTCACATATGACAAGATTTCCTTCTTTTTTCTAAGGTTGATTTATATTAAATTATATGTATATGCCACATTTTCTTTATTCATCCATTAAGGGCATTAAGGTTGTTTCTACATCTTGGATATTTGAATAATGCTACAGTAAACATGGGAATGCAAATATCTCTTCAAAATCCTAATTTAACTATGAACAAATATCCATGAATGGAATTGCAGCATCATATGGTAGTTGTATTTTTAATTTTTTGAGTCACTTTACCCTTGAGGCTTCCAAAATTCTTTTTTTTTTTTTAGAATTTTTTTTTTTTTTTTTTTTTTTTTATGTGACAGACAGCCAGCGAGAGAGGGAACACAGCAGGGGGAGTGGGAGAGGAAGAAGCAGGCTCCCAGCGGAGGAGCCTGATGTGGGACTCGATCCCAGAACACCGGGATCATGCCCTGAGCCAAAGGCAGACGCTTAACGACTGCGCTACCCAGGCGCCCCGAGGCTTCCAAAATTCTTTTTCTTTGAATTTTGACACTGAGAAAAATGTGTCTCCACGTGGACTTCTTTGGGTTCCTCTTTAAAGAGTTTTTGGCCTTCTTGAATCTGAGTGCCCATTTTCTTCCCAAGGTAATGGGAAGTTTTGGTCATTATTTCTTTAAATAAACTTTCTTCTGCTTCCTCTATCTCTTCTTTCTGGGTTCCTGTAATGTATATATTGGCCCAACTGGTGGTGTCCTATTAATTCTGTAGGTTTTCTTTACTATTTCTCATTCTTTTCCTTTCTGCTCCTCTCTGACTGGATCATTTCAGATGGCCTATATTTGAATTCACTGATTCTTGTGCTAGTCTTGTTCGTTATTTAACTCCACTAGTGATTTTTTTTCAGGGCAGTTTTATTCTTCAGCTCCACAGTTTCTCTTCGGCTTTTTAAAAAATATTTTCTGTCCCTTTATTGAAATATGACTTTTTTTTTCATACATCATTTTCTGGATTTCAGTGAGCATTTTATGGGAGTTATTTTGAATTCTTTGTCGAGCAATTAATATATCTTCATTTCTTTAGGGTCAGCTTTTGTAGATTTTTGTTGTTATTGTTGTTCCTTTGTTTGAACTATGTTTTCCTGTTTCTTCATTTTCCTTGACACTTTGCATTGGTGTTTGCGCATTTGAAAAAATGGCCATTTTCCTCAGTTTTGTGGACTAGCTTCATACAAGGAAAGCCTTCTGCCAATCAGCCCTGTTAGAGCTTTTCCCAGTCTCATATCTTTTTTGTGGCCATATCTTGTCTAGATTTACACATATAAATTCCTGATGAAAGGGATTTTCTGGTTTCTTTTTAAGGAGTACACAATCTTTGTTCCCATGTCTGCCTGCTCTACTGTGGATCCTCTGAAGCAGCAGCAGACTGCTCAACTCTTTTTTTTTTTTTCTTTTTGAGTTCTCAGCAGCTCCCAGACCTCTAGATTTCCTTATTTCCCATCAGCACTCTGAGACAGATCAGAAAGAAACCAGTCCCTTGGGCAGTCTCCTGTAAAATCTGAGTGTTGGCTTATGTTTCAGTGTTCTCTTTCTCTGCCTAGAGATACACCAGAGACTGAATTTTCTTGATCATGTCACACTGAGCCAGGCACGGGGAATCTGGTGGTGACTGCATACTACGCCAAACTGCCACCTTTGTTCTCAGTGGCATGCCAAGTCCTGTGAATGTTCTAAGACAGGTGATTCAGAATCTTGTCCCTTTGGCAGCTCCTTAGAAAGCTGGAATGTCAGATGCATGCATATTCCAACGCTTTCTTTTCTCAGAGGGGAAACAGGGATTGGGAATATTTGCCTGCTGTTTTCTGCGATAAATTGGAGGGAGGTAATATAGCCAGTAAGCGTGTGTATAGTCCAAATCGTCTCCTTTGTTTTCAGCACCTCCTAGCAAGGGGCCCTTTCTTGTCAGAGCTCAGATTCAGGCAGGACAGAAACCAGTTACTTGGATAGTCCCCTGAAAAGTCAGAACGTTGGGTGTGTTATCCAGTCCTCTCCCTCCTTTGGGAGAAGCTAGAACTCCGTTTCCTCCTGATTATGTAGTGCTGTGCCTAGGAGAGGGATTATGGAGAATGTCACATCAATTTCCCTAACAGCTTAAATGTGCCTGTTTTCATGCTTGCTTCAGGGTGTAGAAGCCTCTCAACTGATCTCTGGATTTCTCCCAAAGGGGATTGGTCCCTGTATTGGTGTTGAGTAATTGTATCAATGAGGGGAAGGAGGGCTGGGCTTCCTGTTTCATCGTCTTGCTGATGTCTCCCAACTTCAAGTTTATTTCTTTTATTTTTAAAGATTTTATTAATTTATTTTAGAAAGAGAGAGAGTGTGTGTGTGTGTGTGTGTGAGTGTGAGTAGGGGGAGGGGCAGATTCTTAGCACTTATCTTCGGTATTACTGGAAATGAACATTATTGAAAATTATGTCTTGATTTTCATTGGAGAGGCAGGTCCCTCCATTATATAAAGAAAGGGAATCTTACACTTTGAGGAACTAGAAGATTTGTTTCATTCTTATTTACAGTTATTAGAATAAAGAATTAATCATATATCTTATTCAGATATTAACTCAGATATTAGGTTTTTAGAATTTGAGCATCGGGAAAAATCAAACATTTTGACAACTATGGCTCTTCAGTATGAGGGCCATAAAGCCCAATGGGGAGTAATAATTACCTGAGATAGTTCTGTAGGTGTTTCCAGTTTCTTAGGCCTTATTTTTTACCACTTTGTTTTGGTTTTGATTTTTTTTTTTTTGAAGTAAGCTTCACACCCAGGTGGGCTTGATCTCATGACGCATGAGATCATGACCTGAGCTGAAACCAAGAGTTGGATGCTTAACCAACTGAACCATCCAGGTGCCCCTCAACTTCAAGTTTCTAGAGACCTTAGTTAATTTTCAGAATAGTTTATTATTTATTTTGCAGTTGACTTCTAGCTTAATTGCATTATGGTCAGAGAACAAGCTTCATATGACTTCAATTGTTTCAAATTCGTTAGAATTTGTTAGAATTGGCTCACTGGCCCAACAGCATAGTATGATTTTTTAAAATAGGTTGTTTGTTCTTGAAAAAGGAGATATGCTCAAATTCCTGGAAAGAGAGTTCCAAGAGCTGCAAATTTTTTACTTTAAATATATGGAGGTTATATTTTGGGACACATAGTAGTTTAAAATCGTTACATCTCTTAGGTTGTTAAAAAGTTTGTTCCAGGGGCGCCTGGGTGGCTGAGTCAGTTAAGTGACTGTGTCTTGATTTGGGCTCAGGTCATGATCTCAGGGTCATGAGGGGCTGGGTGTGGAGCCGCTTAAGATTCTCTCTTTCCCTCTCCCTTTGCCCCCAAACCCCAACTTGTGATCTCTCTCCCTCTCAAAAAAAAAAAAAAAAAAAATGTTTGTTCCGCACTATTCTATTTAGTGGCAAGTCAGGTCTCCTCATAGTGCCCTTGGGAAGGTAGGAGTGCTAGTGGTTTACTTCTGGTTCATTTGTACCTTGAAGGTTTATCCACCACTTGTGGATAAACATTAATAGGATTCTAAACCCCATTCTCCTCTTTTCAAGTCCATCACAATCACACTTCAATATCACATCTTGATTTAATCTAGAGAAACCCTTACTTTGAGTGCTTTGTTTACATCTCAGGATTTTCCTCTCCTATTTGTCCTGCTAATTTATCTTTCAGATTTTGTATTAATTTTTGAAGATCATTTTTTTCATATTTTATCTATAATTTTGAATTAAGATTGTTTTGTTTTTCCAACAAGAAGATGCTTCTATGTAAACTAGCCCACACTTACTAAACATCAGAATTCATATTTTCAATATTTTTTTAAGAGTTTGAAGCTGTTATTTAAAGGTTATCCTTAGCTTCCTTCCACATAGGCTTCAGCTATACTGCTCTTTTTACTTATTTCATATCTCCCATATTGTCTCCACTCTATAGTTTTGTTTATGTCTGGAATTTTCTTTCCTTCCCCCAGTTGCATAACTAAGTCCCACATATCTTTCAGCTTGAAACTCAAACTTAGGGAAGCTTCCTCATCCCAAAAAATGCTAAATCCCCCCTTTATGCACTTAGAATAGTATTTCTCCTTTATAGATTTATTTCAGTTGTTTTTCACATTTCTGTGTTTGTCTAGAGGTAAAGTTACATATAAGCAAGGCCTATATCTGATTGTGCTCCTTATGTGATGATCAGATCCTATTACTATACCAGAATATGCTGAAAATATGCATGAAATAACCAAATGAGATAAATGAGTGAATAAGAATTTGAAATATAGAAATATCTAATTCAAAAACTCCATTTAAAAAGTCTGGTCATAGGACGCCTGGGTGGCTCAGTCCATTAAGTGCCTACTCTTGATTTTGGCTCAGGTCATGATCTCCGGGTCCTGGGATCCAGCCCTGAGTTGGGTTCTGTGCTCAGCATCGAGTCTGCTTGAAAACTCTCTCTCTCACTCTGCCCTGCTGACTCGCACTCTCTCTCTCTAAAATAAATCAATTAATCTTAAAAAAAAAAAAGTCTGGTCACTATCAATTTCTACACAACTATGTTTGCTAATTTTTTCTTGCATACTTTATTCCCTGCATATTTTTCATGACACTTGAATGAGGAAAAATGTATCTAGATCCTATTAGCCCCCTTAGCTTATTCTTTGGAATTAACCCTGTTTTTTCGGTATTGAAGATTTAAATGATTTCTGTCATTCGGTATCCCACAAGGAAGGGGAAATATTATTGTCTAAAGTCCATTGCATTCAGTATACTTTGTTGCCAAATGATTCCTCTATATACTGAAATCACTTCTCCTTCGTTTCTCTGCCTGCTGTGTCCTACTCTATCCCTACAACCCATACCCCATTTGAGTTTTTGTTTTCTTTTTGTTTTTGTCTCTGGTTTGGGGTGAACTAACTACTTAAGTGAGAAATTGAATTAGGGTGAAGTACCATACAATGTGCTCTTATTTTGTGGATCAGATATAGTTTTCTGTGCATATCCATTTATGTTTGATAGTTTCTCTGCAACTATAAAGTTTTGTTATAGTTTATTCTTTTACTCTTCTCTCATCTTCCCTCATCTTTCCTCTTCAGTTTTACAAGAAGGCAGGGGCAAGAATATATGGCTAAGTATAATTGTATAGTTTCTTTTTTATCCTTGATACCAGTGCTGATTTATAATCTGGTAATGGGGTATTTACGGGGTGATTTCCATATTCTCTTGTTTTGACAAGTCCTCTGACTCATGACTCATAACAAAAGGATACTAATGAGTGGTTTTGAAATGTATATGATTACTTTATATTATAGTGCATCCTCCTTTGAGTAGAGAAATTTTCAATTCATAATTTCTTTTGCCCATCTGATTTTAATTTCCCTAGATATTGGAGTTACTCCTTATTGTTTGTAAAATGATGTTGTATGTATTTGCTAGCTTTAACATTGATGAGGTTTACATATCTCTATTTTTTGCTCCTTTCATTCATTTCACTGAATATCTTGGAAAGACTTTATACCTCCACTGCACTAGAATCTACCTTTAAAACTCCAATAATAACAACAATAATAATAAAAGGATCAATGATAATAAATATTATGCCTGTAACTCAAGTCTTAGAGTAAATGATTTGCAAATTAATATGTGAAAATTAATACATAAAAAAGAACCATGTGAAAAACCTATTCTAACACAGTACGTTTGAGTTTGATGTTTGAATGACTTATTGTGGGAGGCACATAGATACTCACTACTATTCACTGGCTTTTTATTAGCAAATTATCCAACTTGATATCCAAGGAAGGCATCTAACTTAGCAAACAAGGTATACAGATTGTGATAAGAATAGATTTTGAATAATACGGAAAGCTAAATAGTTACAAAGATAAATATAATTTTCCAGATATTTCTCATATATTAAAATTTATCTTCTATAAAACTAAGCAAATTTTATTCTCCTATATAGAGATATACTTGATGACTATAGAGAGCTGATTTTATGTAATACTGCTTTAAAAAACATTTTAAAAACCTTTAATATTGTGTATAATTATCACTTGGCTGTAATTATTCTAAACCTGTTATTTGCTAATACACATTTTCTTCAAATAAGTTCTGACAGTTTTGCAGTCATATAAAGTTCATGTGAACTGTGTGAGGTATTTCCACATGACAGGCATATTAAATTAATTCAAAAAAGTGCACTTAAATGTTTTTGTTATTTTTAAATTTTCATATAGCACCAGTTTATTGCAGATGTTTATCTTGCTGTGCACAGCAAGCAGCAAGCTCTCATGTGTCTGTCCACTTGAAGTAAAGGGGCATATTGAGCTATACAACAATCACCATCTTTCAGACAATATTGTCTTCAAAAGAGCTGTCTGCCTACTAGCATCATATCTCTCTTCTCTGGAACAATATCTAATTCGTTAGAGAAGATATTTAGTGGAAGAATATAATTTTGATCATAAAGAAATAAACAAAAAATACTGATGAAAGAGAACATATATTTATTTGTTCTTCCTAAGTGAATATATCAAGAGTGGTCAAAATGATACTCATAATTCCCTATTGGATTTTCCCTGAAACAAAGTTTGGTTTTCTCAACTCTGAATAATCCCAAGAGTGATAAGAAAGAGAATCAGAATGTTTGCACTCTTCCACTGACATCCTACCAATCTTATCCTTGAGAAATCTATCCTTGAGATATAACATGGCAGTCAATCTGAGAGCAAATTAGTGGAGCTTAGTTTGAGAAAAAGTGTGCCCTCCTACAAATCATGATTATAAATGTCATCACGAAACTTGGGTTTTATAGCATCAAGTCAGCAGAAAGACTCATTTTGAAAGTTGACTGATTTTTCAACATTTGGCAGAAAGTCTACTTCCATACAAAATTATCTGTAAATATTTATAAAATCCTAAAGGTTTTAGGTATTAAATTAGTTTATTCTTTATTTTTTAAAGAAACTTTTTAAAAAAACTTTTCTCTTAAATTAATAAGACATAATGTTATGATCTATTCTTCGTTAAAGTATACTCTATGGTTTGCAATGAAATGTGTAGTAAAGCTAAAAAGAAAACATCTTTGTTCTCATAATTTTTTAAAAGATATCATAAGATGAATTCCATCACCATAAGAAATTGGTATTTATTGATCCTCTTGGATGATTTCTACATTGCAATATTTTGCATATGTGTGGAAGTGTGAAAAGCATTAGTTACATACCAAAGGTTATCTGTATTAATATAGTAGGAATTGCCTTTAAAACATTTTTCCTGTTATGTTTTGAGAGGCAAATATTTGAATGTACTTTTATTCTTTTCCTTTGTTATTGTTTTTGCAGGTCTTCTTATAAATATGGGCCAGTTTGGTACCTCATATTTCCTTAAAATAAATCTCATAATTTCCTATATTTAAAAATCTCATTTTTAAATATGGCTTATTATTCAATCTTAAAGTTGCTTATTTATTCATTCTCTAATGTTTCAGAATTATACTAGTGAGAGTTTTTTTAATATATTGTATGTTTCAGAGAAATAGTTTTGTGTTTTCTTGATCATTTCTCACTCTTTTCTTCTATGTTTTACTATTTTCTTATCTGTATCTTTATAAATGTTTTATTTCTATTTGATTTGAGTTTATTTGATTATTCTTTCTTTAGCTTCTTGAATTAAAGGCTAAGTTAATGTACTTTTAATCTTTCTTAATTTTTAATAAGTGAATTTACTTCTATAAATTACTCCCTCAGAACTACTTTGACTAAATCCCAGATTTTTCGTAATAGCACTCTCATTATCAGTCATTTAACTTTTTTTTTCATTTCCTATTCTCATATCTTCTTTTACTCATAAGTTATAAGGAAGTATATATTACAATTAACATATTAGGGATTTTTAATTAACTTTTTATTTTTGATTTATAATTTAAATTGCATGTGCTAAATGAATATTGCTTATATGGTATTGATTTTATTGTCATGATATTCTTTGTTTTCTATTACATGATTGATGTTATCGGTTAGGATTAGACTTAGATATGAACAGTGGGAATAAAAATAACAATGACTTAACCTCATAGAAGTTTTTTTCTCTTTTATGTAACAATTTGGAAATAGGCTGTTATGAAAAATCTGTTCCACCAATTCCCCAGAGATCCAAACCACTTGAATCTTTCTACTCCACAATCTCCTATTATACCCTTTAACTTCATGAAAGATTGGGCTCCAAGACTAATATTTACAGTCCAAAGATAAGGATTAAGGCATGGCAAAAGGGCATGAGGCATGCAATAGTTGCCTCCTAAGGAATATTCCAAGAAACTGCCACATGGCAATTTGCTTAAAGTTATCTCTAAAGTACTACATCCAACTCAAGTCTAGGATCTCTGTGTAGTGTTTGATCCTGTCTATATGTCTAGAGTTTGGCCCTCTAAGTGACACATAAACTAGTATAGGATTTATGTTCTGCACAATCCCCCAAATGCGGAGGTTGAGCAGAAACAGTACCTATGGAGTACAGACTCTCACTCAGAAAGAAGGGGGAGTGTGAAAAACTCAGCAAAACTTGGTTCATAGCACACCAAATCCTACTAGATAAGAACTGGGAAGACTTCATTCCATTCCATTATATTTTATTTAAAATTTTTTTAAGACTACACAATCTCAAGATATTTTGTATTTTTATCATGCTTACATCAGTAAGAATGGGCTATTTCAGCTAGGTATGAAATAAATTTTTTAAAATAAACATTTTTAACAGTAAAGAATGAAAAGTTGCATAGTGACCTGATCACACATCACACTAAACAAAAAGATGGCATCAACATAAGTTAGAAATGGAAAGACACATTGTAGAATTTTCCTAATTCTGGTGTTTTGGAAAAATGTTCTACAACTTGAACCATTAATTGTTAAAATACAATATCTAAACATGTCAACCCCTACTGTATTTAGTGGAAATGTTTAATGACTCATACTTAGTTATTCAAACTTAACCTTCTATAATCACTCAAAAACCTAAATTGTAAACAATTTAAACTTTTCTTTCTTTACCAGCTTTTAAAAAGCTGAATTTGTCTCTTTATATAAACTTCTTTGTTTCTGCAATATTGATAAGGAGCATTTTAACTGTAGAATCAAAATATATTACCCACATATACTCTATCATAATAAAGTAGGCTCACTTTTATTTATTCTTACAACAGAATAATTACAATTACGATTCATAGGAAGAAAAAAATTACTGAATTTTTTTTAGTGGATACTAAATCTGTTTTAATGACCAAGCAGTAGAGAAAAATTTGGAGGTGGAATCACTGCAATGAGATTTTAAATGAAATCATATGGGAAATGAATTCTAGGAAAGGCAACTAGACTCCTCTTAAACTATATAATTGATTTTTACACACAGGCATCTTGATAAGGTGATGGATGTGGTTAGCACTAACTTCAACTAAGAATGTCCTCTAAAGAACTATAGAATTATCATAGAGGTGGAAGAAAACTCTGACTACAGAGATACTGGCAGATTTAAAATTTGCAAGACATGATTTTAATTTTAAAGTTCTTAAAATAAATAAGTTCTATAATACTGCAGCCTAGTGGGTTCGTATATAGATGTTTTATGTAAATGCATCACAGTTTTTTAATAATTAAAGATCATTATTTTGTAAGGGAAAAATAAATAAAATTCTTTTCCAAATTTGTAGATGATTTATATTGACCGAAAACATTAGTAGCTTCATTTTGTACTAGTCTTTTGTACTCAAAGCTTAGTATGTAATTTTAATAGATAATTGGGTTGTATGTTTTATTTTGTTGAGATAAATTTTAAGGGATTTTATAATAGGAAGAGTCTTCACTTTTTTATCTACTGGATTACATATACTTGAAACAACATATTTAAAAATTTAAAAATCATATCTACACTATCTTAATAGCAATTTATTCATTCTGTTTGGCCTACTATACTGATTGGATTAATATTTTCTTAACCTAATGCAGATTATTTCTAAGTCAGAATAAAGATTGTATTTCATTTATTCTGAAATAAATTTTCAACCTGTTTTTCAGCACATGTAATATTTAGTTACAGCAAATTTGATTAAAACTGAGTTTGCCTATTGTGCTGTTTGAGCACCAATAAAAAACATTTTTAAATCCCTTTTGATGTCCTAGATATCAGCAAACTTGAATCTCTTACAGAAGCACCTTCCATTCTTGCTGCCAAGTGTTGTTTAAATGAAGAGTGTTTTTTTTGCTTACCTCTAAGACAATATTAAACCATTTGTCAGCAATTAAGATACGAAAATTTTAAACTCATACAATGATGTATGTCAATTATTGCATAATAAACTGGAAAAAAGAACCTATTTTTTGTATTACATGTATTATTATTGTTAGCGTATTGCCTTTAAGATTAAATTTATTAAATTATTACATTTTTGTTACCTATTTTGAGTATTAGTAGTTATGCACTTTGTGTGACAAAAATGTCAAAGGTCAACATCTTAACTTAGCCTAACTTAAGATAAAGTTAAAGCAAAGATCCATTTTTCAACTGTATCAAGCATATTAGTAGGGTTTTTAAAGATCTGGCATCATATAGATGTAAGTTAAAACTATATAATACAAAATAATCAAAGGAAAAACCAAAATCACAAGCTGTGTTTATATTTCACTTAGTTATCAAGGAAAATTCACTCATTCGTCGGACAAGATGTTTTTATCTGCTCATGAGCTGGTACAAAGCAGCATCATAAAGCAGATCATGGACAGCCCAACTGCACTGTGAACATACACAATACATATGTAAAGTGTTTAATACAAACATTAGTTACATGAATTTAAAAGAGATATAGTATAGTAGAGATATGTCTGAGTCAGTGGTTTTTACAGCCAAAATATTGACAAATAATAAGGGAATTGAGAAAAAAATCACATATTCATTTAACATTTATTTGGCATTCTTTGTTGCTAAACTAACCTTGATCATCAGGCAGAGAATACAAATACTATGTTTTCATTCTCTCCCTTATTCATTGCCATCCTATACTTCACACAAATACATCATTCACCTTGTCTCCTGCATCTTCCTTCTTCCGCTCCAGCACACCCATATACCTCTACCCTGGGAACAGCCACAAAACTTTGAGGGAAAAAAAATTACTCTTTGCAATGGACTGTCCCTTGATGAGAGTTGGTCTGAAGGCTCCTAAAGACCCTCCAAGGAGCTTAGCATTCGTGGGCATGCTAAAGCAAGCTGGCACATATACATCAGAGAAACAAAATAGATGAGAAGCTAAGGTCCATTGAAACCGTTGTAAACCTCTTTTTTTTTAATAATAATATTTTTTTTATTATGTTATGTTAGTCACCATATGGTACATCCCTAGTTTTTGATGTACTGTTCCATGATTCATTACTTGCATATAACACCCAGTGCACCATGCAATAGGTGCCCTCACTACCCATCACCAGCCTATCCCATTCTCCCACCACCCTCCCCTCTGAAGCCCTCAGTTTGTTTCCCCGAGTCCTCTTTCCATACTGAATCCTTGGCTTATAATTGTGGACTAGTGTGTAGATGAGAAAATTAAAAACAAACAACCAAAACAAAAAAATATTGGTGTACAAAACATAGATAATCCTATTATTTTCATTAATATTGACTTAATGAATGTAATCATTTTCTGGGGAGAGGTAATCAGCAGTAGGCAACCAAAGGGCAGCTAAAAGGGTTGAAAGTATATGAATAATGATATACTTGTGGTAAGGCACTGACAAGAATTGGTGAGAAACAGGAAAATAAAATAAACATATACAGGGTATAGATAAAAATAAGGGCAGCAGTGAGAATAAAAGAAAAAGGGGGAATCAGTGTGTAAGAATCCTTATTTAAGAAACAGCACAGAGAAAGGCATTACATTCATCCTTTTTCCCTTTGTGTGATGAATATGGCTTTAATTTTTGAAGCTGCTGCTTCCAGAACCAAAAATTAGTGCCATATATAACCTACATACCTAGAGATGGCTAATAATGTCAAAGGATTTTCCTATGACATTAGGTCATAATACTGATTTTCCATTATAAAATATTTATCAACTATAGAGTTTAACCCAGGAAAATCTGGAATGGATTTATTTACATAAGAAAATACTATAGTTCTAATCTCTAGGTTTCATATAGTATTTGGAATTCTCCTTGCTAAAGACACTGAAATGTTTGCATTTAAAGAAAATAAGGAAAATACTAAGCTAATAATCTTTTTAAGTACTTTACTAAACTAAGACAAACAATGGAAGAGCCACCTAATTCCCACTTTTATATAAACATATCTAGCAATAAAGAAGAGCTATAGCTAGACCCCTTAAGGAAATGTTCTGGTGCTCAGCTGGTAGAAAACCAAAGTGTTTATGTAAATTACATTTAGAGTTTTAAGTATTACCAAAAGTATCTTCTCATAAATTAGCTTCCTTTCATTTTGTGGTCCCACAAGTTTTAATGTAATATTTTGTGGTACTTAGTGTCAGGAAAAAAAAAAGTTTCTTGTTAACTTCCAAATATCATCTTTTCACCCAATTAATCTCAAAACAATAGATACTAAACATTTTTCTTAGACAGACAGTGGAAAAGAAAATGTCTCTGAGTCATACAATATAGTCTTTATATTTAGTTAATTAATGACTATGGAAGTAGACTTGAAAAAACTAATTTAAACAGAGTACCTTATCTTGAATTGGGAAGAGAAGATTAAGGAAGATCTAGAAGGAAATGATATGCTAAATATTTTTATGAAACCCACTTTAAAAAAATTAAAATTTTGAATAGTTAAATATGGTGGTTCCAAGATAGAAGACTTGTTAAGCTTTACAAGTTTTAAGGCAGAAATCCATATTTTATAGCCAAATTTAGTTATGCCATGTTAATTTTCATTTTGGAAATTCTAAACTGCACAACCAATAACTTAGTGCAGAATATATTATCAACTGCTACTTCAATTTATTTTAAATGTATTAACTGAATATGGTATGATTTTTCTCTGTCATGTTAGTTCTGAATATCTAAAATTTACTTGTAAGAATATTATTTGGAAGTCTATACTTGTGTGTCTTTGCCAATTCTACTAATAATTTACCTCACAAATTAAGTATTTTGACCTAACAGTGAAACAGTAAGATACCCAGATAGGGTGATTATTTTTCTATCTTTCATTATTTAAAAATTTGGGACATATCATAAACAGCCTTAGTAATGTCCCATCGAATTTGCCTTATCACTACCTAACATCTATTTAACAGAGAAATATTATGAAAGGATTATTTTTGTCCATTTTTGTAGATTTCTTTGAAAAAATAACTTTGCATACAATAAGAAGTAACATTTGTTTTTTAGTTAAATAAGTTAAATGGCATTCAAGAAGAAGGCCATGTGGCATCAGATATATTTGTAGATATATATAGATAGATAGATGTGCTTATTTATTGTCATATGAGGCATAAGAGTTCTATTCCACAAAGAAAGTGAATAAGCAGTTATCTTCAAACAATGGGTTGAGTTAAATGGAAGCACATAAACGGTGTTAATATTAAAAATCCCTTCATTTTAGCCTTACTATAATTGAATCTACATAGCTGACAACTATTGGCCTAAAATAGTATTAAACCAGGTAGAAAAAGAGTATGAGATCTCGAGCACCTCCTTCAAGATGCCAAAGAGCAATGACTTATTTTTACTTTACCACAAGTACTTGTCTTACATACTTTATCCTAAAGCAAATACTGAGAATGAAACAAAATGGAGTAATTTATTTCACTTGCGAAGTTGTCAAGTGCTTACTGTCTATCTATTTAAAAGTATGTTTTGACTTCACCCTGAAAAGTTAAAATGAGAGGAAACTCTTTTGTAAGTTGCAATACCAGTGAAAACATCAAATCACCTACATTAGCACCCCTCTAAATTCACCGCATAAACCTTTAAAAAATGATGATGGACAATTCAAATTTTGCCTTTTAAGTAATGACACCTAAGGAGGGCCACCCAAATACAATTTTTGGAAAGCATCTAGAAGAAGTTGAACATTATACAATTTTCCATGTTCAATACAATCATGAATATTCATTATTCTTTTTAACTGTCTGGCACTAAGGTAAGGATTTCTGAATGAGCATGCCTGATGGAGTGCAGTATATTACTGGAAGTTGAAAGGCATGGTGGACTTCTTTAACCTTTATAAAATCTGTTGAATCCTTGCCTATTCCTTTGCCTCTCATCACAGCAGCCAAAGCCATAAACTCAATGAAGAGACAGAAAATTAAGTCAGCAAGTACAAAGAATCACCAGAATATTGCCAGGAAGAGTAATGAGAATTTTCCAAAACTCTATTGAACTATATCCCCAGGATACCAAATAGAGAAAAGCAACCATGATAAATAATTGCTTTCATATAAAAGGACTTGAAACATAATTTTTTCTTCAACCGGTATAAAGAATTTTAAAAATCTAACTGGTAGTTAAATTATAGAAGTTTTCTGAACAATATAACCTAAAGAAAGAGGCAAGTAAAGGATAGGAAAAAAAGAAAATTGGCTTTGCCTTTTAAAAGATGTAGTTCAATTAAGTTCAATTCAACGAATAGTTATTGAACACAAATTAGAACAACATACTATAATGAATGAGGACAAACAAATAACAACAAATAGGTATCAAGCATTTTCTGAAAAAAAAAATGCTTCTTAAAACTTTATGTATTTGGAATTTGCCCAAGTGGTTCTTGGTCTTTTATTTTTTTAATTTAAATTCCATTAGCCCACTTATAGTACATCATTAGTTTCAGATGTAGTGTTCAATAATTTATCAGTTGCATACAACACCCAGTGCTCAACACATCATGTGCCCTCCTTAATTTTAAAGGTTAGTAAAAACTAGGGGCACCTGCGTGGCTCAGTTGGTTAAGCGTTTACCTTCTGCTCAGGTTGTGATCCCAGGATCCTGTGATCGAGCCCCACATGGGCCTCCTTGCTCAGCGGAGAGCCTGCTTCTTCCTCTTCCTCTGCTGTTCCCCCTGCTTGTGCACTCTTTCTCCCTCTCTATGTCAAATAAAAAAAAGAATTAAAAAAAAAGTAGAAACTAGTTTGTAATTTATCTCGTAAGATATATGTTATCCTTTAAGTAACAAGAGAAGCAAAGAGTAATATAAATATGAAGGAAGATTGTTGAAAACTTAAAATGTCATTATTTCTTTTAAGAATTGTCTTTGATTTTTTGCTTATTTTTCAAGAACTATATTATGTACATAATCTCTTATATGTTTGAGAGAATAAATGGTAGAGAAGGATGGGCAATTTGAACAGCTTTATTCAAAGGAAAGATAAGGAAGCACAAACTATGATTAGGTAAATGAACTTGGCAGGCAGTATGTTAAGATACTGGGAAAGCAGTGACAAAGGGTCCTGAGAGATACATTAAAAAATATGTCAGTGAAATTTAAGGTAAGTGATAATATTTAAGAATTTTTTGTTATAGAAAATAGACAAATTTAAAAAAGGAAAGCTCTTAAAATCTATGAGGTTTACCATTCATTATTCCCTCTGTCTAAAGAAGGATAGAAATGTCAGAAAAGTGGTTGTGTTAATATGGTAAAAGAAATTAATATAATCTTAAAAGTATTTTTATGCAAATTCACTACTAGAATGGATCCTAGAAGTAAGGAAAAGTGATTATCCATGTTGAGAGAAGTTGAGATATTAGAATTACTGTGGCAGATGGTGACGGTATGAATTAAACTGCTCAAAGAAGTGGGCAGCTTAGTCAGGAAAATTCTCCGGATGACTATGTTCTATAGTAGAACCCAACATTTACACCAGTTATTGAAGCAGTCAAGAATAGGTGATAAGGGAGCCCCAGCAACACTAAACATGTGGTGATGGCCTTCCTCTGCCTGTCATAGCTGGTGGTAGAAGACGCTATTATAGAACTTTGTTGACTGCAATAGCAGCCGTAAGACTCGAAAACAACAGAGGACAAAGTGTCAGAATCTAACTGCCAGAAGCTAGGAGGGACAATTAGTATGATAACTGAAAAGGTCATACTATCAATCAAGAAGTCTGAGCTGCAGAGCGTTATGCAGAAGGATCCTGGAACATAGCATTCTCATGAGAAAGATGGACAGACAAAAATAATATCACTAACCTTATATAAGAAGAATACATAAAGGATGTATGGAATCTGAAGGCAAGTGTCTCAAAAAAATTTATAGCTTCCATATCAATTTTTGAATGTGGGCTAAAATTTAGACCTGAATCTACTTACAGACAGAAAATATGTCTGTAAAACCATGGTGATTATATATGACATAATCATATGGTATAAGATTATTCCAGTCCTTCCCCAAAGGGGCCTATGACCATTTATTTGTTATAGTGCACAGGGGAAAGGTGAATATCCAGATATTTTGAGGATGTTGAAGAAAAATTCTGAGTTGACATTGATACTAGAGACCATGCTACCCCTGTTAGAATAAGAATATATGGGGGCAAATAATGAAAGGACAAAGTTAACCATATAGTGATCCAATGGCTCCACGGACCCCTGGTGATCATTTTCCTCCTCTCTGTATTCACAGTTTGGATTTAGATGCTTAACACTTGATGCAGCTTCGCTCCATCTTCCCAGGTCAGTAAGGTAAGAGCTCTCATACTAAGGAAGGCTGAAAACAAGTCTCTGAAACTATCCCACCTTACCCCACAATGTTAGTAAATCAGAAACAATACTGCATCCTATGTGTGCTGGGAGGGGGGCACATGGGTGGGGTAATGATGATAGACATTAGTGACACTATGAAAGATAGAAGAGATGCCAGGTTGGTGGTACCCATTACAGTTCTCTTTAATTTACCAGTCTGGCTCCTGTGAAAAGCAGATGGGTCCTACAAGATGACTGTACACCATCAAAGTGTCAAATTATATCTTCAATCAGTGCTGCTGTGCCAGATGTGTTGGCCTTACTAGAAAAGATTTATATGACCTTGGGTACATGGTGTGTAGCCATAAGACTTGCTGCCTAGATGCAGAGAATGCAGTTTTCAGACAGCCAGAGGCTCTTGAGCACATCTCAGCTGCAGAGAATTGTGCTGCCTGAGGCCAAACCCTTTCCAGGGAAGCTTGCATCCTGTTACTGTGCTAGGTGAGGTATATAGTCTAGGCCATATTATCCTGATGCAGGACAATTCTAATGGGCAATATTCATTCTAGATGTCTTCACCAAGCCGACTGAGGATGTTCAGGCCTTCTGCTCAGTAGTGTTCTTCCCCATTTTTTTCACACTTGTTGATGCTAAAAACAAACAAACAAATAAACAAAAACCTCTATCTTGCATCCTAAGCCCCATCTCTGTGTTAGCTTCAACTTGGCAACATGTTTATTACAAATGAAGTAATCAGTAAATTATTATATTATTATTACATTATATTATAATTATATTATAATTGTATAATTATAATATAATTATAATAATCATAATATATTTATAATTATACTAATTATAATAATATAATATATAATTATATTATATATTATATTATAATTATAATTATTACATTATTATATTTATATTTATAATATTATAATATTATAATATTATATATTATATTATATTATATTATATTATATTATTATATTTTCCTCTCAGGCTTTATCATCTTTATATTTACAGAGATAATAAAAACTGTATTCTCTGAAATTTTCAAGCTTTTCTACATCACTTTCTTTAGGTGAGTCTTTAAGTTGTGAATAAGATCGGTTTTAGTCCCTGTTTTGTAGTGGAAAATACACAAAGACCGCAGTCAATAGGTCCAATTGTCTTTTTTAATCCTCTCAAAAAGTGCTTGTATTGCCAATAATTCAGTTAGTGTGTATCCTTCGTAATTCATGGGCAGGAACAAGTTTTGGCATGAGCTAAAACAGGGTGTGGATACACTGGGGAGGTTCTCAGTGACTTAGCCTACAATCATGGGAATAAATTGGGTTTCTGAAGATGGAATGCTTTGTGCTATCATCTGTGTGATGGATGGATATAAAGGGGTCAAAATGTCATCATCTTTCCAAATATATGACTAGGAACAGTTCAGCATCCTGATATCTCATATTTATTACCTCTCTTGATCTAGGTGTGCAAGATACTGGCATCACTTACCTTGCTAGAGTAGAACATAGGAGAAAAACTGTAGCCTTCACTAGGTATTGAAATTCCTGAAACTCTGAAATCCCTGTTTACCTTTGTATTAGTCAGGGTTCTCCAAAGACACAGAACAAATAGGATATGTGCATGCATAAGGAGATAAATCTTCATGGAATTGGCTCACACAATTATGGAGGCTGACAAGTTCAAAATCTTTAAAGTCAATGTTGCAATTCAAGTCCAAAATTTGTCTATTGGCAGAATGGCAGAATTGTCTCTTGCTCAGGGAAGGTTAGTCTTTTCTATTTAGGCACTCAAGTGATTGTATGAGGCCCACACACACTATAGTGTGTCTCACCATATAGGGAATATCAATAAAGTAATAGAAATTATTTTTAAAAGAACCAAACAGAAATTCTCTCTTTAAAATTTCAATAACTGAAATGAAATATTCACTTGAGATGCTCAATAGCAGATTTGAGATTGCAGAAAAAAAATTAGTGAACTCAATGATAGATAAATTGAAATGATCAGTTTGAGGAACAGAAAGGAAAGAGAATAAGGAAAAATGAACAGAGCCTCAGTGATCTGTAGGATACCATCAGCCATACCCACATATGCATAAGGGTGTTCACAAACAGAGAGAAAAAAGAAAAACAAATCTTTGGAGAAATAATGGGTGAAAATTATCAAAATTTGATTAAAAACAAAAACTGTCAGGATTTGATAAAAACCAAGCATTAATCTACATATTCCAGAAACTCAGCATAAATCAAGTAGGATCAATCAAGAAGATCCAACCTAGATACATCATAGTCAAAATTTAAAATACAAAGAAAAAAAAACAAATCCTGAAAGCAGCAAGAGAAAAATACTTATTACATACAAAGCATCCTCAGTAGGATTCACAGCTGACTTTTCATGAGAAGTAACAGAGGCTGGAAGAGAGTGCATAATATATTTAAAGTACCTGAAGAAAAGGACAATCAATTGTGATCTCTCTGTATAGCACAATTATTTTTTAAATATGAAGAGGAAGTTAGGAAACAAAAGACATCCAGACTGGAAAATACTATATAAAACTATAATTATCTGAAGATTATATGGTCTCCATATTTAGAAAATCCTAAGAGATTCACAAACAACTATTAGAAGTAATTAATGAGTTCAGTAAATGAGTATTAGTGAATATCTTCGCAGAATATAAGATCGATATACAAATGTCAGCTGCATTTCTGCACACAAGCAATACACAATCCAAAAATAAAATTAAGAATGTAAGTCTGTTTAGAATGGTATCAAAAAGAAAAAAATTACTTAATAGTAAATTTAACAAAAGAAGTGCAAAATTTATACCTTTTAAAACTAAAAATATTATTGAAAGAAATTTATAAGACCTAAATAAATGAAAAGGCATCCCGTGTTTTTGAATGGAAGATGATCCTGTTAATACTCATTAAATTAACCACGTATTCAATGAAACCTCTAGCGAAATCCCAGATGGCTCCCCCCCCCCAGAAATTGGAAAACTGATCCTAAAATTAATATGGGGATTCAAAATAACCAAAACAATTTTGCAGAAGTAGAACGATTAGGAGGAGTCAGCATTCTCAATTTCAAAACTCACTACAAAGCTACAGTACTCATGACAATGTGGTACTGACATAAGTATAAATTTATAGATCAATGAAATATAATTGAGAGTTCAGAAATAAATTTCACTTAAAGTACAAAGGTACCAAGCCCGTTTAATAAAGAGAGAAAAATCTCTTCAAAAAATGATGCTGAGACAATGGACACTTATGTGTAAATGAAGTTGTATATCTTCTTCTTACGATACACAAAAATTAACTCAAAATGTATCATAGATGTAAATATAGGAGCTAAAGCTACAAAACTCTTAGAAGAAAACTGGAGTAAAGAAAAGTAGATTGTTTTTATTAATATTCAAATCTTTTGTGATGCAAATAATAGTCTTTAGTCATTAGAGAAATGGAAATCAAAATTATTTCACATCCGCAATAATAATAATAATTAATAATAACAGGACGACCATAGTAAAAACATTAGGATGACTATAATAAAAAGGGTAGGAAGTAATGAGTTGGTAAGGATGTGCAGAAACTGGAACCCTCATACATCGTTGGTTGGGATGTATAATGTTAAAAATACTTTTGAAAACAATTAGGCATTTCTTCAATAAATAATGGTCAAAAGAGTTAGCAATTCTACTTTTTGATATTTACGAAAGAGAAATGAATTATCTGTCCACAAATAAACTTGCTTCTGAATGTTCTTATCAATATTATTCGTAATAACCAAAAAGTAAAAACAACTCAAATGTCCATTAACTGATAAACTGATAACAAAATGAGGTGCATTCATACAACGGAATATTATTTGGCAATATAAAGGAATGAAATCCTGATATATATATATATATATATATCATGGGTGAAACTCAAAAACATCCTTAAAGAAGACAGTAACAAAACTCACATATATCATGATTCTATTTAAATGAAATGCCCAGAATGGCAGATCTATATAGATAGACAGTAGACTAATAGTTGCCTAGGGCTTGAGCATAGAGTAAGGGAATCAAGAGTTATGTGTCCCTTAAGGCCACAGAAATAGTAGAGTAGAGGAAGAGATTGGAAGGTAAGTCTCCAAAGCAGTTTACATTATAAGGTATTGCTTCAGGGTAATAGTGTTTTTTGACCTCATGCGTGTGGGAAGGGCTTTCTATACCACAGACTTCCAAGCACATGTAAAGTATTATTTTCAATTGGCCTCACTGAGAAAACAAAATTTACCCCTAAATCTTACTAAAGGTATCTTATGCGTGGTGCTGTGCTACGTACTATGGGATACAAAATTCTTCACCTCAAGCATCACATTTCCTTCAGTCAGAAACAGTAACGTGGTCATATAAAGGCTTTACACACACACACACACACACACACACACACACACACACACACACCCCTCTATAACTTAGAAGGACCATACAACGAACACATAAAGACATAAGTACTTGACAAGCAAGAAACAATCCGTCCCACACACACCCCAGGGTTTTATATATTAGAGTACACAGTTTATTTTTTACAAGATAAATTATTAGCACTTGCATGCTTTATTTAAAAATACTCAAGAAAAAAATAGCCTTGATCAGAGAAGTTTAAAAATACAGTGTTTTCTAAGGGGTAAGCCATCTCCTGTTTGAAAGGAAGGGAAGGCCGTTTCGTTTAGACTTGCTGAGCTACATGACAGGCCCGATCTGCATCTTTCCTTCCTATCATTTCTTGAGCCGTCATGTAGAAGTAGCCTCTTGCAAGGAAGTATTTTCTTAAGTGGTGCTTAGATGCTAATTACCTTCACCCAAACTCTGAAATATCTTTCAAACACATTTTCCTAAGTGTTTCTGGCATAAGTGAACAGATTCCCATTTTACCATCATACATTGATACTCTATTAACTTAATTTAGGATCTATTACCAAGTTGTTTTAGTAACAGTGGACCTGTTAAGTGAACTTCATATTGATGAGCTCATTAAATGTACCTACTTTGTATAAAGTGAAGGGTAATTTAAAAAACGGATCATTTCAGACTCAAAAGCCAAGAAATGTGTTTCACTTTGTTTAAGCAACAAATTACTTTACCTCAAGTCCCACAGGGGTAGAAATTTTATATATTTTTGTTTTACACAAATGTTAAAAAGAGATACGTTGTAGACATGGATACATTACCCGAATCTCAGGAGTTTGTTTGGTAAGGATCCAGCCTCATCTTCATAGAGCAGGAATTTGCTTTGCTTTTTTAAGGATAACTTAAGAAAAATCCAGTTTTGCCTATCATGCCAAGATTTCCCAGGGAGAGTACAGCAAAAATAGTTTGATGGGTGGTGTGTCCTGTAGGCTTCCAGGGTCTGACAGGAACAACCTCACTTGCAAACTATCAAAAACCACTCCCGCTTACTCCTCTCCAAAGATGGGGCTTTCTTTCTAATTTGTGGGAAAACAGAGCGTCAAGAGACAAGAATATCTACCTCCTTAACTTGCTCCAGTAGTGATATTCCCAATCTTTCTCACAGACTTAGAGAGGAGTGGAGAAGCAGCATCTCAAGGAAAGCAGCCCCAAAGGAAAGAGTTGTCCTGTTCAGAGTCTGGATGACCTAGAACAACAGGTCTCAGGTGTGAGAGAATAGGGGCAGTGTCGGTAACCATAGTGGTGGTAAACTAAGAGTGAAAAAATTAAAAGCAAAAGGGTTCCAGGTCCAAGCAGTCAAGTATTTACAAAGATTGTCAGTTGTCACAGGTCTAAGAAATGTTTTTAGTCTCCCAGTGAAGCATAGGGATTACAAATTCAAATGCACACGGGGACCAGGAAAGTAACATAAATGACAGAAGCAATTCACATTTAAGATCAAGGGGTTGGGGACGCCTGGGTGGCTCAGTTGGTTAAGCCTCGGCCTGTGGCTCAGGTCATGATCCCAGGGTTGTGGGATCGAGTCCCACATTGACCTTGCTCAGTGGGGAGCCTGCTTCTCCCCCTGCTTGTGCTCTGTCTGATAAACAAATAAAGAAATAAACTTATTAATTATTTTTTAAAAGGACATTATAAAAAAGAAAAAAAAAGAAAAATCTAGGAGGTACCTGGCTGGTTCACTCAGTAGAGCATGCAACTCTTGATCCTGGGATTGTGAGTTCAAGGCCCATATTTAAAAAAAAAAAGCAATTGATAGAAATATAATCAGCATACCCTTAAATTATAAAATAGTTCAAATATACAGATACTAATGCTGTCATTAATACCTTTTCACACACCAGCGAGCTTTATCAAATGTCACCTTATTTGATGCATTTTCTTCTTTTAGTAAAATACTACAGGTGAATTTATAGTTTCCTCTGTTTCCTTCATTTTATTCTCCTTCTTACCAAAGAGACAAGCACTATCATGTGTTTAATATTCTTTATTTTTATGCATGTTTTATATACTAGCTTACTTTTTTTAGTGATAAACAATAACTGGTATGCAATATCTCACAACCTATCTTTATTACTTGTATTAAATTCTTGAGGTATAGCCATGTTGATACATATACTTATTTATTTTCAATGATATGTATACTATTTCATCTTATGGATAAACACATTTTATTAATCAATTTTCCTTTTTATGGATAGGTCATGTCTAAATGTTTTCTTCACCAGAAAGTGCTGTAATAACCACAAGCACACCTATGTATGATTCCTTGGACAAATGTATCAAAGTTTATTTGATGGAATAAAATGGAATGATTGTGGCATAGTATATATACTTCTTCAATCTTACTAGTCATTTTCAAATTATCATTTATAATTCTGAAAATATATATATGTATATTTAAGACATGCCAAATTTTTGAAATGTGTTTATATAGATAAAATATTACATTTATTTTATATATACACATACATTTTATATATATATAAAATTATTTATATATAAATTTATATATTTTATTTATTTATGTATTTATATATATATAAAAAATATTTAAGATATGCCAAATGCAAATGCCCAGGTTAAGATAAAGAATGTAAAGAATGTTATCAGGACCTTAGGATCTCCTTTGGAATCCATGCTGATCACATTTCCATATTTTCCTGGAAGGAGTTTCTACTCTCATTTTTGTAATAATGACTTTTTTGTCTTTGTTTTTTATTTCTCCACATTGTATTTTGTAATTATCGTATAGTAAAATTGATGTTTTTCTCTTGTTATACAGTGTTAGGAGTTTTTTTTTTTTTTTTTTAAAGATTTTATTTATTTATTTGATAGAGAGAGAGAGAGAGAGCACAAGCAGGGAGAATGGGAGAGGGAGAAGCAGGTTCCGGGGCTCGATCCCAGGACCCTGGGATCAGGACTTGAGCCGAAGGCAGATGCTTAACCAACTGAGCCTCCCAGGCACCCCACAGTTCTAGGAGTTTAAACACATGTACACATTTGGGTACCACCACATGGTGCCGCATCACCACCACATGAAGATGCAGAGTTCTCTACAAGGCCAAAAAACCCTCTCATGTTTTCACTTCGTAGTTACAGCATCACCTCCTCTCATACTCCTGATAGCCCCTGACTTGATTTCCATTTCTATAGTTTTGGTTTTTTTGAAAATGACAAGTAAATGGAAGCACACAGCATATGATTTTTGAGACATGTAATCATTCAGCATGACATCTTTGAAATTCATCTAAACAATTCATCATTGTTTATACGATAGTTTTCCTCTTTATTTCTGAGTAGTATTCCATCGTGTGGATACGTCATAACTTATCCATTCATCTTTTGGAGGACATTTCAGTTATTTCTAGCTTTTGGCTCTCACAGATAATGCTTCTATGAACATTTGTGTATGGCTTTACCATGCATATAAATTTTCATTTCTGTAGAGTACATACCCAGGAGTGCTTGCTCAGTCATGTGGTGAGAGTATGCTTAACTTTACAGGAAACTGCTGGACTGTTTTCCAGAGTGCCTGTACCATTTTGTATTGCCCTGTGCGATAGTTCCAGCTGCTCTGAATTTTGCCAGCATTATGTATTGTTAGCATTTTTTAAACTTTATTTTAACCATTCTAACAGGTATATAGTTACCTGATCATGATATTAATTTGTATTTCCTAATGGCTAATGATGTTGAACAACTTTTCATGTAGTTATTTAGACAACTTTTTATTCTCTATGGTGAAATGTCTATTCAATCCATAGGTTACCTTTTCATTTTGTTGTTTCCTTTGCTGTGTAGAAGCTTTTACTTCGATGTAGCCCCACTTATTAATTTTTGTTTTTGTTACCTAAGCTTTTGGTATTATATCTAAACCATAATTGACAAGGCCACTGTCAAGGAGGTTTTACTATATGTTTTCTTTTCTAGGACTTTTATGCTTTCAGGTCTTACATTTGAGTCTAATCCACTCTGAGTTGATTTTTGTATATAGTGTAAGATAAGGGTTCAATTTCATTCTTTTATATCTGGATATCCAATTTTCCCAGCATCACTTTTTTATCCTTTCCCTATTGTGTATTCTTGGTACTCTTGCCAAAAATTAGTTGACTGTCAGGGTGCCTGGGTAGCTCAGTTGGTTATGTGTTTTCCTTCAGCTCAGGTAATGATCTCAGGATCCTGGTATGGAGCCCTGAATGAGGCTCCCTGCTCAGCGGGGAGTCTGCTTGTCTCTCTCCCTCTGCCCCTCCCCGCACCCGGGCTAATGTGCATGTGTGTGTTCTCTCTCTCTCAAATAAATAAATAAAATCTTTAAAAAAGTTTTAAAAAATTAGTTGACTGTTTATGTTTGGATTTATTCCTGGGCTTTCTATTTTGTTCTATTGGCCTGTGGGTCCATTGTTATGCCAATACCACACTGATTTGATTATTATAGATTTGCAATATAATTTGAAATCAGGAAGTGTGTTGCCTTCAACTTTGTTCTTCTTTTTCAACTTGCTTTGTCTATTCAGGGTCTTCTGTGGTTCCATGTAAATTGTACAATTGTTTCTATTTTTCAGTGAAAAAGTGCCATTGTAATTTTGAAAGGCCGTCTGCTGAATCTGTACCTTGCCATTGGGAGAAAACATTTGCAAACATCATATCTGACAAGGGGTTAATATAAAAAATACATAAGGAACACATACAACTCACTAACAAAAAAATTAATAAATAGCTGATTAAATATGAGCAAAGGATCTGAGATAGACTTTTTTCCCAAAGAAAATTTACAAATAGCCAATAAGTATATGCAAATTTGAAAACAGGTATATTTCCAAATTTGGGGATTTTTCACCTATATACTTTCAGCCCATTCTTTTTCTCTCCTTTAATAATAGGAATGTTGAACTTTTATTATTGTTCTACAGGTCCCTGAGGTCTGGGTTGTGTGTGTGTGTGTGTGTGTGTGTGTGTGTGTGTGTGGTTTTTTTTTCCATTTTCTCTTTGTTCAGATTGGTTTTATTCTTCTTATCTGTTCTCAAGTTCACGGATTCTGTCCTGTCATCTTCACTGTACTATTAAATCCATTCAGCAATTCTTTTACAAACTTCATTTATTACATTTCTCTGTTCTACAATTCCCATTTGGTTCTTTTTAAAAATAACTTCTATTTCTTTGCTGAAGTTGTTTTTAATTTTTCATTTATATAAAGAGAATTTGTAATTGATTGCCAAAGCATTTTATGGCAGCTGCTTTAAAATCCTTTTCAGATAATTCCAACATCTGATTCATCTTGGTGTTGGTGTCATTTGATTGTCTTTTCTCATTAAAGTTGTGGTTTTCTTGATTGTGGTATGATAAGTGATTTTTAATTGTATCCCTAATGTTTTGTCTTCTGTTAAGAGGCTTTGGGTCATAAGTTCCTGTTTTATTTTAGCGAAAAGTCACCCTGCTTAGCACTTGGTCCTGGACTACTTTTGTGGATTGCTGTTCCAATTACAATTTAATTTTCAGATATTTGCAGTATTATTTTGATCTGCTGGTTTAGTTATGTGGTGCTATTGTGGCTCCCACTGGTCTCTGCTAGCATTGCCTGAGAGGACAGGATGGGTTTTCTAGGCAGAGGCACAGAGTGTCTCTTGGCAGGGGAGTGGAGACTCAGATCCAGAGTAATGAAGAGGCTGCCAGTGCCTATGCCACTTGCCTACCCTGGTGCCTTCCATTATGAGAAGAGTCTCAGGCCTGGGGACAAAGAAGCTTCCCTGAATGGATTTTTATTGTGGCAGGATCTTCCCACCACTGACCCCGAAATCTCTCTGGTGTCTCTGGCGGGAAGGAGAGTGTCTGGTATACTAAATGCAAAGGTCTGTGGCAACATCATGAAAGGGACCCTATAGGGTTTTAATATTTGTTTTAACAATTACATTTGATTTGTAGTTTTAGGTGTGCTTTGGTTTTTAGTTGTGCTAAAAATATGGGCTTTTTGTTTGTTTTTTTTGTGGGGTTTTTTTGGTACCATTTAAATGGTGCTGGTGCACTGGGTGTTACATGCAACTAATAAATCGTTGAACACTACATCAAAAACTAATGATGTACTGTATGTTGGCTAAGTGAACATAATAAAAAAAAAAGAAAAAAAGAAATGGTGCTGGTAGTTGTGTATTGTTTTGGTGGATATATGAAGACTCATTGGGCAGCTATCATTATCCTCAGCCACCCTTGTCTTCAGCAACGAGGAAGGCCCTTCTGTCTTCATTCTCCCCACCCCAAAGAATAAGTTTTCATGGTCTCGTTTGACTGGAAAAAAAAAAAAAGGAAATTATGCAACTTGATACATTGCCCTAGTTACCTGTTTTCCAAAAAGCATCCAATTAAATAACGTTTGTGATGGTCTTTCATCTTCTGTCATAGAGGATGTTCCTTTTACTCTCGTAGACTTCTTTCTGTTTCTACCAAAATTGTCTTAAATGGTATTGTTTCAGATCATTGACTATCCTGGAAATTGCGAGGAAAATATTTTAAATAAATATGCATTAAAGAGACAATGTAGTTATTAGTAATGATAATATTGAAAATAATTTCATGAAGGCTTAGAACTTATCTAGTTAACTTAAATCCTAGTGCTTCACATTAATCAGAATAAAAGTCTTCTGAAAACAAAATAGTAGATACTTTATTTGTGATCATGAATGTTATCCATGGTGAAAAATACGGAATGATTTTCTACCTATTAGCAGTATAAAATTACTGGAATCACAAATTCTTAAAATTGAAGAGTACTGTTTAATTGTCACTCTTTCCAACTCCCAGACTTTTCCTTTCTAGAATTTTTACCACAACATCCAGAGTGGTCACCATGCAGACATTGCTTGAATATTGACAGTGGGCAGAAGCAAAGAGGCATTAGAATAGTTGCTATTGTATTTCTAGTTTAGAAAAAAACCTTTAAGTAATATCTTTATATTATCATACAGACTTTTCGGTTACATTAGGGAATATATTTGAAGTGAAATTTTGAATGGTATACTTGCTTTAGTTTTTCATCACTATAAAAATCAATGTCTACTTCAGTATGTCTACTTCAATCTGAAGATCACTACTTATATTGAGAAATGATATTTAGTTACAGAGATGATACTGTCTACAACCATAGATCTGATTTTTGAGTGATGCATTAATTTGAGTATTGAAAATTCCCGGCATTTCCAGGAAAAGGAGGTACTCAAGTATGGAAAGCATATAAGCTGCAAAGTATAGATAGATATAAGCTAGATCATAATTTTGATATTATGTAAGCTTTCTGTAAGTTAATTATTCCTTCTGAAAAATTCAGCTTGTACTAGTTCAGTGGCAATTATTTTTATTTGTTTTCTTAATTCTCTCTTAGAATGATACAGGCATGTGTTCTTTAGCTTTTTCTTAAAATATCACATAAGTGTTAAACACCACTTATTTATGTTTGAAAAATGTAGCAAATCTAAAAGCTTATTACCCTCATTCAATTTATCAAATGGCACTTATTTTGCACCAACTTTACCTAGCCCTGTGCTGGGTATACAGAATAAATGAGAGTATCATTACCATCAGAGATTTTACATTCTTAAGGCTAAAGACATTATGAAAGCTTGATGTGTTGAATAACAAATTCTCATCTTTGATATTATAGAAAATTTCATACCAAAATTTGTTAAAAATTTTATAATATATATATTATATAATATCAAAGATGTGTCCTGTCAGCTTAGAGGGTAAGGGCTTTTTGCGGTAAGGAAGTTTTAAATAATCATTTTGTTTAAAAATTATTGTTCTTTCTGACCATTTTGCTTATTAAAGTCTGTAGATACAAATGTTAAAATCTCAATATGCACCAAGAATAAGGACACATGATTAACCTGACACATTAATATATATGCCAGTGTTTTCAAATGCTTTCCATGGACTAGAGAGAAACTTACTTTCTTTCCCACGTCACCCCAATTTTTTTTTTTTTTGGCTATATTTTAATTTTCAGAAAGAAAACGAGTATCATGTATTTGGTATGCTTGCATTAGTTTAAACTTCACAGGTAAAAAACAGCAAATAAATAAATAAAAACTCCCCAACCAAAAAAAAAAAAAGTTATGAGATTTAAATTTCTTAACTTATTACATGTGTGTATGTGTGTGTATACACTATAGTACCAAAAAACTAAAAAAAAAAAAAAAAAACTTTCTAGAAGTTGTTGGGTTGGTTTGTTTGTTTGTTTTTTTCCCCTAAGACATGACCTATCTACAGAAAAATAATTCTGAGACTTTTATAGCACTCTGGGTGGTGTTTTCAGATTATTCTTTAAAGGAGTACGGAAGCATTATCTGGTCTAAGAGCTTTGACAAGAGCTGTCTGAGTGCCAGCAGAAAAGGACATTAGTAACCAAGATACATCATTTACAATGTGGCCTTCTTATGGCTCCTGTCAAGTTACGGCATAATCTGAAGAAAATCAACATCATTTAAGGTTGCAGTGACCTTCTAAGGGCTTGTTTTTAAGAGCAGAGGTTAGAAGGCACAACAGTATGAGTCACTGAATATGATTGTACTGAAGCAAATTTTATACAATGTCATTTTCTTTAAACTCTGCTTTTGAGTTCAGTGTCTATCATATAATTATTTAATCTTTCTGGAGAAGAATAAATCTCTAAAGACGTCTGGATTTTTTCTTTTCTAATATAATTTTCTACACAAACTCAATAAAGACATATAGGTATAATGCCTTTTAAAATGTCAGCCTTAGGGGCGCCTGGGTGGCACAGCGGTTAAGTGTCTGCCTTCGGCTCAGGGCGTGATCCCGGCGTTCCGGGATTGAGCCCCGCATCAGGCTCCTCTGCTATGAGCCTGCTTCTTCCCCTCCCACTCCCCCTGCTTGTGTTCCCTCTCTCGCTGGCTGTCTCTGTCTGTCGAATAAATAAATAAAATCTTTAAAAATAAAATAAAATAAAATAAAATAAAATGTCAGCCTTAACGTGATAGGGGCATGCTGAAAAACTTAATATAATCAGCTTATTAGATGTTTTTATGTTCTCATATACTAAAAAAAAGAACATGGCTCATCAGTGTATGAGGAAAACTAACAAGGAAGATAGTTGGTGACACATCAGAGGACAGGGCAATAATTCATAGTGACTTGACAAACCAGGTAACTTTTATAGCATTTGAAATGACCAAATAGGAGTAGCACCCTAGGGCAAAGTTACAATTTATTTTAAATGTCAATGACAGGTTCTAGTAAAAACAGCAAAGACAAAGCACACACAATCTTTTCCTTTTGAAAATCTTGGAAATGAAAACAAAATGTCTGAAAAAAAGATGTCAATATATGAAATAAGTAGTAGACAAGTAGACAATCCTGAAGAGAAAATTAACTACTAGAATTTGAGACTGAAGATGTACCACAGAACATATCAGAGAGAAATAAAGAGATGACAAGTTTTGAAAGTGGAAAGAACTAGGGAACAGAGTGAGAAGTTTCAATTTTCCCTAAGAGGATTTCCAGGAGGAACAGTTATAGAGAACTACAGGAAATATCAGAGGTAATATTAGAAATTTTTCAAGAACTAAAGAAGTATCTCAGTATTAATACTGAAAAAATTCATCAAAACTGAACATTATTTTAAACAAACAAAACAACAAAATTCACATTTAGGTAAATCATAGTTGGTGAAGACCCTTTCATGTTTTTATAGAAATTTATCAGACTAATTTCTTTTTCCTATAAGTTACATCCTCTGCCATACCTATACAAACTAATCATTCCTGTCTGTATGTTTAAACTTAGACATTTTTTCCTAATATACCTGGAATATTTACTTCCACTTTGTGAAATTCTTCCTAACCTTCCACTGTATTTAAAATGCTCACTGGTCATCTCAGGAAGGATTGCTTTTCCTGCTGCAATCACTTCAGTTCCTTCTCTGTGTACATATTTGAATTATTTTCTTAATTTGTTAGCTTATTATACAAAGAAATTATCTGTCTTACATTTGCAAACTCCATATTTTTCCACAGCATTCTGTATATGGTAGACCTTCAGTAAATATTTTCAAATAAAGCAATAAATGAATGAATCCAGATAAAGGTCTCCAATTATTCCCAGCCATTAAGTACGGTCTTATTTAAATATTTGCCTTATTGGAAGGCTTAACATGTTAATATTGTGAAATAAAAACAGTTGGATCTCATAAGTTATAGAAAAATTCATTTAAATAAATGAAAAGCATCTTCCATAAAGATGCTTGTATTTAGTGGGTTTGAGATAAATAAAGATTAATTAACAAAGCTTTCTTTAGGCAAGTTAAATACAGGGAGGATTTTCAGTTATCTGTTACCATATAGATGAATAATGTGATTAGATTTTTCATCAAAATGCCAAAAAAGCAGAAAAAATAATAAATTCATGTGAATCAGGTTAATAATAACATTTTCCTTATAATAGAGATTGATAAACTTTAGAAATAAAAAAACTTAAAACTAGGTCTCCTATAAATAAAAACATGGAAAAGATTGAAAACTATTTTGTTCTGAATTGTGCTAGTTGGCTGCTTTGAGACCCTGGGTGGGCTTTTTCTGAGCTACAAATAATCTATGATTTATTTCTGGCTTAATATCTCTGTTTTGTTCATTCTGTTCAACTGGGGCCACTTCTCATTTCCCTATTAATATTTTAGATTAAGTTTGACTACTCCATTATAAATCAGTTTTCATTTAGTCCTTTTATTCTCTTTCCTGCATTGATATTGGGGAATATTTCTTAAACATAATTCGAAGAGGTCTTGGACTAACAATTATAGAAAAAAGCAAACCTATATACGTATGTATGTATTAGTATATAGATCCTATGCAGAAGGGCTGGCTGACAGGCAGAATTTTGGAAAATGAGTATTCTAGGTTATAAGAATCTTTCTCTGTAAACTCTACAAATCAAGATATTTTTAACTGAATGGCATTTTCATAAATACATGTAAGTTAATGGAGTATTGAGCTGCACAATAAGGATTAGAAAGACACAATATTTGGATAAAGAAAAATTATATTTTAGCTATCAACTTTAATTAAAAATGCAAATTTTCAAGTATATTCTTTATAAAGTCACAAGTGAACCCAAAATAGCTCTTCAAAAAAGAATAAGAAATATTTTATATCAAAAAAGAAAGCAAATACCTGAATTTTTATTTTCTAAGATAATGGATATAAAAGGTGGAACATTTTTAGCTCATAGCTGGTGAACACAGAGAAAACTATTATAGTGTCTGATTGTCTGAGTGATCGCATGCTAATTAGATAATGCCTCTCTCATATTGACAGCTTTGACTCTTTCAGGTAAATGTCTCAAGAGAAAAAGATGATAAATAATATGATTAACTGAAAACTTATTTAGATCTCAGGCTTTTCTGGTAACCCAAGGCATGTTCTGGTAATACTGAAATTACATTAAATAATCTTAGATAATGGCTGCATAATACAGGGGGTATCTTTATTTCCATTCCTTCTGAAAAGCAATTGTGGTTACAGTTGGCATTTTTGAGTGTAAATGCTGCTTCTGTAGTACCAGCTCCCCTGAAAAGTTTGGCAATAAGTAAGATTGATGACTGAGAACCATGAAACTCCTGGAATTGCTGGCCTTTCTGACATATCTAGATCATCCATCTCTGTCCTATCAGTTTGAGGATTGCATAATGGGAAAAACACAAAATTGAGAATCAGGTGATCTTGATTACATTTCCAGAGTTGCCTCAAAGTCATTGTGTAACCTTAGGCATCTCTCATAAATCTCTTGGATTTATGTATGTTATTGCAAAGTAAATGGATTATATTAGATTGCCCATGAAGTTCCTTGTAATCCAGCTCTAAAATTGTTTGAACCTAAAAATGCCTGTTAATGTTTAAAGATACATGTATTTTGAATTGAAAGAAGCTACTGCTATCATTTTGCAAAGAAGAATATATTTGAATTTAATTCACAAACCTTGAATTAGTTACATTTTCACTCATTTATGTCCATTGCAGGCTCATTTCTAATGCAAACTTTTAAAATTTTCATATCTGATAATGTAAAAGCCAACTATTTGGCACACACACACACACACATACATATATATATATATATATATATATATATATATTTTTTTTTTTTTTTTTTTTTCAGAAAGATCAAGGGTGAATACTTTGTGGATGATCAGAATAGACAAAATCTCCAGACTCTGTTTTTTTCTAATATGTTAAATGTTTTTTAAAAAGATTTTATTTATTTATTTGACAGAGAGAGAGAGACAGCCAGCGAGAGAGGGAACACAAGCAGGGGGAGTGGGAGAGGAAGAAGCAGGCTCCCAGAGAGGAGCCTGATGCAGGGCTCGATCCCAGGACTCTGGGATCATACCCTGAGCCGAAGGCAGATACTTGATGACTGAGCCACCCAGGCGCCCCAATATGTTAAATTTTTTTTTATCTCTGATGTCCTATTTTACTGATACAAAGAATACCCAGTGCAAATAAACATCTAATTAAAAATTGCTTTATAAAATAATTAGCCTGTGGTTTAGATGCCACAGAAATACCGGATAGAACACTATGAAGAATTTAAATGAGCATAATACGAGTAGAATAAACATGACAGTAACTATCTCAAACTGATTCATTTCTTACTAGAAATAAGTCCTCATTATAGAAGCCAGGGAAAAAAAGGAAGCAAATAGCAGGAAATATAGGATTTCCAGGTATTATATATCTGAGGGGTTGACCACTGTTGACTAATGTGACAGCGTATCTCTGGGAGAAGAAAACTGAAAATAGACAAATAATTGTTCCTTGAAGAGCCATTGCTGAGTTAAGCATAGATGTCTAAACCATTATGCAGTTTCTGGTGATCCAATACACATATATCTATTTCTCCCCGTAAACAGTACGAGTTCATATAGAATGGAATTAATTCTGGCAGTAAATAAAAGACTCATCCTTTATTAATTATGACAACAAAAATTAATAGTTATTTGAATATTTACTGTGTGTGAGGCTCTGAGCTAAACATTTTTATAATTATTATATTTTATTCTGCAAAACTCTGATGAAGCGAGTACTATCATTATTTACATTTTATAGGTGAGACAACTCTATTTTAAAGATGCTAAGTAACGTGTCCAAGTTTACATATCCTGGAAGTGGTATTGTTGGTTTTTAAATTCAGGTCTGGGTGACTCTAAAGCCAATTCTTTTAATCAGTATACTATTTTGAATATTAGATTGAAATAGTGTCAGAATGACCCAAGAGAACAGCCTTCGCAGAGAACATGATGTGTTGTTGACATTGTTGTATTCAGTGAGCAGCCCAGTTTGGTCCTTGGTTGGGTAATACTACTGAAGAATACTCCTGAATACCAAAACTACTGAAGCTCCTCTAGGGTAGAAAGTGGGCATCATCCCTTTATTCCCTAAATGGGCTGACACAGTTGGGAGGCAACATGTTCTGGCTGCTCCATTTGTAAATTTTTATTTTATAAGATTTAATACAGAAGTGTGCCCACGTTATTGTTTTAATATACTTAGGTGAAAATCCAAATGAAGTGGATGAACACATCGATTACACAAGCAGCAATTTTCAAAATAAAATTTCTGCAGGATGGGAGAGGAGGATTGATATTGGAATGATTTTTTTCCCTCCTATTTTTCTCTTTAAACAACCTGCACTTATAATTCAAATATCAATTGTTAAAGTATTTAAACAAGGAGTCCATTAGACTGTGGTGGCTCTAGTATCTTGGTAAGCTACCTAAACAAAGCAAAATCTACTCCAGTCAAGGCACTAAAATTTGAGAAACTGCTTCAATGGTTTCTTTATAAAAATCTTGCCCCTGGCTCCTGGCAGTAGTATGCTCCTAACCACTTTGGGTTCAGTGTGACCTGGTTCAGATCCATGTATTTACTCAAATAAACTCTTGAAAATTGTAATGTGATTCAGCTCACCTTTTAACACAATTTTCTGTTTCCCCCTCCCCACTTTAATTTTTTTTTTTTACCTACAATGCCTAGGTACAAAAACAATTTAGGTCAGAGGAGGACCAGAGACAGTAAAAGAAATGAGGCTTTCCATTTACTATTAACACACAAAAAAATAAAATTAAACCTCTCCAAAAAGAGGTCTTGGGAAGGTATTTCATCTTTCTCAAACTTTGCTTTTAACTTATTCATAAATACTTTTCTTTCCATTGTATATCTAGTAATAAATACGCTTATATGAGTCTAATTTCCACTAATAAGGGATGCTAAACATTCACATTTCTACAACTTCCTTCAAGTCAATCTTCTCTCCTCTTTAATTCTACTGATTCCAGTTTCATCAACTTTACGCTTGTTACCATATATTTTTCTTCAAAAAGGGAAAAAGTAGAATAGATTTCATTGTCTCCAAGAGTGTTACAAAAGAATTTAAGGAACTGGCTTTGATAGCAACAGGTAAAGCTCTTGCTTCTAAATGACAAAGAGCTGTGGGTCAATTGGAGAGGTCTACTTATTTGCACAAAAAACAGTAATTGTTTTCCCTGTGAGATTGGAAAGCCTGATAAATTATGTTTATTTGCCAACAGTTTTCTCTTGGAAAACTAAGCTTATTATATTATTTGGCCAGAATTTTCCAGTGACTTGAATGATATCTGTCCATAAAAACTGTTAGCTAACAGATATCCTCAGATGGTGAGAAATACGACTGCATAAACTATGTCATGAGGAAATTTATCTTTTTTCAACAATATTTTTTAAAACTCTACATAAATATTTTCCCATGAAATAAGTGTTTAAGTAGCCAAAGGAATGTTGACATATTTCTAATTATTCATCCTTAATGATATAAGATAGACATTTGTGGATTACAGTCCTCTTGGGGGGAAGAATCCATCTTTTTTATGTCATTAGGAAAATTTTTCTATTTTATAACTCATACAAAGCTAACATTTTTTAAAGCTTTTAATTTAAATTTTATTAAATTCCAGTTAGGTAACATATAGTGTAATATTAGTTTCAGGTGTACAATATAGTGATTCAACATTTCCATACAACACCCTGTGCTGATCACAACAACTGCACTCTTTAAACCCCATCACTTATTTAACTACCCCTCCACGTCCCCTATGATAACCATCAATTTGTCCTCTATCCTTAAGAGTTTGTTTCTTAGCTTGCATCTTTGTCTCTTTTTTCCCCTTTGCTAGTTTGTTTTGTTTCATAAACTCCACATAAGTGAAATCATATGGTATTTGTCTTTCAATGACTGACTTATATCACTTAGTATGATACTCTGTAGCTCCACCCATGTTGTTGCAAAGGGCAAGATTTCATTCTTCTTTATGGCTGAGTAATATTCCATTTTGAGTTTATTTTTATGTATGGCATAAGAAAGTGGTCCAGTTTCATTTTTTTGCATGTTGCTGTTCAGCTTTCCCAACAGCATGTGTTGAAGACACTGTCTTTTCCCCATTGGATATTCTTTCCTACTTTGTCAAAGATTTACCATATAATTGTGGGTTCATTTCTGAGTTGTCGATTCTGCTCTATTGATCTATGTGTCTATTTTTGTGCCAGTACCATAATGTTTTGATCACTATAGTTTTGTAATATAATGAAGTCTGGATTTGTGATGCCTGCAGCTTTTCTTTTCTTTTGCAAGATTGCTTAGCCTATTTGGGGTCTTTTGTGGTTCCATGCAAATTTGAGGATGATTCTAGCTCTGTGAAATATGTGGTTGGTATTTTGATAGGGATTGCATTAAATGTGTAGTTTGCTTTGGGTTGAGTGGACATTTCAAAAATGTTTGTTCTTCCAATCCATGAGCATGGAATGTCTTTCCATTTGTTTGTATCACCTTCAATTTCTTTCATCAGTGTTTTCTAGTTTTCAGAGTACAGATCTTTCACCTCTTTGGTTAGGTTTACTCCTAGGTATCTCAATTGTTTTTGGTACAATTGTAAAGAGGATTTGTTCCTTAATTTCTCTTTCTGCTGCTTCATTATTGTTGTATAGAAATGCAACAGATTTCTGTATGTTGATTTTATATCCTGCCACTTTACTGAATTAGTTTATCAGTTCCAGCAGTTTTTTGGTGGAATGTTTTGGGTTTTCTATATACAGTTACCATGTCATTTGCAAATCGTGAAAGTTTTACTTCTTCCTTGCAGATTTGGATACCTTTTATTTCTATTCTACTTGTCTGATTGCTGTGGCTAGGATTTCCAGAACTATGTTGAATAACAGTAGTGAGAGTGGACATCCTTGTCTCATTCCTGACCTTAGGGGAAATGCTGTTTTTCCCCTTTGAGGATGATCTTAGCTGTGGGTTTTTCATAAATGGCCTTTACTATGTTGAGGTATGTTCCCTCTAAACCTACTTTGTTGAGGGTTTTTATCATGAATGGATGTTGTACTTTGTCAATGCTTTCTTCACATCCATTAAACTGATCATATGGTTCTTATCCTTTCTTTTATTAATGTGATAATATTGCATTGATTGATTTGTGAATATTGACTGACGCTTGAAACCCAGGAATAAGTTCCACTTGATAAGGCAAATAATTTTTTAAACATATTGTTGGATTTGATTTACTAGTATTTTGTTGAGGATTTTTGTATCTATGTTCATCAGAGATGTTGGCCTGTGGTTCTCTTTTTTTATGGTATCTTTATCTGGTTTGGTGTCAGGGTAATGCTGACCTCATAGAATGAATTTGGAAGTCTTCCTTTTGTTTCTATGTTTTCGAATAGTTTGAGAGGAATAGGTATTAACTCTTACTTAAATATTTGGTAGAATTTGCCTGTGAAGCCATCTGGTCCTGGACTTTTGTTTATTGGGAGTTTTTTGATTACTGATTCAATTTCTTTGCTGGTTATCAGTCTGTTCAAGTTTTCTATTTCTTCCTGCTTCATTTTGGGTTGTTTGTATGTTCATAGGAATTTATCCATTTTTTTCTAGGTTGTCCGATTTGTTGGCATATAGTTTTTTATAATATTCTCTTATAATTTTTTTGTATTTCTGTGGTGCTGGTTATTTCTCCTCTCTCATTTGTGATTTTATTTATTTAGGTACTTTCTCCTTTCTTTTTGATAATTCTGTTTAGAGGTTTATCAATTTTATTATTTTTTTCAAAGAAGCAGCTCCTGGTTTCATTCATCTGTTCTGCTGTTTTTGTTTTTATTTCTGCATCATTTGTTTGTGCTCTAATCTTTATTATTTCCCTTATTCTGCTGGCTTTAGGTTTTATTAGTTATTCTTTTTTTAACTCCTTTAGGTGTAAGATTAGATTGTTTATTTGATATTTTTCTTGCTTCTAGAGGTAGGCCTATATTGCCATATACTTCCCTCTTATGACCATTTTGCTGCATCCCAAAGGTTTTAGATTGTTATCTTTTCATTTTCATTTGTATCCATGTGTTTTTTATTTCTTCTTTTATTTCTGGATTGACCCATTCATTGTTTAGTAGCATGTTATTTAGCTTCCATGTATTTGTGGCCTTTCCAGACTTTTTTCTTATGGTTGACTTTTAGTTTCATAGCATTGTAGTCAGAAAAGGTGCATAGCATGACTCCAATATTCTTGTATTTCTCGAGGACTCTTTTGTGCCCTAATATGTGATCTATTTTGGAGAGTGCCCTATGTGCACTTGGAAAGAATGTGTATTCTGCTGTTTTAGGTTGTAATTTTCTGAATATGTCTGTTAAGTCTATCTGGTCCAGTGTGTCATTCAAAGCCATTGTTTCCTTCTCGGTTTTCTGTTTAGATGACCTGTCCAGTGATATAAGTGGCGTGTTAAAGTCCCCTACTGTATCATTGGTAATAATGAATTCCTTTATGTTTGTTATTAATTGTTTTATATATTTGGGAGCTCCCATGCTGGGTGCATAAAGATTTACATTTGTTGTATCTTCTTGTTGGATTGTCCCCTTTATTATTATATAGTGACCTGCTTTGTCTCTTATTAGTCTTTGTTTTAAAATCTAGTTTGTCTGATACAGGAATTGCTACTCTGCCTTTTTTGACATCCATTTGCATGATAAATGCTTCTCCAAGCCCTCACTTTCAATCTTAAGGTTTTAGGTCTAAAATGAGTCCCTTGTAGGCAGCATATAGATGGCTCTTATTTTTTTTTTTTTAATCAATTCTGACACCCTATGTTTTTTGATTGGAGCATTCAGTCCATTTATATTCAAAGTAATTATTTATAGATATGTTTTTATCGCCAGTTTATTACTTGTTCTGTGGCAGTTTCTGGAATTTTTTCTGATATTTTCTTATTTTCTTCCCTTTCATGTTTTGCTGATTTTCTTTAGTGATATGGTTGGATTTCTTTCTCTCTATTCTTTGCATGTTTATTAGTGGTTTTTGATACATGGTTACCATTAAGTCAGTATATAACCTCTTTTGCCAAAAACAGTCAATATTAAGTTGATGGTTAAGTTTGAAGCCATTCTTTTCTCTTCTTCTCCCCATGTTTTAGGTATATGTTATTATATTTTATATCCTCTTTGTGTGTGTGAGCTCCTTGACTGATTTTTTACAGAAATATTCACTTTCACTGCTTTTGTGTTTCCTGCCTTTATACTTTCAGTTTGGGTCTCTCCTTTCCACTCAGAGTCCCTTTAATATTTCTTGTAGTTTTGGCTTAGTGGTCATGAACTCCTTTAGTTTGTGTTTGTTTGGGAAACTATCTCTCCTTCTATTCTGAATGACGGTCTTGCTGGATATAGTATTCTTGGATGCAGATTTCTGCCATTCAGCACTTTGAATATATAAATGCTACTCCCTGCTGGCTTGCCAAGTTCCTGTTGAAAAATCTTCTACTAGCTTTATGGGTTTCCCTTTGTAAGTTAATGACTTCTTTTGTCTTTCTGCTTTCAAGATTTTTATCCCTTATATTTCACAAATTTAATTACAGTGTGTCTTGGTGTCAGCCTGCTTTTGTTGATTTTGATGGGGGTTCTCTGTGCCTCCTAGATCTGGATGTCTGTTTCCTTTCCCAGATTAGTGAAGTTTTCAGCTATTATTTTTTTCAAAAATTTTCTATTCACTTTTCTTTCTCTTCTTTCTCTAGGACTCCTATAGCATGAATGTTACTACATTTGATGGAGTCACTAAGTTCCCTAAGTCTATTCTCATTTTGTGTAATTATACTCTCTCTCTCTCTCTCTTTTTAATCTACTTGCTTTCCATTACTTTGTCTTCTAGGTCATTAATTTGTTCCTCTGCTCTTTCCAGCCTGCTGTTCATTGCATCAAGGATGTTTATAATCCTGTTTATTGCACTTTTCATCTCTGATAGATTTTTTTTAACTCTTTAATCTCTGGAGTAAGGATCTCATTGATGTCTTCAATTCTTTTCTCAAGCCCAGTGAGTATCCTTTTTATCATTGCTTTAAATTCTCCATCAGGCATGTTATTTATATCTGTTTCACTTAGATCTCAGGCCATGCCCTTATCATGTTCTTTCACTTGGGATAATTCCTCTGCCTTCTCATTTTGTTGATTTCTAGTGTAGTTAGGATGATTTGGTAGTTGTCTAGTTGTATTTGTAGGACAAGGCCCTAAAGTCCTACAACTTGGGGCTCCTAGGTGGTGCAGTCATTAAGCGTCTGCCTTCGGCTCAGGGCATGATCCCGGCATTCTGGGATCAAGCCCCACATCAGGCTCCTCTGCTAGGAGTCTGCTTCTTCCTCTCCCATTCCCCCTGCTTGTGTTCTGTCTCTCGCTGGATGTCTGTCTCTGTCGAATAAATAAATAAAATCTTAAAAAAAAAAATAAAGTCCTACTACTTCACCACCATCTTCCTCTAAAGCTAACATTTTAAAATTAAAGAAACATATATTGCATTTTAAAATTCTTTAAAACCAGTATATAATAGAAGATTTCAAAAGACAATACTGAATTATTGATAAATTTATTTGTTCCAGAAACTGTTGTTTCAATCTTAGATGCATCATATTTAACATTTATTTATAAAATATGATTTGAAGTCTTATGGGTATTCAGCTACTTTTCTAAAAATAATTTTTTAATCTGTTCTAATTCTTACATTAACAATAATGGGCATTTATTAGGTGGCTAATCCATATTTGTTGAGGGATTAAGTTATATCATTATAGTACAAGAATTTTATTGCATTTTAAGTGAGATAGTCTTCTGACAATAACCATTTACTGATTCCATGTTCTTATTTTTTTGCCATTATACATTTAATTTTTATTCAACAATGGTGATGAAAGCAAGAAATCATTTTCTAGCAAGGTACTAAGGTACATGAAATAATGAAATAAATATAAAATTATGTATAATAAAAATATTTGTCAATTTCTAATTCTGAAAAAAGTTCTAGAAATGATTAATATTTTTTGTTTAGCATGTTTTTTTATACTTTTTGTTATATTTATATCAGAAACATATACTGTATGAAGATTTTACTGTTGTTAACAAGCAATTCCTGAGTTTATGTTCCTTAAAACAATACAATTTTGTTTTTTGTTTAATTATATTTCCTCACACATTGACAGGAACCTCTACTCATTGTAGTTACTAAGGAATATAGACAGATGGAGGATCCACCATACTGAGCGTCTCCCTCTCTGTGTCAGAGCCTCATAAAGGCAATTAAATATTAGTCCTAAAAATGAAACACAGAACTTATTTACCTGGACTACATGGAAACACCAAATACTTAGAAAGGAACCAGAAAAACACAATCCCACCATGCTTTCTGGAAGATATAGAGCTGACATTATTTTTTTTAGCAGTGCAATGGCTATTACATTGTTCATTATATTTTTTGTTGTAATAACAATTTACATATATTATCAGTTTGTATAGTGCAGTGACAAAAAGTGTACATTCTAGAACTAGAATGCTGTTTTAAGTCTTGGCTGTGACACTTAATTAGCTATGAGTTGAGCAAGTTACTTAAATTCTTTGTTTTTTAGTGTTCTCATCTAGCTATATTGATATTTTCCATAAAGTGTTGTGAATATTAAATATGGTAATATGTGTAAAGCCCTTAGAACAGTGAGTAGTGTGGGATTTGTTATAATTTTGGCATATAAGCTCAATATAATGCCTTAAAGTCATGACATCATGATGTCATGATAGATAGGATTTACGTTTCTCATATCAATGTATGTGAGAGCTTTAGGATTAACAGTTGGAGTAGGTATAAAACTCAAATAGGTGTAGAGAGTTAGATGATAAAATGTGACCAGTTATGGGTTGCATCTTACATCAGCAAATGTAGTTTGACAAACCTTCTAAGACTGGCAGAGATAAATACAAGAAAGGAAGAGGTTGGATGGGTAAGCCCAGACTTTGGCCTAAATGCAAGGCTAGTCCCACAGTTTCTGTCAGGGGACTGCAATGAGTGAAAGTGAGGACCTTATTTTTTGTTGTAAAAGTGATAGGTAGGTTCCTGGTTCTGTCTTGCATGGCAACAATTCCCAAAGCAGAAGCAAAAATAAAGAAATATCTATTATTGCACTTAGATGGTTCATAAGGAGAATATTCACAGAATTGCTACAGAAGTATTGGTATTGGTCTAATTTGGAACTGTCTTAAGTCTTCTTAGGCATATTCTTAATGTGGACAAATTCTTCACCTTGTAGGAAAGTTGTTTTTTTCACCAGAATTAATTAGTGAATCACAACATGAGTGATTAAAATTGGTAATACTATTACGAAAGTAAGTGTAACTATGAAATAATTGTACTAGAGCTCTATAGTTATTAAATAATGCTGTAGGCATTTCTTTAAAAAAGAAAAAGTTTTATATAGGAGCAGAATTATTTATAAACTTGTTCTCTTTGAAAGTTAGCATTTATTTGAAAATATAGATATAATAATAAATTGTACTTTTACTAATAAAATTTATATACATACTTATGTAGATTCATTTATTAATTATACATTTATTAACTAAATTATGACTTATGGAAGAATACAAAAGGAATTACATGTCTTGGTTTGATTTAATAAACCTACACAGGTCTAATAAGACATGGTATATACTCTGTGACCACACAGGTTTTACTGGGAGAAAACACAGAGTAGAAAGAGAAGCACATGGCTACTTGGTATTTAATATCTTTGACTACATCAAGTGAAAAGAAGTTCTTGCTGTCCATTTGGTGACTAGATCCCTAGCTATGAGCACATGTGGACACTGGCACGGGTTTTTTTATTCTTGGTTCCCTCCAAATTTCTAAATAGGATGGTATTAATAAGGCAAAAACAACAAGTAAGTAAAAATATATCTACCTGTGGTCAATTGATCCAATGTGATGTTCAGTCAGAGCTCCTATGAGCATTCGAGAGCAGATAAAAGGATCCAGCTCCTCCTTTTTCTAGTTCCTGGAATGAAACTGGGTCCGATCTATGCACTGAATATGTAATTGCTTAGAGTTTGAGTCCCAGTGATGGGGACTCTTTCTTCCTTGTGCTCTATCTTCTTAAAATACAAGTGTTAGAAATGCCTAATACATATGAATTAAGCAGAGCAAATTTTAGACACCAAGGTATCTGGGTGTGAAGGCCATCTATGCATAAAGACGTTGGGTGTCTTAGATGATTTTGAGCTTAAATATGATGACCTTGGGTGAAGTTGAAATCAGGCTCGTAAGCAAAGGGAGTTTCTCCATGTCCCCCACAATATCCAGTCTCCTGGAAAGTTGATTCTCCCTTGGGCCCTTAGGGAAATAAAGACACAAATTTCCAATCTTGTCTCTATCCATATATTTCAAGTCCTTGTGTATATAATCCTAAAACATCAGATCTGATTAAAAAATTCAATCATGATGATCCCAGGAATCCAAAGCTATGGTCAGGCTTCCAGGCTCATCAAAATGGGTCTTTACTTGGATATCAGCAAGCAAAATAGGAGCTGTTATATGGTGCATAGTTTTATTATGATTTATCCAAAACTCTTGGGACTAGTTGTATTTTAGAACTTAAAGTATGCTTTATAATTTTATGAAGATGATACATTACATATGCATATATTATGAAACACACCCTGTGGAATTTGGTGTAGTGTCCCATAATCAAACACAACATTTGCTCAAACTCAACTGCTCAAACTAATAGCCACTTATCAGTTGAGTCACATTTGCTATGATTGTTTTGTTTGTTTGTTTTGTTTTGTTTTAATTTGGTCTTAGAACTTTTTGATTTTTGAATTTTTATTAAATTATATTTAATGATTATGGATCTGACTTGCAACTTTACATTAGAAACCAGGAATAAGGAATCCTCAAGTCTATTAACCTTAACTAAAGTGCCACAAAATTCCCAATTGAGCATCGTGGTGGATCACATAAATGGATATTTTAAGTGATTAAGTTCTTTTTTCCTTATCAATAGCTGCCAGTTTTGTGATATTTGGAGGGTGCCAAGTATAAAAGAACATATCAATGCAAAAATGTGCTTCCAGCTAGCTTGAGAAAGTTAACCACAAGTGCAGCAAGAACTTGCTCAGTTGACTGAGTCAAAGATATTAAATACAGAAATCTGAGCCAAGGATTAAGTTCCAAATTTTAATACTCTTGAGCAATTTAAGCAGATGCTTGAGTTTGGAAACTTTTGTACATTCAAAAAGAATTTTTCATTTTTCGTATGGATATCTAGTGTAATAAAAATGGGCAAACATATGTATAGAAAAATAATTGTGAGGCATGCTTATTAAAAACATATATGCAAAGAGAAACATATGTACATATGTATGTGCATATATGTATTTAAAGTGATATGAAGATCACTTGAAACTAATGAGATAACATTAGAGGAAGATAAATTTTAAAATTTTGTTTAAAACCATCTGAAATAAATCAAGACAAAATAAAATCGTATTCCCTAAAGCATGCTCCTTTTCTTTAATTTATTCAATTATATGTTCAACTATTTACTCATTCAGTCAAGCAATATTTGAATGCTAGGTTACAAAAGTCAACATACTATTAAGCTTTTGTTTGAGGCGCTCCCAATCTTCATAAAGCCCTGGACTATCCTTGTCTTCTCTCTAGTGTACTTTCAATTAGTGAAAGCAGGGGTGTCTTTACATTTGGAAGGTAAGTTCTCTGTGGCTAATAAGAACTTTGGATTTTGAGCCAATCATGATCCTGGGCATAAAATTCAATGTACCTGTGGCTTCACCTTTCTTTCTCAGCAATGTCCTTCCATTTATCCAGTATATAACAGAGGGTATTACCATCATTAGACTCACACAGTAACACATTGCACAGTGAAACAAATACATTTGAATACAAAACTTTAGAGAACTCGTGGAAAAACTTAGTAAGTCTTTAATTTTATCCTTATCTCTTTCTCTACCATTTGGCTACTGCGTAGATTCTGGAGAGGAGCCTGTACCTTCATGGGGACCCAGATCTGAGCCTAGAAATTAATTACCTCCTGCCACATAAGATTCCTCTTAACTTCCTGTGGAAAGGGGGAAAAAACACATTAAACAGGAGATTTCCTAGCTAAGCAGGACCATTGCTTTGAGGTTCCTAAATGCTTGTATTAACACATTTTAGGTTTTTCTCTTCCTGATTGTCTAAGTTGTTTTAAATTACTTATCACAGTTTACCTTTCTATTCTCCTGGAAACCCTTTCTGGATAATCTAAAGAGGTCATGATTTATATTCTTTAAAGCTTAACTTCAAGTTGAGTTTCTTTCCTCAGAAAGGAAAAGAATTAAAGAATAACGATGTAATGCCAATATCAATAGGAATATCAACAATATATTGATTAAATTGTCTAGCTAACTGAATCATGCTTTTTATACCTTTTTTCCCCAACAATTTCTTATTGAAAACAAGAAATGTGTGCAAACATATACCTAACATGTATTAAAATATAATCTTAACTACATTAGTAGCATATACTAAATGCACTTGTAATTTTCCTCTGACTGGCTATCAGTTCTTGCTATAAATCACTCCATATTTCTCCAATGAGGGAAAAAGACTGCTCACAAGTGCCTAGTATTGATCTAAATATCCTCCATTTTATTTCTCTAATTTCTCTCTGTTCCCCTGGCATACACTTTGTGGGGTTGATTGAGCCTACCTTTTGAAATACAAAACTCTTAAAAATGATGGGAACTTGACTCTTTTGTTTCTGATATTGATAATATGTATATGTATATGCACAATACAGATAAAGTTTTGCAAATTCTGTTGATCATTCAGAGGACCAAATATTGGTTTCATTGATTTTTCTTTTTCTTTTTTTTTTTCATTGATTTCCACTTTTATGATTAATTCTTCTGTATGCTCTAGGCTAAATTTTCTCTTTTGTTCTTATTTCTAAATAGAGAATTTTAGGTTACTGATTTAAGATGTATATTTTTAAAGATAAGTATTTAAAAGTGAGGCATCTGGGTGGCACAGTTAAGCATCTGACTTTTGATTTTAGCTCAGGTTGTGATCTCAAGGTTGTGGGATGGAGCCCTGCAGCAGGCTCCACACTCAGGCCAAAGTCTGCTTGTGACTCTCTCTCTCTCCCTCTGCCTCTGCCCTTCCCCCCTGTGCTTACTCACTTGCTCTCTCTCTTTCTCCCTCTAAAAAACAAATAAATAAATCATAAGTATTTAAAAGCTACAAATTTCTCTTTGTGCATGGCTTTACATACTTTATTTAGCATTCTGAAGTCTTACCAGATTCTAGAGATTTCAAACATGGATTTTAACCTATTTGATACAAATATAATATACAACAATCTCTGTTTACTGTTAAAAAACAACTTAGACAAGTTAAAGAATTAATAATCACAGCATGAATGAGGAGCGCTCTACCCCACCCATGTCTGCATTTTCTAGCAACCACCAACTCATCTTCCATCTTGAGCCACAGTAGAATATACGATTCTCACTCTAATTACATCCAAACAGCCTAAAGAGGGCTTCACAAACACTCCAAAACTTTTTCTTTCTCTTCTTGTCCTCCTTTATATTTTGTTCAGCCTCTTGAACTTTACAACTCTCAAGAACCAATCTTTTTTTGGCAGAAAGCTGCATGAGTGATAATCTAGCTGCGCAGTGTCATCCACCTGAAGGATGACACTGGAAATTGCATGATTTGTAAGGGAAGAAATTGTCACATTCTGAATGGTGTTTCATTATGAGTCTGAGCCACAGTATATCTTCAAGCACACCACTCTTCTCACACCGACCCCAAATTATCCTGCCTCATGGAGTTCAAGTCATGAATGTTCATATAGTTATAGCTCAAAAGGGCAATTTATATTTTAATTAATGTTCTCAAAAAGTCTTAAAGGTGAAGTTGCTATAAATTGTTGGAGGTAATTTGATGAGTCCTACATTAATGTTAGTTATTAAAGAGTTGCAGCCAGTATTTAGCATTTTCTTAGTTTTAAATACAGATTATTTCAGTCTAATTAATAAAATATGAACTTTATACAAGTACATAAGGTTGTATTATTTTCAACATGAAAAATTTCTTTAGATTATTTGAAAGCAGATTTTTAGTGGTGAGAGTGCTGCGTATGATTAATCATTTGGCAAAGAGCCCAAGGTTAAGGAGGATTTTAATACTGAAATATTAACTTTATAAAACTATTAAAACATTTAAAAATAAGTTAGAGACACACGTTTTAAAGTATTTGTTTACTGTGAAGGAAGAAGTACATGCTTTTCTGGAAAATGCAGTAGATAGGACAAACTGATTTTAGCGAATTACAAATGCTGTAATAGTATCTGACTTGAAAGTCCTTATTTGCAAATAAAGAACTTTATAGTTATAAAATCACAGTTTTATTTTTTAAATAGAAATTTCAATATTCTTAATTCATATATATGGTACAAATGGATATAAATTTATACCTTGCTTGAATGTGATGTGAACATTGAAAAAACTGCTGAATGTTTTATATCGTCCCTATCTATTACACTTGAATTTTAATTAAATTGTCTTTATTCATACTATTCAGTGCTATATTAATATTTTCATAAATTGAAAGGCTTAGAAATAATTATATCTCTCAGAGAATAGGTTATTTTTTTATTTTTACTTTTTAAAGATTTTATTTATTTAAATGTCAGAGAGAGAGAGAGAGGGAATGCACAAGCAGGGTGAGCGGCAGGCAGGGGGAGAAGCAGGCTCCCCACTGAGCAAGAAGCCCAATGTGGCTCTTGATCCCAGGACCCTGGGATCATGACCTGAGCTGAAGGCAGATGCTTAACCGACTGAGCCACCCAGGTGTCCTGGTTATTTTTATTATTAAGCAGATATCTAGTATATCATTTTAATTCTGTTGTTGATTTTTTTCCCCACATTTTTCAGTTACTGTCTTACTGGCTGCTGTGGAGGTTATAATATGCATTTATTCCTCAAAATTCTAGTCCAGATTAATACTAACTCAATTCTGGTAAATATGGAGGCATTGTAGGCATCCCCCAAATTTCCACCTTAAAAAGTATAATCTTGGGTATCTGGGGGCCCTTTCTGTTCTTTTCTTTTTCTTGTTTTACTTTTTGTCACCTTAGCTAGAAGAACCAAAAGAAACCCAGGATCCACTGAGCCAACTCTCCTGGGATTAGATTTATCATTTTCAATTCCATTAGTAACTTTCGCCTCTCATAAGAAATCGCAGCTCAGCTTCTATTTCGTATATGGGTGATTCCATAGAAATCCAGGCATCAGGGCTTCAGAATCCCCACCTCTCTCTCTTTCTTTTCCCCAAATAATACATTAGTCATATTTCTATGAATGGAGATAATTTTAAAAAATTCCATCATTGTTACTACTTGATTGGGGGAGGGGTCCCAGATCCACTCACATATTTGTTGATTTGTTAGAAGGACTCAGAGGACTTGGAGGCTATTATGCTCATGGTTGTAAGTTATTACAGAGAAAGGATACACAACAGGATCAGCAAGGGGGAAAAGACACATTTGCCAGAGTCTGGAGGAATCCCACCACAAGCTTTCTATGTGCTCCTCAAAAAGACCATATGCAGCACACTCCTTCCTCTACCAGTAAATTGTATATTACTTCTGCACAGGAAAGCCACTTCGAGACTCAGAGTCTGAGGTTCTATTGGGGGTCATACAGCACTCTGCCTAGCCACAGCTAGCAAAATTTAAGATTCCCAGAATGAAAGTGGATGTTCACCATAAATCACATTGTCAGTACAAATAGTCTGGATAGGATGGTACAAAGACTAATCAGTCTACAGAATGCCCCAAAGTTAAGTTTCCTAAAGCCACCCAAGGGCTTTGCAAACAGGGCCTTCTAAGGATTAGACCTGCTATGCTAACTGTCCTGAACATTTCCTCATGCTGTCATTACTCAATTCCCACCACTATTTAGTGTTAAGTTTTGTTTTTGTTTTTGTTTTTTTTTAAAGATTTTATTTATTTATTCAACAGAGATAGAGACAGGCAGCGAGAGAGGGAACACAAGCAGGGGGAGTGGGAGAGGAAGAAGCAGGCTCATAGCAGAAGAGCCTGATGTGGGACTCGATTCCAGATCGCCGGGATCACGCCCTGAGCCGAAGGTAGACGCTTAACCGCTATGCCACCCAGGCGCCCCCTAGTGTTAAGTTTTTAATACATGTTGCCCCATCAAATTCTCCCAATAATTCTTTGAGGTGTGTATTACTATTCCTTCTACTTTTCTGATTAAAAAACAGAAAATTGAAGAAACAAAATTCGTATATGTGCTGCTGAAGCAAGTACTAGAGAGACAAAATTAATTTCAAGAGTTCATGTAACTAGAAAGAGGTAGCAAGGTTTGACTACAAAGCCAAGATTTTAATTATTACAATATACCCACATGGTATAGCTTCAGGAAGTATTTCCTGAGTGAGTGGATGCCAAGTGAATTGGGGCTGATATTACTATGTTATTGAAAATTACTGGGGCACCTGGGTGGCTGCCTTTGGCTCAGGTCATGATCCCAGGATCCTGGGATTGAGTCCCCATGTCGGGCTATCTGCTCAGTGGGGAGCCCACTTTTCCCTCTCCTTCTGCCTGCTGCTCCCCCTGCTTGTGCTCTCTCTCTCTCCCTCTGTCAAATAAATAAATAAATAAAATCTTTTTAAAAAAAGAAAATTACTGTATATGTACAGAGTATTCTATTCTTACTGTAACTCTGTGAATTAAGTATAACAAGTTATTATTCTCATTAGGCAGAAGAGGAAAATCAAGAACTGAAGTGTATAAAAATGCATACTGTATATATATAAATATATTCCTATCATTATATATAATATTTATATCATATATATAAATATGTAGCTCTTTATTATCACTTAAAATATAAATAAACTTCCTGATTCATTCCATGCTTTCTTTCTATGCCTGGAAATATGTGTCTGCCATTACAAACTGTGGCTTTTAAATGTCCTAATTAATATGCCCAAACATTGTCAGAGGCAGGAAAACTGCTTGCAATTTTGGAGGGAGATAAAGCTCAAAGGATTAAATGTAAGATGTAATCACTTTTAGAATGCAGTTCAGTTGGGTAGGAAAGCTTCTCTAGGTTCTGTTCTTCAGGGGTGAATATTAATCCAGCACACAGTAATCTGCTCACATACCACAGCAAGGCAGAACCACTAATGTGTGTCAGGCTTGAACTTCATGGTACTTACAGAAACAAATTCATTCAGACAACACTCCACTTTTTTCCCCCTATTGTAATACTAAATTACGCATAGCAAATGGAAAGAAAAAACAATGTTAACAATTAATCCAACAATCAATATCATTTGGCTAGAGCAAAATACGGTATACAAAATAATTTTCTTTATACAAAATAATTTTCTTTATAATCTTTGAAATAACCACAAATATTTCTCCCTAAGAGATAAGAACTAGAAACATTATCACGGAGGTGCCTTAAGCATCTCTTTTAGTCATCTGCTAGAAGCTGGCTAACAATTACAACAAGGGTGTGCTTTTAGAGAAAGCTTAGGTTTCAGAGACTATTAACATACATTTCCTCTCTGATATCTTTCTCTCCCCCTTGACGTTAGCAGATTATCATAGTTAGTACAGATATTATTATGCACTGTTAGTCTCTTAAACTAATACAGAAACTCTAAATCACACAAGAAACATATACTGAGTGCCTAATATCAATTAATTAAAACACTTCTAGGTGTTTTAAGGTATAGCCAGGGCTGAGCACTGTTGAATTCGAGGATTCTTATTCTATTATTTATAGAATCTTTTCCAGTTAACAATTTTGATATGTTTCTATATCAATGATACCAAATGTGCATTTCCTATAGCTAGATAGCATTTCGTATAAAATAAATTATAATTTTGAAGATACAAGGCATGCTTTTGTATAAATGTCTTTATTAATTTAAATTCCAATATGACATTTCACACAGAGAATTTAGAAAACCGAAGCTTTCAGTTTCATATATATATAGTAATAAACAATGTTCTCATTGGCAAACATAATGCTTTCAATTTAGATGGTAATTTGCCTCAGAGTTGGCAAGGAAAAGAACTAAGTTCCTGAAATCAGCTAAGAGATCTATTTGTTCATCAGGGTCCTAGAAGGCAATGTCTTTGTCTTTTTAAATGTTACTATATTGATTAAAATTTTTATATGTAAGTTCTTTCGTTTGGCTTACAATGCCCTTTATAAACTAACTTCTCATGCATTCTAACTCTAGTGCCTGAGGCAGCCATGCTCTTTCATGATTCCATACCTATGAACTATTTTGTTTCCCGGAAATACCCTTCTTTTATTCCTTCTCATCTATTAAGACTCAATTCAAATTGGGATTTTAACACCCCAAAGTCTTTTACTTCATACTTTCTAATCAGAACTAAAGGTCACATCTCAATATATATGAAGAAATATATTTCAATATGTTGTAATTTGTCTGATTATAAATCTATCTACTATACTACTTTGTGGTTTCCTATAAGTAAATCATTTCTATCTTATTCATTTTTACATCATGTAAACCTAGACTATTAATTCTTTATATATTCATAGAGGCTGCCTGGATAATTTTTCAAAAATATATTTTATTTATTTTTATTTATTTATTTATTTATTTATTTATTTATTTATTTATTTATGAGAGAGAGAGAGAAAGGGAGGAGCAAAGGGAGAGGAATAAGTAGACTCTGCCCTGAGCACGGAGTCCAACAGGGGGCTCTATCCCAGGACCCTGAGGTCATGACCTGAGCCAAAATCAAGAGTCAGAGACTTAACTGATCGAGCCACCCAGGTGCCCCTGGATAATTTTTATACTTAAAGAGATTGAATTTGCTGAAAACATTGCTTAGTTGAGTGATTCCATAAATTAAGCAGCAGATCAGAATCATTTCATTTGATGTAAGGCCATGTGCCAGGGAATCTGAGTCAGTGAACTAACCAGGTATCTGGTAATTCTCATGCTAGTATGAAAGCCACCAATTAATTCAATATATACTTCTCCAGTATGGCACTTGCAAGTTGCGAAGGAAAGTATCAGTGAACAAAACAGCCCTGGTGCTTACCCTGAGGGAGATAATAGGAAAAATATAATTGGGAGTGATAAATGCTAACAAAGAAAATACGAGGAGCCTAACCAAAGTTTTCAAGGGGAAAGAAAAGCTTTTTTGAGAAATGACATTTAAGAAAAGGACCATACAAAAATAAATGGAAGCTAACTTGCACTTTGAGATATCTAGAGACCCCTGTGACTGGATCAGTGGAGATTGTGCAAAGTCAGTTCTGAGTTGTATATGGGGTGGAGTGAGGAATCATTTAGGCTTTCAAAGTCAGGTTAAGGATTTTGATTGTTATTCCAAAAATAATGAGAAGTGTTTTAAAGGTTTTCAGCAAGACATTCATACGATCAAATTTGGATTTTAGAAAGGACAGTGGGTGGGGTGTGAAAACTCAGTAGGATTGGGTGGAAGCTGGTTGTAGTAGGGACAAAAGTGAAAGCAGAAAGGCCAGGGCGAAGCTTAGTACAGAAAGTCAGGTGAGTACTATATCTCAGACTATTGTGACAGCCAGAGGTAAACAGACGTAGACATAGTCAAGACATATTAGGAAGTAATGATTGCTTTTCAGTCCTTCAAAAGTAGATTTGCTTCCTAATTTCATTTAAAGAGGAAATAACTTGAAATGGAAAACAAAAGTACTTTGAATTTGAAGGACTCATGTCCTAGCTCTGAGACCCCTATTGATTTGTCCCCTTAGGAAATCTTTCAAGCTTTTGCTTCCTCAATTCCTCATAAGGAAAATAGGGACAATGTTGAGTAAATACAAGTTTTGATGTGATATGAGACTATTCCTTATTTTTTTCTGAAAGGGGCTTAGGTCTGTGGTACTATTTGATTGTAATTTAGAAAACTGACTCTTTGAGACCAGCTGAAATATCAATAATATCTTCAGTTTTGGATTTCAGGAGGTATCTTTGTCACATTTTGTAATTTATTGCCCTGAAGCATATTGAGGTAAACCCTGTAATACTAGCCCTGAGAAAAATCCCTCCCCCTAAAATTAGGCTTAATGCTGAGTGATAGCAATATAATTACTCCTATTTTTAGATAAAATATAGATTATAAAAAGTAACTATCAAAATGATAGTCCCACTTAATGGAGTGTACAGTTTACTTCATGTGCTACACAGTCCTTAACTTCTTGGAAATGATTGATAGGGACGTCTTAATATACAACTGTTTTCCACAAGGATTCCCAGTTTCTCCAAGAATTAACCAATATTAATTTTCTAATCATTTATTCATTCACTCAACACATATTTATTGAGTGTCTCCTCTACATCACATGTAAGTATCATGCCCTAGAGAACAATATAGGCCCATAACTTGGGGAAAATGTTGTCAGGGAAGATTAATCAGAAGAAGTAGCATTTAAGGTGAGACAAGGAGTGTATTAGTTTCCTAATGCTGTGAAAACAAGGTACCAAAAACTGGATGGATTAAAATAACAGAAATTTATTGTTTCACAGTCTGGAGGTTAGAAGTCTGAAATCAGTGTGTCAGTAGGGCCATGAGAATCTTCCTTGCCTCTTCTTTTTTTTTTATTATAATAATATTTTTTATTATATTATGTTAGTCACCATACAGTACATCCCTGGTTCCTTGCCTCTTCTAACATCTGTTGTTTACAGGCAATCTTTGGCATTCCTTGTCTTGTGAATGCATAACTCCAGTCACATGACCATCATCTCCGTGTTTCTTCACATTGTCTTCCCTCTGTGTCTGTGTCCAAATTTCCCCTTTTCATAAACACATTGGTCAGATTGGAGTAGGTCCACCTTAATGGTCTCATTTTCACTTAATTACTTTTGTAAAAACCCTACTTCCAAATTTGGTCACATTCTGAAGTACTGGGGATTAGGACTGCAGCATATTTTGGTTGGGGAGAGGAGACAATTAAACCAGAACAAAGAGTATAAGTTAACCAAGTTAAAAAGAGTAAAGCGGGAGCAAGAGAATTCCAGAGTTAAATGAGCCGTATGCCATTACTGACTTAAAATTCATACTAAAAATAAGAAAGTAAAATGTGACTCATCAACAGGATCATTTTATATTTGTTAGAATAGTACCCCAACTGCTCTAATTAGTCTTATAGGGAAAGGTTTTAGCTAATGGTACATAAATGTGAGGCCCAGGAATATTTCTAGCACCCACAATTATGGACTTCTCTCCCTTCTTTCCCTTCCCTCCCCTTGCCAGCTGCCTCTCTGCGCCACTGTTCTTTCACTTGTTTGTAGGGGTGTATGAGTTAATCATCCCTTGGTCAGTGATTTTTGATGTTTGCAGGGAGATGCCCAAGACAGAAGATGACCATGTCTCATTACAGGGCATTCTTCATTATCTTAAATTCCAGTTTTGTTTTGTTTTTTAAAGATTTTATTTATTTATTTATTTGACAGAGAGAGAGAGATAGCCAGCGAGAGAGGGAACACAAGCAGGGGGAGTGGGAGAGGAAGAAGCAGGCTCCCAGCGGAGCAGGGAGCCCGATGCGGGGCTCGATCCCAGAACCCTGGGATCATGCCCTGAGCTGAAGGCAGAAGCTTAATGACTGAGCCACCCAGGCGCCCCTTGTTTTGTTTTCTAATCTCAGGAATAAATCAGGGTACATGGGAGTGAAAGTGAGTTTATCAAAAACATATCCTTGATATAAAACATAAAAAACCATTAGTATTTTTAAAGCAAACCACTGAAATGGCAATACTTGGGCAACCATTATTTAGCCATGGCTTAATAACCATCACAACTTTGGAAACACCAGGCTCAGTCACTATTCTTAAGAACACCTGACACCTGAAACTAATATTACACTGCATGTTAACTAACTGGAATTTAAATAAAAACTTAAGAAATAATAAAACAATTTTAAAAGAACGCCTCAAATTCATTCATTGCAATTCATTCATTCATTTAGTCTTATAGCTATCAATTCAGCTCACATTTAATTAATGCTTAATAGGTGCCCAGCACTGTGCTAGGTAATAAAGATACAAATATAAGGAAGCCACTGATTTTGCCCTTAAGTCGTTTGCAGTGTGCTCAAAGGAGAGCGTGAATTAACTATCACTCTGTCTTGATAATGTTGACTTTACCCCATCCGATGCCTAACAGAAATGTCTGAGAAGTGAAAGGTGATGTTAAAATGGTCTAATAAAGGGGGTCCTTCCGTGGCTTAGATGGTTAAGCGTCTGCCTTCAGCTCAGGTCATGATCTCAGGGTCCTGGGATAGAGCCCAGCATCGGGCTCCCCGCTGAGCAGGGAGTCTGCTTCCCCCTCTCTCTCTTCCACTCCCTTGCTCATGCTCACTCTCTCTCTCAAATAAATTAATAAAATATTTTTAAAAATGGTCTAGTAAGTATAAGAAGAAAAACTTGTTTTGTATCTTACCTGTAGAAAAGTTATACTTCAATATATTTTCTTTATTATCTGGTCTGGCACCCCCCCCCCAACAAATAGATTGTATTTTTGTCTGTTTTAATTTTAAAAAATTCTCTGAACTCTCAGTTTCCTCAGGTCTATGGAGGATTCTAGGGATATAAGGTTATATGGCTGTAAAAGGCCCACACATTTTATTTCTTTAATTTGAAAGTATTTCTTAATTTGAAGAAATGTCATTATGTAGTGAGGATAGGGAAGGATTTGTAATAAAAAAATGATTCTCTTGGGTTGTCAGGCAGAGGGGTTAGAAACTTGAATGCATAGGGCAGTAAAGTGGAAAGTTAAGCGGGCCAAATGTGGAGAAAAAAATTCAGGTTCATCAAAGGATGTTTCAATTAATGAATCATTTGAATAGATGTGATATTTTAGGACAGAAGGAATAGGAGATGATCCAAATGCCCATAGCCAAACATATCCTGCCCAAGAGTGACCGGTGGGCTTTGTGGTCTATTTTAAATCTGATAAGTGGCAGGGTTAGTCTTCTCAATTCAATGCTTGTAGGCTGTCCAGAAAGGTTACTGTCAACGATATTATTATCCCTGCATATATTATCCCAACGCCATCCCTTCAAGACAATATTTTCCAGGGGCACCTGGGTGGCTCAGTTGGTTAAGTGTCTGCCTTCAGCTCGGTCATGATCGCAGGTCCTGGGATTAAGCCCCATGTTAAGCTCTCTGCTCAACAGGGAGTCTGCTTCTTCCTCTCACTTCCCCACCTCAAATAAAGAAATAAAATCTTTTTAAAAAACAGTATTTTCCATGAGGATGGGGCCAAAAAATTATATAACTATTATTTTTGGGCAAAACTGTAAAATAAAGTGGTAGAAAAATGTATGAGAACTATACACTGTGTAACATGATCCTCATATTTGGACCACTGAAATTTGTTGCTCTTTTCAGAGGATGGGGGAGAAAGTCAGGAGAATTAAATGTACTATGTCTGTAGTTAAGTAGAAAACTATGAATACATCTTGTGACTCTAATACCCACTGAAAATGTTTCAGGTACCTGCCATTGGTTTAAGCAGGTAAATTCTATGAGACAAGTCATAAGGAATTGTTAAGACTTGATCCAAGTAGCAGCTCATTTCTTAATGATTCTGAGGATAAAAATATCATCTTCAAAGTGTAAGGGTTGGTGTGGGTAAAGAAGAAAGATGGAACTTCTGGGAAAAAAATCCATCTTTGAAACTACATAATACTGAAAGGTGAATTGCTTTCCAATTGCTCTTATAGGATATACCCAACAAATCTGTATACATATGCTAGGGAACCTTGACCTTGTTATCCAAAAGAGCAAGTGACCCACTTATAATCTCTGCTACATTACAAAACTGTATTTTATTAATTTAACCCTGGTCGGTACATTTCCACTTGCCTCTTCCCAATCCCTAGATTTCAGTAGTGGGAAAGGTAGTCATAGCACACATGTACTAGTAATTTAGTTCCAACTGAACATAAAATAATCATTTATACTGAAGTTTAAGTCAATGTTTACCATTTTCTTTAATGGTCTAGAAAAGGAGACAACCTGTTAGGAAGTGAATGGCTATGCTAAAAATATCTGTTTGGGGATGGACATGACATTCCTGAGGAGTTACACATCTCCTTATAAATGCCATTTGTACTATTTAAACGGGGAAGGAGGGGAAGTTTTCATGGTAGGCATTCCATTCATTTCTCTGAATGAATACATAGAAACCCATCCTATAGCTTTTTTTACTCTCCTCCTACATCAAGATATTAATAGGTTTCCCTGAACCCAGAAGACCAAAGGGCAAAACTTAAAATACACTGTTTTTAGGCCTACTCCAAATGTGGCACTGTTGTAAGCATGGGTTCAGTGCTGGTGCTGAAATTCCCTACATATTCTGTATCTCCTCAGGGGTAAAAAGTCCCTCAGCTTGGATGGGATAAAATATCTTCATCATCAAATTCTAAAAAACATAATTTGTTAAGATTTATTTATTTTAGAGAGAGAGAGAACAAGCAAGCAGGGAGAGGGACAGAGGGAGAGGGAGAATTGTCAAGAAGACTCTCGACTGAGCATGGAGCCAGACACAGGGCCAATTCTGAGACCCCAAGATCATAACAGAAGCCAAAATCAAGAGTTGGCTGCTTAACCAACTGAGCCACCCAGGTGCCCCTAAAAAACATCATTTTTATGTTGAACTCCCAAAAATCTTTTGCTGTTAGCTGTAACAAACTGTTAACCTGACATGGCATCATTTTATCTCTTGTAACTACATCTGAAATACCTATTCTTTTTGTTTTTTAAAGATTTATATATTTATTTGTCAGAGAGAGAGACAGAGCACAAGCAGGGGGAGCAGCAAGCAGAGGGAGAAGCAGGGTCCCGGATGAGCAAGGAACCCAGCGTGGGACTCAATCCCAGGACTCTGGGATCACGACCTGAGCGTAAGGCAGATTGAGCCACCCAGGTGTCCCTGAAATACCTATTCTAATAAAGTCTCATTAAAATATTCCTATGTAAAAGAATCAAGCATTAGATGGTTTAGCACTTTTTCAATCAATTGGCCTTTTCTCAGACAGTAATATATAAGTTTTTAATGAATTTAGCAATTTAGTCTATGGTTTTCTTCCCATGAAACATTGAGTTATGATATCACACAGGCAAGCAAGATAAATCTCTCACTGATGATGGCTGATTTATAACAAGGCTTTGTAAATTGAATATTCATGTTACAAAAAATTCTTTTAAACATGAATGATATATGATGACATCCATAACTCCTTTTTCTTATTTTACTTCTGTTCACTGCAACACTGGTGATTTTCTTTCTTCTCCTTTCACTTTTATATGCTTGATTTACAGTTTCTTGAAATGGAAAATATATTTTAATATGCAGTAAGGTGTGTATGTGTGTTATGTGTGTATGTATGTGATTATATCAGCATAATCAGAGTAACTAATTAGATTTTGACTGGAGCATAGGAAGATTAACATTTGAGCTCAGGAATAAAGCACTTCAATGATCACAAATCCTGAATAAGTAAATAACTGATATAAAAGCCCTCATGCACACAGTATAAATCTTGAATGATAAGGAGGAAGTTTTTCTATTTAGTATTTTAGGATCTAAAATATTTTCTTGGCATTCTCCATTATATTTAATCTTTAGCCTTTTACACACAATTAAGTTGGTTTGGACATATCTATGAGAACATTGGAAAATATTCTGATTTATTGGTCACTTTTGTGATGATATTTGATCCAGGCAGTATTTGTAAACTGGGGAATTTTGTATAACCTTGAGTTTCCAGATTTTCTTGTAAATCAGAAGATGGCAACATTGAGCTCATGTTCTTCATAACAAAGAACTGAATGGTTCTCAGTAGCAGCATCTTGCAATAAAAGAGTGAAAATTTTTCTCTAACTTAAACATTTCAAATGGTTGCAAGAGTCAGGAAGGCAAAGTAAATAAGTGAAGTCAGCCAGAAATAACACATTAGAGTGTTCAGGGCTGGAGCAAATCCACATCTTTTCTTGTAGGAAGCAGCTGCTACTCTGCACTTGTGTTATTATGAGGAAATATTGTCTCTATGTTGCCACATCTGACAGTTAAAGAAAATCTGGAAACTCAGATTATTACGTGGACTTTCTCAGTTTTAGAGCATAGCATGGGTCAAATGTTGGCCGACTGGGTCTAGCTTGCAGACTGCCAGTTTGCAACCCCTAAGGTAGATGATTTTTTAAAATGTTTATTAAGGGGAATTTCAAACATATGTAAAAGTGGACAGGCTGGTATAAAGAACTTCCCTGTACCCAACAAACATCAGTGTGGCTAAATCTGTCCCATCTACATGCCACCCACTTCTCTCACCCTGTACTGTTTAGAAGATAATCCCAACACCATGTCACATCATTTGTAAATATTTTAGGCTATATTAGAGTTGTTTTTAGGAAAAATAGAATGGTACTATATTTCAGCAAAAAGAATATTTCTACTAGGTCACATAAACAAAACTGATCCACCAGAATTTTATCTGATAAATCACATAAATTAAAACAATTTACTGGGTACCCAAAATTGCTTGAAAATTCAATACGATTCTAAAGAGCAAGAAACAATGATATGGTTGGCCTTTTGGACTCCTGTCTCATTCTGTTCTCTCATATCAGTGAGAATGAAATAGGGTGCATGTTGATTTGCACACCATCTTGGGTAGAACTTATGAAAACACTTTATCACTGTGATTCCAAATTCTGGCTCATTTATAATAGTTGCCAGAGACCCAAGCTGTAAGTCCTAGTATTGACACCTAGATGAGCAAGAACAGAGCTCATGACAGGAAAGCATCTGCTTGTGCCCTACGGACAAAACCATGATATTTAGAGAACTCACTCAGCTGATAACTGGAGCTTGTGAAATAGTTTATCCCTTCTGTGATTTCTTTGCTCCTGAGATTAGGTTTTTGGATATGGTAGTTTCAATGAATATCCTTCTGAATCCCACTGTTTATAAAGTTGTCCATAAAGAGTAAGAGAAACTTGACTATAAGCCATTCTTATTTCCAACTCATACTGTGAAATACTATATGCACAGGAATTTTCTAATTCTTTTAAAAATCATATTTACATTAAGTGCAAATATATTTTTACCATAAAGTAGAAAAAAAAGGAGATCTCTCCAGAGACCCCATTAGAAACTGATTTAAATAAAAGTAGCAGAGGACAGTTACTTGCTACTCTGAATAAATTTTTTGAGAACATGCACTTATACTAGAAGGCATTTTACATTCAAGACTGCTCTGCCCCTGGACCGTAGGCACTACATAAAAGTAGACTAAAATTTTTTAAAAGGAAGGAATTTCACCTAATTACCATATGTTTGTTCATAGAATGTGGGTATTATAATGATTTTGCCTGGCTCTCTGCAACTGTTTCAGAATGAAACTATAATAATCATACTTTTTCCTTCATTTTCAGATTCAGCTGAAGTGTTGAACTTCATTAACCTTGTTGGAAACTTAGAAATATAATAAAACTGCTTTTGAACATCCCCTTTAACCTATGATTTAGATGAAACAAATTCAAAGCAAAATGCAGTTGAAACTAGACAACACATACATTTGTGGAATTAAGAATATAGTGTAATTTCATGCCATGGTACGTTTATCAGATTTGCAGTAACACAGGGGTAATACTATTGGGGACAAGAGTAAGTTTAAACACAAAGCTTTCATTTAATTACAGCTATATAAACAACCAAACTTCAGATCACTTTTGGTAGACTAAATCTGAAAACAATTTCCTTCCAGCAGGAGGTGGACATGCCCGTGGTCTGCTCATTGCACCTCTCGGGTGCTAAGGTGAAAGTGGGAAAGATAGAACTTGTTCTGTTGTTTCGGTGGCTGGCCCTTTCAGCTACCACTATTCCCACCACGGCGTCATTCATATACCTGCCAATCATCCTTACGAGATGCAGCTGGTCAATTAATTGAGCAACACTACAATGTTCACAGGCATAAGCTGCATTCCCAATATTACCAAGGATTTCAGGCAGGGAAGCATCATAACTAGATGATGGCATATAGCAATAGGAGGGTGGACGGCAGGCAAGGCAGTAATAACAGGAACTGCTTTGTACAAAAACAAAGAAACAGCCTTTCCACACTTGGTCTCACTGCTCATTTGCTTTAACATTGCTGAGAATGGTAGTCTCTGGTTTAAATAGAAATGAGAGAGAGGCCTGCTGGGAGGAGAAACTTGTTTTTCTCATGAAATCAGTGTCGGTTTGAATAAAAGAAGAAAACATGGATACAGGCCGTTGCAGACTGGATGCTATCCTAGTGAAGTCAGAAGGGTAAGAATCTGAGATTAAACAGTGCTATAGAAAAAGTAATGTAAGAAAATAGATTAATAAATTAAATTCTTAGGAAAGTGATCATATTTGATGTGGTTCTTCATATAATTTACTTTAATTATATCAAATATATATGACAGTTATAAAATATTTATCATGTTGTTACTTTAGCTGATTTTTATTTCTTCAAGATGTAGTAAATATATAATATTTTCAATTATATCATTCCAGAAAATAGAATAAAATATCCATATTAATAATGCAAATGTATGATAACGTTTCTCATATGAAAGCATTTTACTACATAGCACATGAAGCGTAATACTTTGCCCACCACTGAAATGCAATTATCTCTGGGCCAAAAGACAGCTAGTGTTTCAGAGCCTAACAGCAGTACATAATAAAAAAGAAATGACTTCTCCAGGCTGGAATCAGAGAGGGATTTTGGGTATGCAGAATTTAATTATCCTCTTTAGAATCAGGCCAGGAGGCAAACCTTTATTCTCACGAGAAGCCCGATAGTATTTTTAATGATCACAATCAAGCCCATTTGAGTTTTCTATGTCATCTCGATACAACTGCTTTCCTAGAATAGCATCTTCTGTTCCAGGAGCGTGTAAATACATGCAGTCATACTTGTCTAAGGAGTCTAGTTATTTTTCTTGACATAATTTTATCCCCAAACGTCCAGGGCTGGTCCTTGTGGTCCACAAGGTTTAATGAGCATGGCGGCATAAAATGTGCATTACACCTTTTTGGATGTTTCTAAAATCAGCACTTTCATTCAGATTAACATTTAAGAGACAGCCTGTACCCAGAAAGTACACACCACAATTCTAATTCCCACTGTCTTTATAAAATATACAACTCCACACAGGATAAAGAGAAGAAATTTTTAATTTGTTAATTTGAGAAATCTATATTCATTCTCTTTGTGTGTTCCTAGACTCTGGGCTATCGTTTCAGGAAAGGAGTTTAAATTGTGTTTGTGACTAAAGGAAGCGAAACAGGAGGTATAATGGATGAAAAGTGCTGAACAGTGAATGTTCCAGGGCTATTGGAGACTTGTATTCTTTGCTCTCTTACTCAGGTATTTCTGTGAAATGTTGCTTATCACTGGATCATTCATTCTTTCCAAGGAAGGACTGAAAGTTCATTTGTTCTGCTTCGCTGTATTTAGAGATTAGAGTTGTCTTCAAAACCGCTCAGGGATTTTTGCTTTTTATCACCTCTAATGCATGCTTTTGTCAAAGGTTTACAGAGTATTTGTTTTGTTTTTAATAACTTTTGGAAGAATCCACACCAGTAGATAAAATCTTGACACTCTTTTTTTTTTTTTTAAGGTTTATTTATTTACTTGAGACAGAGAGATAGCAAATGAGGGAGAGAGCAGGAGCATGGAAGAGGGGCAGAGAGGAGGAAGCAGACTCCTCACTGGGCAGGCAGCCTATGCAAGGCTCGATCCCAGGACCCCAGGATCATCACCTGAGCCAAAGGCAGATGCTTAACTGACTAAGCCACCCAGGCACCCAAATCTTGACACTCTTAAGATGCTTTAAAAGTTGCTTTTTATTGTTATTTTCCTTAAGTGTAGGGTTTTTTTTTTCCCCAAATAGTTCTTGGTAAAATTTTATTGAGATCATTTTTACAGGTTAAAAAAATATATAGCAATTTCAATAAAAGTTTATTGAGCACACATAAATTGTCCATATGGCATTACATATCATATTTTTCAACTATAATAATTATAAGGGTTGTTTATTTCCTTCTAACATTTGCAATTTAACATTTCTTATTTTTTTACTTATGTGATTCTTGGGAGATGCATATAAATCTTTCTTATCCCCTTTTATTTTCCATCGTACAGTTTCTTCTATCATTTTCATATCCTTAAACTTGAGATCCAGCAAAGATATCATAATTTTGTTTCAGTAAGTTCAAATTAGCATCAGAGTTTGAAACAGCAGAGAAATATCTGTACAAATTTTTGCAATTGTTTTTTATCTCAAATTATGAGAAAATATGCATTTCATGCTTTTTATTTTCCTACATTTCTGAATAATATTTACTCCACATGCAACTATTGTTGGCAGGATGGAAAGACAATATTTTAGCAATAATCCTGTGATATGAAGAGGCCTTGAAAAGAATCAGTCCACTCCATAATGTGGTAAAATCAGAGCTAAAGAACTCAGGATAAAAAGTGATCTTTTCTTTTTGTGATGGTTTCTATAAAGATTTCAAAGCCTTTCACAGTAAGTACTTTAGCTGCCTGACATGCCAAACCTTCTTTCTTATGCCATATATGAATTTAACTCACAATTAAAGCCCATTTTCGCATTTCAGAAAATATGGTGAACAGCTGTTCCCCTTTCTTCTAATAATCACCTTACATTTTCTAACATTTCATTATTGTCACCCACTCTGTTTAAGTTACTGTCTGGCATTCAATTTTCATTTTATTTTTTTTTTGGAACAAAATGAGGCACAAGTACTTATATGCTTCTCAATACCCATAAAAAATCACTCTCAACATACCCTTCTGCAATCTTTTCAATCTCATTTCTGCTTTCATGGTTGCATACTCTAATCCCACCAAAGAGAGGTCAGTGAGTGTTAATCATTGCATTTGTACTTATCAAATGTTTTGAAATGATGCCTCTACACTAAGCATAAAAGATATGGCATCAAACAGAAGAGACAAAGTCTTGGTTCTCATCGAGTTTACAGCCTAATGGGAGAGGTAGACATCAAACCAGTCAACTGACACACATGAAATAAGTCAAGCGATGATGAAGTGGGCAGAAGACTTAACGCAGCAGACCCTATGTTGCTTACCTCTTCCCTGTCTTCAGGAGGGTCTGCTTGACTGGGTGACCCTTGGTTGGCCCTGAGAACTCAGCCTGTTTCTAACTGGTAAGGATGTACTCAACACCTGTGGCACTGAATCATACTGTACCAGTTTGTCCAGCTGGTTTGTGGAAACAATATGGTGAGTGTGGATGCCTGCTTTTCTTCTGGTCCTGGAGTTTCAGTAATCACAGCTGGCTACTATGCAGGTGGTATGTGTCTACAAGAGCAGCCCTCTTTATAAGGCCTGGACTCTGAGATTCAAGCTGGCTTTCCTGGGCAGAAACACTGTATATGCATTGTTGCTGTTTGTTGCCAGAGGACTAAGTATGTCTTGAGTGATCAGAAGCCTGCACCTGATCTCCTCTAGACTCCACCTGATTCATCATTTTCCTTGTTGATCCTGTTTAATGTAACTGTTTAATGTATATGACTATATACATTATATAACTGTTTAATGTAATGAACTATAACCTTGAGCATGACTACTGATCCTGTGAGTCCTTGTACCAAATCACTGAAAGAATGAGTGGTTATGGGACCCTCCCCCAAACATAATGTCAATGAAAAAAACCCAGCAGAGTAAGGGATTAAGAATGATAGCAATGTGCTATTTCAGACAGGATAGTCAGGGAGGTGTCTCTAACAAAATGGCATTCCATGAGGGACCAGGTTAGGCAACCATGTGGGGGAAGAATGCTCCAGCTAGAGGCAAGGGCAACCGCAAAACCCATGGAATAATAGCATACTTGATGTTTCCACTGTGGCTAGAGCTAAATGAGTGAGGTGGGAAGAAGTATAACATGTTAGAGAGATAGTCCGGGTGCAGACTGTGTTTAATGTAAAACAAATCAAAGAAATATTTACCACACATTACTTCTCAATAACTAAGAAAACAAAGAATATATTTAAATGATTTCTGTTGGGAAAGGTAGGCCATCCATTGGCACATGAAATTTTTCTCACTAAATGACTCTGAAAATGTCCCTTTTGTAAAGGACATTGCAAATAAGATCTTATTAATAAAAGAAATAAGGGGTTTTTTTGGAGTTAAATGCATAAAATCTATTTTATAAGTAATGTTAATGTCCAGTAAAACAAAACCAAAGGATTATCTAAACATGACAACAGAGTTTGAAAAAAAGCAAAAACTCAATTCAAATTTATCTGAGAATAATTTCAAAGGTACTAAGTTGGCCCACTATTTGAGAACTTAAAGAATTTTTGATAAAAAAAATGAAGTACCACATAAAACCATTTTGAACCAAGGGAGCAAATATTTGTTTTATAGCAAATGAGGTACAGTATGCACTTATGAACATGGGACCCAATGGTCCTATTAAATACCACACAATCCAGGAGCTGACAGACTATTGAGAATAATGAAATAGACTTTTGAAGTCTGCCTGTGAAGTATCAGCTTGGAGATGACGCTCTGCAAGCATGGGCAGCTATCCTTCAGGATGCAGTATACACCTGCTGCAAGGAAGCTGGGCCTTGGATGGGTGTTTATCTCTAGGGATGCCTGAAGACTTCATACTTACCATTGGTCAAATTAAGGACAAAATGCAGCACTTGGTGATTTATAATGGTCCATTTAAAGTCTGAAAGTTCCCTGGAGGCATCCTGTACTTGCCTGTTTACATCCTTTCTTGCAAATGTACTAAATGATGGTTTATACCTGATTTAACTAGTTACACAGGCCCCTACATGTGTTCCTGAAACAAAGTAACTTGCATGTATCTTGGTAGTTCATAATCCAAAAAGGAAGTGCATCCTGTGCAAAGGACCCAGGTAGCTGTGCCTGAAAGTTTTTTTAACCTTTATATGTTTGCCTGAACTTTTTTTCTTATTCTGTATCATATAATTTACCATTATTTAGGTCCATGTGAATATACCTCGTGGATTCTCAGGAATTATCTGACCCTGTACAATTTCTGCACATTGTAAATTAACAACCATATTATAACACTCTGTCCACAAAAAGTAGAATGCATGGTCTGAGATCAAAGAGATGGAACTGAGTAGTCAGCTTACTTATAATAAGGCTTCAATAAATAGAAACTATTTCTTCATTCATTAATTCAATAAATATTTATTGAGTGCATATTAATAACAGATACTATCATACACTGTAATGAGAATATTGTGGTGAATTTTTAATCTTTTCTAGGCCACATACATGAATGTACATGACATGTATTCATATTATTTAATATATTCTGAAGTTTGAAATTCACAATATTTAGGCTTCAAAAGTACATTATCTGTAAATGGTTAATAGCTTTAAAGAATGTTTTTGAGGAGTTCATAATGAAAATGTTGTACTGATTTTTGAATTTGCTGGCCTTCTCAAAGCCATCTTCAGAAAAAGAAAACACCGTAGGTAATGATAGAAAAATGTGAATTTAATCAAGAAAAAAATCTATATTTAAGCAAGGCATTCTATTTGCTCAAACAAGCATCCTTAGCATAGCTTTAGTCTTTTCTCTAAAGGAAGTTTATGACTGTAATACAAATCAGCTTTATTTTTATCTGAGCAATTTAGAAAGAGAATGAAGGAGATTATACTGACCTTTGGAACAATATGGCTTCTGTTCTTTACTTAAGCTTCCTTGGTTTTATTTCTTGCTAAGTGACCTGGTGATACAAAGACAACAGGGCAATTTATTATTTTTATTATACATCAGCTCATACCACATACAGATATTGTCATTGAAAAAATTGGCCTGTGCCTGCAGATGCAATAACAAAATGACAGGTTTTATGACGAATTTCTTATTCACCAAGCTCCCGTATCTGTTCTTCTAGTCCTTGGGTTACTAGAAACTGAAAACTATACAATTATATTCATTAGCTGTAGTCCTTGTTTATTAGATATTTGTTTCTGGCTTTATTTTAACTGCTTGTCAGTCATAATTGGCAACAATTTATTGAGACAAATGATAGCCTGTCACATTATTTGGAACCATATAATAAAATAGCTTTAGCATTGGTTCAAAGGCCCAGTTCAAATGGCTCAGTTGTATGACTAAAAATTACAGTGGAAGTCCAAACTGTTTATGGACACTGGAAGCTTCTCTCATTTAACATTCAACAGGCCATTTGCATTATTTTTTTTTTAAGATTTTATTTATTTATTTAACACAGATAGAGACAGCCAGCGAGAGAGGGAACACAAGCAGGGGGAGTGGGAGAGGAAGAAGCAGGCTCATAGCGGAGGAGCCTGATGTGGGGCTCGATCCCATAACGCCAGGATCACGCCCTGAGCCGAAGGCAGACGCTTAACCGCTGTGCCACCCAGGCGCCCCCCATTTGCATTATTTTAACTTAAATATACAGGATGGTCCCATGACATGACATTTGCTGGAATTATGTATAAAGCCAATTTAGAAATTATGTGGTAAGTTCAAGTAATTTTAAAATAAAATTCCTAGCTTAAATGAAACATAATGAATCTACCCCCTCATTACTAAATTTTAGACATGGACCCATTGTTTTATGACAGCACTGTAAAGTAAAGGGACTACAATAGGCTTTAAAAGTGCATTGAAAGAGCAGAGGTAATTAGGAAACTTACCAGGGATTTAAAATGTGACTATTTTAATGGCCTTCAGCCATCCCCAAAATAATTAATGACAGAGGAAAAAAAAATCTTCGAAGTTGACTTACTGTCAATAAGTGAGCAGTCCCTGATTTAAAAGATATTTCCATGCTTTCACAATGCAAAATTGTCTTAAAAAATAAATTACCTTATAAAGATGCTAAAACATTATACACTTCTATGACGCTACCCCAACATCCACCTAATTCTAGTTATTCAAATACTTAACAGCTGCTTTTTTAATGTTATCTGATTGAATTCCAATACCACTTGCATATTTTGCTCAATTACTTCTAAATAATTTTTATATTTGCATTTATTTTAATAGGCTTGTCTCCTCCTTGTTTCATTTTTCTAAAGTTCAATGATTATTATTGACTGGTAAATATATGCCAAACTTTTTATCGTTACCTACCACTTTAAGAGAAATTGTGTTTCTCACTACAGAGTAATTCTCTAAAATACACAATGCTTAAATATTACCATTTTCTCTTTAAAGGTGAAGTTATGACTATTTGGACTGGGAAGTATAAACAGAACTCCATGTGAAGACATTTAAGCATTTTAAGGCTTTAGTATGAACATATTTTTGAGAAACAAAAGGGAAACATTTCTTAACTAGAGTGGCTGATGAGATTCGGAAGGGGAAATATCAAAATTTCCAGTTAGTTTGATTAAACTAGTCATTTTGGAAAAATTAACACTTAAAGTGTGTTCTGCTAAAGCCAGACTCATACAAATCCCTTTAGAAAGTCAAATGCACCATTAAACTGAATTTATATTGTATTTTATGTTATGTATATCTTTATACTTTGGTGCTTTTAAACTAATGAGATACATGGGGATTTAATTTTATTTAAAACTTTAACTTAACTATGTATTGTTGATGCTCAGTATTCCATTCTTATGATTTTCATTCTGAAAAAATTGGTATACATTTTAACATTATTATAACAGTTTTCAATATAAGGCAGAATTTGATAGATTTTTTTTATTTGTTTGCCTGAAGGATTTATAATGATCAAAATGTATCCAATATAATTTTTATGCTTATCAATTGAAAATTCTGTGTATTTAAGTGTTTTTTATTCCACACAGCAAATGTGTACTCAGTGTCTTTTCTCAAGTTTTTATGGTTTTCTTCACTGATATAAAATGAAAATATGCAATTCCCAGCCATCTTGCTTAGTCTTTGGCATATTTGGATCACATGACTTATTTGCTATTTAAAGATTTTAAATTGCTAGAAAGAATTTCTAAACAAGATTAAATTTACACCATTTAAATTCACATCTTTGAGCTGAATTTTATTAAGTATTGAAAAGAACATATATAAAAATTTTCCCTATCATGACTTAAATTACTTTGTATATTCTTAAAATTGATCCCTTTATCTTTGACCTTTTTGAAGAAGTAGAAATCATGACAGAAGTACATTTGGAGTTCCAAACTATTATTTCTTTCTAGTCCATACACTCCCATTTTTTTCAGTAAAAAGTTTTTTTCTAATTACATTAACAAAAATAATCAGGTTAGTAAATGATACAACTGCTGCTTGTTTTGCAGTTTTCCCACAAAGCCTGGAATTTGATGGTTCTCAAAAATAAAAGTTTTAGTAACTACTTCCAACTAGGGGAATAATAATAACATGCAAAAAATAATTCAAGAAGCATATGGCACACTCTCACTTATAGACGTAAATTACCTCATATTTCAAAACTACGCATTCTTCATTAAATAATATAGATGGGGAAGAAGTTTTGGGAAGGAAAGGATATGGATGCTAAATACTACCAACGTTTGTCTGAGTCAGAACTCTATGAAGACTTATGATTTTGTTTGGAAACTGCAAATTCTAGAACTAATATTAAAAAGTTCCACTGTAAGCATAAAAAATAACATCAAAATCTCATAAAAGGATAAATGCACTTTTGAATAACTGCAATTTTTAACTTGCCTTTATCTCTGCTCTTCTCCATTGGACAAAAGAGTAAAACGTTAAGTGTGGTAAATTAAGACAGTAACATTTAACATATTGGAAGTCAAAATTTTATCAAGTAATAAAATTGCCTTAGAGTAGAAATACATTAATACATGCATGCTCCTATGGGTACAATTTCTTAGTTAAATCATTGATGTTTTTCAAGTTCTTTGGTTCGAGATATGTGCCGAAAAGAGTTAACAGCAGTCCTGAGATTATTATCCTGAGAAAAGCTGCTTGTAAGATTTGCCTTTGGCTGGCATCTGGGAACCTGGATTTCAGGAGGCAATGAAGGGATCATATGAGCATGCACTTAGGCCAATGGTTCTCAAACATTAATGTACATAAGAATCAACTGGGAATCTATTAAAATGTAGATTCTGATTCAGTAAGTCTAAGGTCAGTCCTGATATTCTGCATTTCTAACAAATCCCCAGGTGATGCTGACATCACTTATTCAAAAACCACCCCTTGAGTAATAAGAACCTAAGAAAACCAATTTCACATTTGGAAGAGCAGGAGAGGCCAATGATAGAGGGAGGCTAGCAATGAATTTTTAAAATTTTTTACTTACAACCTATTCTAACACACTGCCAAACTTATTCTAGCACACTTGCATTCCCAGTACAAATAAAGACCATAATACAGTAAAAGCAAATCATGTTAGAGGAAAATTGGGTAAGTTGACTTAGTTCTTTGATATAGCAGTACTTCATGCGAAAACAATGATGTCAGGAAAGTGTGACCTAAGAAGTTTTTATTTCAAATACTAAGAGAAGAGAGTGTTACTCTCAATGATTTTATAATTAAAGAGAGCAGCAGTTAGTTCTTTAAAAAATAATTTTATGAAACTACTGGATGAAAAGAAGGGCCTAAAAATTAATATACAGTTAAGGAGACACTATCATATAAAGATATTCAATAAGAAACAAAATCATGAAATACAGAACTAAGACCAAACAACTGTGGAAATTACATAAAATTTTTGTGTACCTAATACATAAAGTATTATAAATACATAAATACATAAAATATTATCATTAATAGCCATGTCGTAATGATGTAACTAAGAAAAATTAAGAAATAGAAAAAATTTAACTAGGCTAAATTTATGATTTTTTATAGTAAGAACCAATAGATATATTTGAATATTAAAATGACAGTGTCTTAAATATTTAATATAGTTAAATATTTTTATTAACTTTAGAGAGGTTTTTAGGAAACAATATAACTTATTAAGAAATATTTCTGTAAGTTTCAGCAGTTACCTCAGGTTAAATTTATATATATTTAGTATAATAATGTAAATTTTATATCACTTCTCTTTTTGATAATAGCCATTCTAACAGGTGTAACATGGTATCTCATTGTGGTCTTGATTTACATTTCCCTGGTGATTCATCATGTTGAGCACTTTTTCACGTATCTGTTGGTCATTTCATTCCCTCTTTAGAAAATGTCTATTTGGGTCCTTTGCTCATTTTTTAATTGGGTTATTTGGGTTTTTTGCTAACAAGTTGTATGTGTCCCTTGTATATTTTGCATATTAACTCCATATTAGATGTTTGCAAATATTTTCTCCCATTGCATATGTAAGTTATCTTTTCATTTTGTTGATGGTCCCCTTTATTGAACAAAAGGTTTTTAGTTCAATGTAGTCCCACTTGTTTATTTTAGCTTTTACCTTTGCTTTTGGTGTCAAATCCAAAAAAATCATTGCCATGACCAATGTCAAAGTGGTTATCCCCTATGTTTTCTTCTAGGGTTTTTACTGTTTCATGTCTTTAAAAAGACAAGCGATAATAAATGCTTACAAGGATGTGGAGAAAAGGGTACTCTTGTACACTGTTGGTGGGAGTGTAAACTGTGAAGCTACTATGGAAAACAGTATAGAGGCTCCTTAAGAAATTAACACAACTAACCATATCATCTAGCAATCCCACTTCTAGGTATATATCCAAAGAGAACAAAATTATTATCTTGAAGAGATATTTGTATTCCCATGTTCACTGCAGGATTATTCACAATAACCAAGGTATGAAAACAACCTGTGTTCATCAGGAGATGCATGGATCAAGAAAATGTGATATATATATGCGGTTGACCTTTGAACAACATGGGTTTGAACTGTGTGGATCTACTTCTATGCAGATTTTTTTGATATAGTACAGTACTGTAAATGTATTTTCTCTTCTTTGTGATTTTCTTAATAACATTTTCCCTTCTCTAGTTTACTTTATTGTAAGAATACTGTGTATAATACATATAATGTATAAAATAGATGTTAATTTGACTGTTTACATTATCAGTAAGGTTTACATTATCAGTAAGTCTTCTGGTCAACAATAGGCTATTCGTTTCATTTGGGAGGAGTCGAAACTTATACGTGGATTTTTGACTACACAGGGAGTCAGCATCCCTAATCCCCATGTTGTTCAAGGGTCAATGAGGACATATATATGCACAATGTATACAATAATATATAATGGAATATTATTCTGCCTTAACAAAGAAGGAAATCCTTTCATTTGCAATAACATGGATGAATCTAGAGGGCATTACGCTAACTGAAACATACCAGACAGAGAAAAACAAATACTTCATGGTACCACTTACATATGGAATCAAAAAAAGATTAGAACTTACAGAATCAAGGAGTAGAAAAGTGGTTCCCAGGAGCTGGGAGTTGAGGGAAATAGGAAGAGGCTGTTAAAAGGCTACAAACTTTCAGTTATAAGATGAGTAAGATCTGAGGATCTAATGTATAACATGGTGACTATAGTTGGTAACACCGTATTGTATAATTGAAATTTGCTAAGAGAGAACTTAAATGTTCACACACACACACACACACACACAAAGGGAGGGATGGATGTGTTAACTCAATGGGGGAGATTCTCTCATAATATCTATGTATATCATCACATTGTACATTCATAGTATGTTAAAATATTACTTATCAATTATATCTCAATAAAGATGAAAATACATATTTATGCAAAATTATATAGGATTAATGTTTATAGAAAGCATATTTTCCATAATATATATTGTAAATATAAAATACATATATAAATATAAAACATATAAGTACATGTAAATTAGATTATACATAAAACAATCTAGATTTTGGGGCCCAACTCTAGATTTTCTAATTTAATAGGTTAGAGTAGAGGTTCAATAATTTAATTTTAAACAAATCCTCAGTTAAACTGATGCTGTTGGCTTGGGTACCATAGTTTTCAAAGTGGTATTATTACAGTGCTGTGAAGTGTTTGATGGTAAGAATTGTGGAGTATCTGTGGCATAGACTAAAATCTATCAATTATAAATGATAGTCTTTGGCAAATTAATTAACCTATCTTTGCTCCAGCATCCTTATTAATACACTGCTGATGGTAATATTATACCTCTGTTAGGACATGTGAGGGTAAAAAAGTAAATATTAAACAAGTACATCAGAATCATGACCACAATAATTGCCCAAATAATGAAACCTTTAAAGTTTTATTTATTTTGAATAATATGCATTGAGACCTGCCTGGAATGATGTTTCTAAAAGTTGTTGAAGGTTATTGTTGGGTAGTAAGATTTAGATTTTGTCACGATTTTTAAGTTTTCTTTTTTTTTCTCTTTAGTTTGATTTTTTACAGGTTTAGTTATAATTGATATATAGTAAACTGGACTGGAAATATAAATAATGTATTTTGAAACATTTTAATATATATGTTTAACATATATATACATATATATATATAAATTACTGAAATCAATATCCTATCATCCCCCCAAATTTCCTTTTATTGCTTTATAATGGCTCCTTACTTCACGTTAGTTTCCTATTCCTTACCCACACTGATTTGCATTTTATAGAATTGTGTATAAATTGAATTATGCATTTGTACTCATTTTGTCATGTGTACTATTTTTTATCTGCTTTTTGTTCAGTAGGGTTATTTTGAGATTCGTTCATGTTGTATGTGTCAATAGTTTACTCCTTTTTACTACTTATTAGTATTCCTTTGTGTGGATATATCACAATTTGTTTATCAATTCTCTTGTTGATGAACTTTTATATTTTTTTCCAGGTTTTCACTATTACAAATAAATCTATGAACATTTAAGCTTTTTAAATTTCTCTGGAGTAAAAAGTAAAAGAGGAATGGCTGGATTATATCCTAAGCATATGTTTGACATTTTAAGCAGTTTCCAAGCTGTATACCAAAGTGGCTGTAGTATTTTGTATTCCCACCAGTGGTACATCAGAGTTCTAGTTATTCCACGATCTTTTCTGCACTTGGTGTGGTCAATGTTTTAATTTCAGCCATTTTGGTGTTATGTGCTGATATCTCTCATAGTTATAATTTTCATTTCCCTAATGACAAATTAATGTTAAGCATGTCTTGATGTGCTTATTTTCCATCTGTCTTATCCTCCTTGGCCTGCCATAGCAAGACACCATAGAGACTGGGTGGCTTATACGGTAAAAATTTATTTCTCACAGTAATGGGGCCTGGGGTGTCCAAGATCAAGGCTCCAGCTGATTCAGTTTCCAGTGAGAACTTTCTTCTTGGCCTGCAGAAAATTGTTATCGTGCTGTGTCCTCACAGAGCTATTTTAATGTCCTTGTCTGGCAGAAAGTGAACTCCCTGATATCTCCTGCTCTTCTTCCTCCTTCTCTGCTATTGTCTCTGTTCTGGATCAGTTTTGATTGATTGATTTTTCCCCCTTTTTGGCCACATTTCCCTGATCCTTTATATATTTGGTAAATTTAGTTTGTGTAGTAGGCAGATCTTAAGATGGCCCCCAAAGATCTCTGCCTCCATTATTTATGTCCTCATATAATCCCTTCCCCCTGATTGTGTGCTAACTTAATGACTTGCTTCTAATAGAATATGGCAAAAGTGATAGAATGTCACTTCTTTCATTAGATTATGACACATTGTAACATCTCTCTTGCTGGCCTACTCTCTCTACTGCCTTCTTAGTTTGTAAGATTGAAGAAACAAGCTACAATATTGTACAAACCCATGTGGCAAGAAACGGAGGGCAGGTTCTAGTCAAGATAGTAAGGAGCTGAGGCCACCAGTTCAACAGTTTCCTGCAAGGTATTGTACTGAATCTTGCTAATAATCATGTGAGCTTGGAAATGATTTTTTCCCTAGTTGAGCCTTAAGATAACTGGAGCCCGAGATACTTTCTAAGCCTATGAGAGAACCTGAAGTAGAGACCCTAGTTAACCCATGTCCAGATTAGATGCACAGAAACTGTTTTTAGCACTGAATTGTCACGCAGTTTGTTACGTGGTAATAGATAACTAATAGTTTTCATAGTGGACATTGTGAACATACAGATATGAACTAATAGTTTTCATGGTGTACATGAAAGGTGGGACTCGGACAGTGCTGTCTAGTACTATCTGATCTTGGTATCTTGCCTCTTCATATTGAAAGTCTGCATTCCTTAGAAATTTATAAGATAAAATTCTTTGAGACTGGTTTTAAAGTATGCTCTCCTCCACTAGACAGTGTTTCAATTTGCTTCTGCTGTGTGACTAGAGTACCACCAACCTGAAACTACCTTCAGCAATATACTCAGCTTGGAGATTTGGTGTTTACACTGGTAGTATGATTATAGCCCCAAAACTACATGAGAGCTAGTCTGTGGTTATGAATTCAAGAAAAGATAAACTCTTCACACATAGCAACAAAACTAAGTCAGGCATGTTCCCTTCGAGTCTTCTTTTTTGGTGACTATTTTGTCCTGATTCACCTTTTCACTGACCATCTGGTCCTTCATGGTTCTAGCTTTCAGCAGGATTTATAAAGCTCCCATATCTGTGCCTCCTGACTTACATGATCACTTAAAATTAAATATCTGGATTATCGGTTATCAAGTTTTACTTTTGCTTGCATGCCCCCTAAAAGAATTTTGATAAGGTTTAAAAATCTATATCTAAAATTTTTCAATCTAAATTTTGAATGGTCACAAAATACATTATCTGCTGTGTTTTAATATTGAAATTTCAGAATAAAACTGTTACTTCACTCTTCTAAATGTGTTCGATAGACTCTAAGTAAGTCAATACCCACCATTATTCATGTAAAAGTATATTATAATGTTATATTTTAACATTCATAAATTTTATATTATTTTCTATGCTAAGATGATCCCATGTGTAGCCAAGATTGTTGTACAAAGATTCCATGATCTATGCTGTGGGTTAGCAATAAATTTTATTTGGAGGAAGCTACCATGTTCAGAGTCAGCAACAGAAAAGACCCATTGTCCCATTGAGTCTAAGACAGGGTGCTGTGCTGGACATGCAATGTGTATTGTATTCCAGTAAATGGACATTCTCTCCCATTTCTTCCTAACAGGGAAAATGCAACATTATGAGTGAAGAGTCACATGAATAATGTGCATACCTGTAAGTCTGTATTTAAATGACAGCTATATATATATATATATATATATATATATATATATATATATATATATATATATATATATATATATCTGGGGGGGCATATGGGTGGCTCAGTCAGTTAAGCCTCCAATTCTTGGTTTTTGACTCAGGTCATGATTTCAAGAGTTGTGAGATCGACCTCCACATTGGGCTCGCATTCAGCAGGGAGTCTGCTTGAGTTTTTCTCCCTCTGCCCTTCCCCCCTACTTGTGCTCTCTCTCTCTCTCTTTCTCATTCTCTCTCACTCTCTCTCAGATAAATAAATAAATCTTAAAAAAAAAAAAAAGATATTTGGAATACCAACTGCTCATCTCCTGGAAGAATTGTAGACCCTTATAAGGGGTGGAAAAGCTGCTGATCCCACTGGAAACTCATTTCTGATATAGCCTCTCCTTCTAAGAAAAGAAGGAAAGAATCCTACTCAACTCATGATCCAAGTAGTCCTGCTAGAGTACCTTGAATTCTTTTCAGTCAACCCTGTGCCTTCCTTTACCAGTTCATATTTACATGGCATCTCCTACATAGAAATTTATCCTATTAAGCTATATTTTATGCACAAACTTTTTTGTGGCCCTATCATATTCTCTTCAACTACATTATATTTATAAATTGAAATTGATTTTTCAATTCCTCTAAAGCTCTAAATGCTAACCAAGTTCCTTTGTATTAAATTACCACATAATTATTAATAGTACACAATTGATTAAAACATGAACAATAAAATTTTACTGGAAATGTATTACTTAATGAGATAGCTACGTCTCTTAAAATTAATTCATGTACTCATAGATGAATATGACTTATTGGTAGAATAAAGTAAGTTTCATTGGAAATTAACAGGAAATGGTAAGCGACTACACGGGCCACCAATAAATCCAGGGCTTACAGAACATGAATTAATGATTGTTGTTAAGTACATTATTTATAGTAGAATCCTCAGCATATTCCAACCAGATTAATGCAAAACAAAGTACTTAATGCACAAAAGCAAGCAGTCAGTTGATCAGTGATAGTGAGACAACTTACACCCAAGTGAAAAAAAAATGCATGAGAATTTTTCAGTGCCAAAATTTAATGAAAATTCCTTTTATAAGTTTCAATAAATGTCTAAGTTAACTTATCTCTGATATCTCTGCTTTTTGAATCAAAGATCTATATAACTTCCCGATGTCAGAGATAAAATAGAAACTTTTTACGTTCTATTTGAAATCATGCACAAGAACCAGCTGAGGCAGTTCTTTGATTACAGAAACTATGCAGACAAGATTATTTTGGATTGTTTTTTAAATACTTGTTCTGTTTTGGATCTTTCTTTTTTATTTCCCTTTTCCCTTTCCTTTCTCTTTTTTGTAAACACTTCAAAAGTTCTGTTTACATACTTGGAAAAAGGAATGCAAAATTTTAGGTACATTAAAGTTTTGACTTTTAAAAAAACTTTTTTTTTTTTTTTTTTTTGGAAAATGGGAGAATTATAATAAGAAAGGGCAAAAGGAAAACTAGAAATGAAAATGCTGCTGGGAACTTTGACCACAGGCAAATTTATAGGCAGATGAATTTTTTATAAATATACAGGTAGAAGTTAATGTGGAGGCTGATTTTCTCAAAGCTGTAAGTCTGTGCTCATATCCACTGGAAAGATTTAGTATAATCTGGATGCATATCATGTAGTTTGAAGACCTCTGCTCCGAGCTTTCAGGATCAGATGAACAAAGGCTTCAGTAAACTTCAAACTTCAGTTAGTGCTTTGCATGTGTACTTTTTTGTCATTTTGGGGGCTCTAAGGATTTTCCTAACTTTGCTGCCATGTCAGCATATTACCATTAGTTAAGGAAGTTAAAAAAAAAAATGTCAGTATATAATTTTTTTTTTGATTTGGGTGTTTTTTTAAACTGAAAGGTTTTTTTGTCTGATGGTGTTGTTTAAGAAGGAAGAGAGGATAGCTAATATGCCAATATACTTAAAGCAGAATGCCACTTCTATGTTATTTTAAAAAGAAATTAAATTTCTTATATACTTATATACTATAAGTAAAATATATAATTTTTACTTGTTTTAAAAATATTACTTATTTAAGTTTTCTCAAAATCTTAGATCAATTCCTCATTCAAATATATTTGAATATCTTTTCATATAAGAAAAAGAAAGTGGTTAATTAGTCAATCAGTTATTAAGTAGGTTATTGCTATATGCCCAGCACTGGTTTAATTGATAAAATTAAGGTTTTAAATGGGAGACAGAATAGTGTCAAATTTCTGGATAATAAGAATTTGTGTAAAACATAATAAGAATCTCAGGCGAACTGCTTTTTATGATATTAAAAATGTATTTTTGAAGCACACCTGGGCATTTTATCTTCTGTTTTTTCTTCGCAATGATAATATGACTCTAATGTTTGTATATATTCCCACAGAAAAGGAGGTGGTTAGCATAATATATTTTCAGTACCACTGATGTAACATGAGTATAAAATAGTAGTGACATATATGTCACATATAAGCAGTGACATATAAGAATTAGCTTTCAGATGTGTGATCTTGTCAGAGATTCTAGAGACCAAGAAAGCTATTTGAAGATACTACGTATATGTTTTTGTCTTGTGTGGCTACCACAGTTCTGATAAGATTTTCTATCTCAGGCTAATCAGATGAAGCACCTAAAATGAAGGGATGTGAGTGACTACTGCTCTACTTATTAATCCATAACTACCTGACATTCTGCAGATGGTACCAGAAATGGGTTTGGCATGACAACCATGACTCCTATAATTTGGTTTTAAGGGACTCAGAAAGCTTATAGGAGAGAATGGTGAGCTAAGACTATCTCTTAGAGTCCAGCTAACAGAGTCCTTTAAGACACTGAGTTCTAGAGGAAGGTTTTCTGGGGAAATAGTATTTAGTGGAATTTGGACCGTTCACCTCATTCTAACTATAGGGTTAGTGGATAATAAACTCAATTATGTGGGCCTCTATAAGCAGTAAAGTCTATCTCCAAAGGAGTTGAAAATCCAAAGGGGGGGCGCCTGGGTGGCTCAGTCGTTAAACGTCTGCCTTCGGCTCAGGGCCTGATCCCGGCGTTCTGGGATTGAGCCCCACATTGGGCTCCTACGCTGGTAGCCTGCTTCTCCCGCTCCCCCTGCTTGTGTTCTCTCTCTCGCTGGCTGTCTCTCTCTCTCTCTCTCTGTCAAAAAAGAAAAAAAAAATCCAAAGGGATGGGTAGTCTTTCATATATAAGGCAGAAATTGGATCAATCTGGAGGTTTTAAATGTGGTAGGGGATGAGTAGAACTGAGAAGATTCTGCCCTTCTGATTGAGTCTACTGTTCCTGTGTGATTCTGCAGCAAGGAAGAGCCTGGTTCCAATGTAAAGTGTGTTGCTGTTAATTTGTTTTATTTTAAAATAGCACTGTTTTTAAAATATGTGTGTTAAACTTCCCCCTCACCCAATGTCTACTTGAGAATGTACAATGTAGAGAGGTTGGGTTAAAATTAGTGTTCAGTGGGATCAGAGTTCAATTATATAGGACCTGGGAGACGATAGAAAAATATATATATTGGTTTCCTCCCCTGGTTCCTGGCACAGAGCTCCTAAAACCCTTGTAATTTCCTCAATGATAGTAGCACTAGTCACATCACTTTCTCTAATATTAATCTTCAACCTGTCCTTGACACAGGGCTCCTAAAACATTAAACATTAAAAACTCCTAAGTGATAAGAGCATTAGGAGCATCTTCTGTTCTTTTGAGACCACGCTGAATGGGTTCCTGGATGGCCTCTGGATGAGGGCTGGTCACAAAAAAAGACTGAGCTATGATTAGAAGCTTGCAGTTTCAGCCTCACTCTCCATCCTCCAGACTGGCAAACACATTGACATCAGGAAGGTGATGCACCCCAACTCCACGGGGACAGAAGCTCTTATGTCAGTATTTTCCCAGACCTTGCCCTATTTATCTCTTAATCTGGCTTTTCATCTGTATCCTTTAATAAACTGGTAAATATATGTAGTGTTTCCCTAAATTCTATGAGCTCCTCTAGCAAATTAAAGGAACCTAAGGAAAAGGTCATTGGAACCTCCAATCTATAGTCTGTTGGTCATAAGGACTTGGATAACCTGGGCTTACGACTGGCATCTAAAATTGGTGGGGAGGAGAGTATCTGGATAGAGAGTGTCAGAACTGAGTTAAACTGTAGGACACCCAGCTGATACTGCACAGAATAGCTTGGCATGAGAAAAGCATCACACATTTAGTGACCAGAAATATCAGAAGTGAAGTGTTTTGTGTGAGTAGTAAAGGAGACACACAGGAGAGAAACAGCCAGGAAGAACTGGATTTTCCTTACTCAGGTGGAGTACTGAGTTTTTCTATATTACAGGACCATAATGTGGTAAAAAAAAAAAAAAAAAAAAAAAAAAGAAAGAAAGAAAGAAAGAAAGAAAGAAAGAAAGGAAGAAAGGAAGAAGAATCTCTTTTTCAAACTCTAGTTGCTGCCAACCAGACAAAGACCATCAGAACCATATTTGTAGTCACCAAAGTTTGTTTTATGACTTTTTGTAATGAGGATGACTGTATATAACATGTATGTAAAGAAGAGGGTTTGTTTGTTTGTTTGTTCTTTACAGGGGACTTGGTATAGGGTTTAGGTCTGTATTAGGTGTTTGGGGAGCGAGTTCAGTGAAATGTGACCTTTGTGTGGTTCAGGTAGTTAGGAAGAGAGAAAATCTATGGTTCGGTTCGTGTGTGTGTATGCATATATTCTTATTTTAAATTTCAGGGATGGAAGACACAGAGTGAAGCTAAAAAAAAAAAAAAAATGGATCTCCTGAGAGATCTCTCTTATGTGAGCCAGGAGAAAAACATGATTGTTGTTTGAAAACATCTTGTTTTTGTCTGTGCTCAAACATGTTTATGGAATGGTTTTATTTTTTAATTGTCCCATCATGGTCAGAGAGTGATTTTTGATGACGGTACATTCTGAAACTGTTGATGTTCAATAGGAAAACAATCATATGATGATGGAAAGGGATACATAATACAAAAGGTGTTAGAGAAGTTATTACTACTGATCTCAATGAATAAATATGAATTAAAAAGAATACAACTGTATTAGAATATGGAGTCATTATCATTACCATTTTATAGATAGAGAAATTGAAGTTGAGAGTGGTGAGGTATGCCTGAACTTACACAGCTATTAACTAGTAACCAGCCTCACTTGAGAGTCTGGGTACTTAACTAACAGACCAGGCTCCCCTTTTTCCTCCAGGATCTATGATACCTAGTTATATGACCCACCAAGTTTCAAGGGAATAGACGTTGTGGAAATGGATTTATTGGGATAAAAATCAGTATAAAAACCATTACGATTCAAGGGCATTATAGCAGAATTGAGGACGGAACTGCAGGAAAATGTATTTTCTGTAAGCAGAAAAGCCAAAAGCAGTTATATTATTTAGTAAATCTAGGAGAATCCTATGTATTTGACCTTGCTGGCACTTAACTTTCATTCAGTAACTAAAAGAGCCCTTAAATGATGTAAGCTTCATATGGTCACAGAGTAATTGAAATTTCCAGTTCTGATAAGACCCTATATTGGGTGAATAATGTCACCAAAGCTATATGTTTCCATTTTAGTCTTGATGTTGGAGGGGAATAGGATCTATTTATGCTGAATCTGCCCCTGGCTAGTGGTACGTCTGATTCTGATAAGCTGATATATCTTTATGTTGATAAATCACGAAAGTAAACTAATGTTTTAAAGGTTGTGCGTTGGCAGGTGGTAAGACATGGCATGTTCTCTTTCCCCAGTTATAATCCATCTGATAAAAATAAGAAGCCAATAGTCATTCCCGAAAAAAAGGAGTGGGTTGATTAAAATGGCACTCTAGAAATAGTGATATGCAAATAAATTGCAGGCTGCATTGAATAATCAGAGAAATTAATGTTAGGTTGGAAAAGAAATAAGAAATTTGCTATCATGGGGTATGTATTTTAACTAAGAGTAAGCAGTGGGAATGGAAAAGATACTTAAAATGCAGTAGAATTAATCATGAATTAACACTGAGGCAAAGAAAAATAAGAAAGAAAATCATGAGTATAAAGTTCAAACTATTAAGTATTCCACAGACAAGGATCTGAAGAAGGAAAAGAAAGAAATAGTTTAAAAAAAAAAAAAGGAAGAAATCGCAATTCAACTGTAGTTGACCCCTGAATAGTGTGGAGGGAAGGGGGTGCTTAGGAGCACTGACTCCAGTGAGGTCGAGAATCAATGTGTAACTTTTGACTCTCCAAAACTTAACTCATAGCCTACTGTTGAACAGAAGCCTTACCAATAACAATGTCTATTAACACATATTTTGGGGGCGCCTGGGTGGCTCAGTCATTAAGCGTCTGCACTCAGCTCAGGGCGTGATCCTGGCATTCTGGGATCAAGCCCCACATCAGGCTCCTCCACTGGGAGCCTGCTTCTTCCTCTCCCACTCCCCCTGCTTGTGTTCCCTCTCTTGCTGGCTGTCTCTGTCAAATAAATAAATAAAATCTTAAAAAAAAAAAAAACACATATTTTATATGTTGTATGTTTGTATTATGCCCTATATTCTTATAATAAAGTAAGCTACAGAAAAGAAAATGTTATTAAGAAAATCATAAAGAAAATACATTTACAGTACTGTACAGTATTTATTGAAAAAAAATCGACCCACTCAGTTCAAATCCATGTTGTTCAAGGGCCAACTGTAATTATACACCTATTAATAAATTAAAGAAATATTTAATGAGATCCTATTTCATACCAGGCACACCTCTAGGTGTTGAGGCTCTAGCAGTGATTATAAAATAAAAAGACAGGAGCTCAGTTGGTTAGGTGTCGGACTCTTGATTTCAGCTAAGGTCATGATCTCAGAGTTGTGAGATCAAGTCCCACACGGGGTTCCCCACTCAGTGGGGAGCCTGCTTAAGATTCTGGCTGTCCCTCTCCCTAAGCCCCTCCCTCTGCTTGTGCTCTCATTCTCGCTCTCTCTAAAAAAAAAATAAATAAGTAAAATAAAAGGACAAATTCCTTACCTTTACAGAGTTTATATTATGGTTGAAGGAACAGATAAAAGACAACTAATCAGAAATAAGTTAGATGGGGGTGCCTGGGTGGCTCAGTTGTTAAGCGTCTGCCTTCGGCTCAGGGCGTGATCCCAGAGTCCTGGGATCGAACCCCACATCAGGCCCCTCCGCTGGGAGCCTGCTTCTTCCTCTCCCACTCCCCCTGCCTGTGTTCCCTCTCTCGCTGGCTGTCTCTCTCTGTCAAATAAATAAATAAAATCTTAAAAAAAAAAAGTTAGATGGTGAAAAGTACAATGAATTTGGCATGATCATGATTAAAAAATGCCTAAGTGTCTCAGAAAGTAAGAGAATTTCTTAAATCCTCTAATTCATTCTAAAATAATTTGGTTTAAAACTGAAAGAAATTGGAATTGGTTTAAAATTAACAAAGATCAAAGGCACTTAAAAGTTGTAATGTTTTAATGAATGAACAGGGAAAATTAGTCTCCTAACAATGGTATTACTTCAGGCTATAGGTGTCCCCCTCCATTATATCTACCAATCCCAATATTAGATCTTGGAAATTTGTGTTTTCTCTCTAGTGTGTTATATAGTGTCCTTAATCATTTCCTTTTAGATTGGTTCCTCAAAGAATTTTGATTTGCATTAAACACAGGTCTGTGATTATAACAGTCTTGATTTCTTTTTATATCTCAGCTACTGTACATTTGCCAAATCTGGGCAAAAGTCAGGAGATATGACTCCTGTCCTATTTTTCCACTTACATATTTGTAAGTTTGGACAAATCGTGCAAACACTGTGAATCTATTTGTCATATGTAAAGTGGGGATAATAGTACCTAAGAAGAACCATTGAAAGAACAAAATGAAAAGTTATATAGAAAAGTATTTTATAAACTGCAAAATTCACTACAAATAAAATACCGTATTATTTTTTACTATGTTACCTTGTAGTGACTCAGCAGGGCTTCTTAACACCTAATGCGACTGAATAAGATTCATTTTGCTTTTCTCTCCAGACTCCGCTTTCTTTTAATTCTGATCATTGCATATTAGATGAGTTACAATGACATATATTAAAATTGCCCTAACTTATATTAACACTTCCCTTTAATAACTTCCGTTAAAAAAATTCTATAACTTGTAACAGAAATTCTGGAGTTCCTATCCTCTACTATTAAACTAGTTCTGCCTCATGGAAATCCGGACTCTATTTACAGCCATAGGCCACTCTCATTGCATATATGATTTTCTAGTGCTGCTCAACTGTAAGTGGCTGACTTTGCAGTCTTATTATTTGTGCCAGTTTTCAGTTTCTCTTCCACATTCTTTCCACCAACAGCATATGGCTTTGCATGGTCTATTCAGTAAATACTCATAATTATTCCACTGAGCTTTGGTGACGATGAATGTGTGTGTTATTGGAGATAAATTGTGCAATCTGCAAGGAAAACAAAGATGAGTTTTTGCTTGGATATTTTTACTCATTTTGTGGCGGAGGCAGATGCTCTACTCCATAGGGAAGCAGGGCGTTGCTTTGGGGAGAGGGATGCTGAGTGCATCACACGCTCTGCCGCTTTCTTATTTGTGCCTCGTGACTGATTAGCACGCCTTCCGCAAACACTTCTGGTCTATGGATGTAACTACCTTCTATACGAGGTGATCAGAATAAGGTAATGCATACAAAAGAGTATTCCTTACCATAAGCAAAAACTAAACTAAGTCTGAATGTAAATAATCCAGGATACAACTCGAAGTATTCAATATCTTATTAAATATTAGAAGTTGCCTTTTTGTGCGTGTGTTCGGACAAAATGAACGCATAGTCAGATAAAGGCAGTAGCTGAAGTTGTATCAACAACCAATAAAGGAGTTTTTGTTTGTTTTTTACTTTCCCTCTGCTGACCATTACCCTCCAAACTAAAGGAAAAAAAATCATGGAACCTCTCCTTTCCAGGTTTTACGGTGGAATGAAATAATAAAAATAGTTCTAGGAAGCTAGCATTACTACTGTCAAGAAAGCCACATGCCCAGTCACCAGTATTTCTTCTTTTTGAACACCAGAAAATAAGAAGTGTGATCCAAATTCATTTGTGCATCAAAGTTGGAAATACACTGGGATTTTCTTTTCTTTGAGAAAAGAATTCTTTATGAGGAGACGGATGAAGCAGCGTTAATGTGGATTTACTACCCCCATTGCTGTCCCGGCACATCTTCACAGTTTACTCTTGAACCACAAAGAAACCATGAAGTCACAGGAGTGAGTGAGCTCTTTCTACAAGCTTGAGTTCTGATTCAGTAGAAATGTACCCACAAATTCTATGAACAAGGATCTGAAAGTCTGTGTACACCGGACCTGGAGGTTCGTAAGAAGCTAATAAAATAAAAGGGAAAGAAAGGGAAAAAAGCATCCCTCTTTTTTTGAAAATACATTCTTTGGATTCTAGTAAAGTCATTACACATTACCAAGAGTACATTCAGGCACAATGTGATAATGCCCAATCTTTACAACTTGTTTTAATTTTTAAAAATTGCTGTAATCGCATTCCTTTCCTGACACTTCTGGAAAGCAGTGTAACGTCTACTTTATTTGAATGCTCATCAGTCACCCAGATGAATAATATCAGTTAATCCCGTTTATAATATTCAAGGTGTTAGTATTTTCAAGGAGGGAGAGAGAAAATTCTGAACTAAATGATAGCTTTACATAAAAAGCCTGGTATTTTATATGGTAAAAGAAGAAGCAAAACATTTAAGTTTCCATTAAAAAGCCAAAATGAATACATTTTGTGTGAAGAGAAATATCTCATGATATATGGGGAAATGTTTGATCTCTTTCATTTTTCACTTATTCATCATTGCTCAGCTTCTTTTAAAATTGATTTAGGTCATTTTTGAAAATATCTAAAGGCAGTGGGACATGCCTTAAGTTAGGCTCCTCAGAAACAGATCCTGAGATGAATAGTCATATGAAGGTGAAATATTAGAAAGTGTTCTCAAGAAAAAAAAAAAAAAAAGAAAGAAAGTAGGAAAGAGGAAAATTGGGACTAGGAAAAGAACAAGGCCAAGTAAGAGTGTCATACTAATGGGGCGCCTGGGTGGCTCAGTCCTCATGCTTCTGCCTTCAGCTCAGGTCATGAATCCAGCGTCCTGGGATCAAGCCTGCATCCAGTTTCCTGCTCAGTGGGAAACCTGCTTCTCCCTCTCCAACTCCCCCTGCTGTGTCCCCTCTCTTGCTCTCTTTCTGTCAAAAAAATAAATAAAATCTTAAAAAAAAAAGTGTAATACCAAGCAAAGTTTTTAAGTATGTATGGTATCTGTTCCACATGAATTCAAACTACTTCTGATTTTCTTTCCTAATGAGTATTAAGGAGAACACACATTTGTTAGTCAGTTTGCATATGAAGTGCCAAAGGTGCCATTAATCTACATATAAGGTAATAGTGTCAACAAATGGCCATAGAATCCTTTGTGGAAAGATTGGAGGAATAACTACCATGTATACTCACCATGGTGTTATAGAGTCCTTTCTGATACACATTTACATTCTCTTCTAATGTATGGGCTGTTTCTTGAAACTACCTAGGGGTTAATGTCTTATATGTTATAGTGATTCGGTGTTCTTTTTCTCTAAAAGTTTAATACTGCCACTTAGTCTGTGCTGTTCTGGAATCTCACTATGTTCATTATCTCTAGAGAGCCCAGTTTCATAAATGCAAGCTCTATCATTAACTCTAATCTGTAGAGGACAGCTCACACTGAGCTTCTTCACAACGCCACTGCCCCTACCATTAGAGCAATTCTCATAACTTTAGTGAAGGTAGGGTCTTCTGAGCCCTATTAGAGAAAGAAGACAACTAGAGGAGAACGTTGAAGTTACTGGGTCTTTCATAATTGATCCATTGAGAATAGCCATCTGTCTTAGGCCACCTTTAATTCCCTTCCATAACACTCTACTAGGGCATTTCTAGCAGTATTGCTTTAGTATCAATATGGACCATTATGTTTTCAAAAGTTAGAAGAGTCATCGTAATTACAGTCAATTATTATAACCAGATCAGTAGTCTCAAGCATAGGCTTGGTAGTTATAGTTACAGAACTACAAAAAGGGCTTAATTGAGAGCCCTGACAAATCTCCAATACTAAAGCCACAGGCCAGATAAAGAAGAAGTAGGACTCTGAGACTTGGGATAGGGACATCTGAGTTGATTCACTAAATAACATTGAATCCCAGAGCACTATGAGAATGAACTGCTATGGGACAGCAAGATTAGGATAGGCTGAGGACCATCAAGTTGCAGTAAAACCAGGTGGGAAAGATAGGTTTTATTAAAGGAATAAAGGAATTATTAACCGAAACAGCTACGGGATCTGACAAATATGTGATAGAAAGAATAATAGAGCACGCTTGAGAAGGCATCTTGAGGGTGTCTTTCTTACTGGGGAACAGAGATTTAGGACCAGGAAAAGAAGGGGGCAAGTAAAGCTGTGCTATCATGCACAGTCCTGCTAAAATTAACTTGGGCTCAATTTGAGAGAAGAGCTGTGGAAACAGTGTAGATCTCACCTCCAAATGGTCTGCTCAGAGAAAGAAGTATGGATTATTTATACTCCTATGCCCCTCAGGTATTGATTAAAAGTTGCCCCTTTTAATCAAAGAGAATCTGTAAATTCCAGGCAAATCTAGCTCTCTGTGGGCAAAGGTAAAGTACTTTCTAGCAGCCTGACCAAAAAAAAAAAAAAAAAAAATTACACACACACACACACACACACACACACACACACATACGCGCACACACACACTGATGTTGGCTTCTGAAATAAAAGCCCCAGTGTGCATTGTGCATAAAAGTTTTCTAGAGATTCAAGGGTATATGTACAGAACATTGGCAGTATCAGCCACAAACCCTTTTTATTATGCTCCATGGTTCATATAGAAAATTACTCCCGCATTCAGAGCGAGGTAAATTTCCATTACAAGTTGCAAGGGATGATCATAGGAATAATAAATACACTGTCAATTGGTTCCATAGGTGATAGTTTTAATCTATTTTCAATTGAATATATGCTTTTCCAGTTGTTTTGATGGGTTTGTGTTAAAACAAGCCATTGGTGACTTACAAGCAGAAGTGTGGTGATTACAGCAAACAGCTGGGTTTTGGTATGCAAACTGCAGCTGTAGAATAGACTGTTTTTGTCCTTTAATGTGAAGGCTTAATACAATTTTGGACTCATTAATTGTATGCACTAAGCCATTTAGTAAATAACTTCCTGAGAAAACTAGATGAGGGATGAAGGTAGGCACAGCCAGGGTAGGTTTCTTCAGGAGAAAATATAAAAAAGCTAAATAATCAAATTTGAAAAAAATGAGGGCCTAGAAAATAGGCACTTGTCCTTGTTAAATACTGAAGAAAAGACACATTTGGTGGAAAATCAAAATATCTTCTCAACATGATATGAAAATTTGTGTAGATTTCTAAAAATTTATACCCAGTCACTAGTCTTCCAGTAGACAACATGTTATACACGCGTTTTCTAAAGCTACATTATAAATCTATGTTTTTTAGTTGTAAAATTAACTTAAATTGCAGAATAGGGGAAAGGGAGAAACACTATGAATGAAGAAAGGAGTATTGCCATGGGAAGACTATGTACCTCATATTTTCTGGCCCAAAAAGAACGAAGAGATACATGGAAAAGACTGATATATTTCCCAAAAAACCCACCTGGGCCCCATGCCCCAATTGCCATAGATGCACACAGAATAAAAATAATGGTTGTTCTGGCAAGCCACTAAGATTTGGAATGGTTTGTTATTCCAGTAGGAGACTAATACAATAAACCAGTTCCTAAAACCTGAATATTTTACTTCATTTACACCCACTATTTATATATATACATATAAAGTATATATATTACATATCAAGCCTTTCCAGAAAAGTTTTATGGATCTCAAGGACAGATCTGTTGGGGTCAGAAAAAAATAGAGTCTGAGTAGAAATAAACCACTGTTTTTCAGTTCTGTCTTCTAAGAACCCAAGTCATCACTCCCCTTGAACATCATTCCACATATCTGGGCCTCAAATGAAATGCTGGAGTAGACGATCTCTAAAATCCCTTCAAATCCAATATTCTATGATATTTGCATTATGGTCTTTAAGACTTGCTGCCTGGCTATATAAGTAACACAAAGCCTAAGTCGCATGGCTGAATGCTAACTGTAAGAGCCCCAATCCCCTCACTCCCAACCTCTTTCCCTCAGTTTTACTTTAGTGAAACAGATTATTTAGATCAGCTACTCAGAGTTGACTTACTCTTTGCAGAAGTCATGGCTACAAATGAGCAGAATAACTCAGGCAAGTTGGTAAGAATGAGCAAGTTGCCAATCTGTATAAACAAGAAGAAATATACAGGTTATGAAAATTGGTTCTGCTGACATCTATAAAGCAAATCACATCAAGGATGAGTGGTGCTAAACATGGCATTGTACTTACAAAATTTGTGGTGTGCTTTCCATACCTCTGGGAATTAGTGCCTGATCGACTCAACACATTTGGAATAATTCAAATACAAGGGCAGAAGTGCAAAGATGAACTGTAGGTGATTCAGTATGCTATTCTATACGCAGAGGTGAATACCCGGCTCCCTATCTCTGTCATCATCAGAATTAAATTATTCTGTCATTTTTTTCAAGTGGGATATGACTTGAAGAATGTCAGAAAGAGTCTTTTTCAAACTGTCTTTCTCACCTCGGCTCATAAAAATAGCTCAAATATTGCCACTAGTCCATTTCTAATATTTTCTTTAAATCACTTCTGTAAGAATGACATATTACATCATTTTGTAACTGTTGATATATTAGTGGAAATAAGTGTTCATATTCCTCTAGTAGCATATTAGTGAAGGTCTCCTTTTTTATCTCTGTTTCTGAAGTATAATTGTGCCTTAGTGACTACCAAATGAAATAAAATTCTTTTAGATTCCTTTAATCCAAGTTTAACTCCCCTTTTCCAGTTTATACTCAGCTATCTTCCAGGTTAAACCATCTTCCTATATGTATTAATTCTAGATTCAAGTCAGACATAGTTCTGAGATTAAATTTATATTCTATAATATACATTTTCTTCTTTTATATATAAAAGTTTGCTCAAATAATTTTCATTCACTATAGCATGCTAGATGATGTTAATCACTATCGAGGAAAATAATGCTGAGAAGGGGAAAGAAAATAAAATGTTGCAATTTTAATTATAGAGATAAGGGAAACATCTTGGAGTAAATAGCATTTGAGTAAAAATTTGAGACTGAGAGAAAGTGGACCATATGTTTATTTGGGAGAAGAACATGCCAGAAGAATTAGTGCAAATTGGAAAGGCTCTGAGGCGAGCCTCAGCCTTCTGTGTTTATGGTTTGAAATGGAATAAGCATAGGGGAAATTGTTAGGAGATGAAGCCAGAGAGAAGATGAACAGATAATGCAGAACCTTGAAGGACATTGTAGAGTTTGCTTTCACTCTAAATGAGATAGAAAACCTGGGAGGGTTTTGAGCAGATGAATGACATAATCTGATTTAAGGTCATTTTGGCCAATGACATGGTCATTGATCTGCAAAGGCAAAGGCAGATGGCAAGGAAGTTAGGAGTTTATTGCCGTGATCCAAGGTAGAGAGAATGGTGACATGCATAGCGGAGTTATTGACAGCTGATCAGATTCTGCGTAGATGTTGAAGCTAAAACCAATGAGCTTCAGTCATAGTGAATATGACTTGTGAATAAAAGAAGAATAAAAGAGGATGATTTAGGCCTTACAAAAAGGATAGAGTTTCCACTAACTATGAGAAGATAGTGTATATAAACAGGCATGAAGGGAGATATCTGGAACTCAGTTTTGAATATGTCACGTTTGAAGTACCTAACAGGTCTCCAGATGAAAGTAGAACAGGGAGTTAATATGCAAATCCGTAATTCAGCGTACAAATCCAGGCTAGAGATATGAATTTGGGAGATCTGACTACGTAAATGATATTCAAAACCTTAGACTAGATGAGATCACCAAGAGAATGAGCATGCAGATGAAGAAGAAAAAAGCATTGACCTAAGGCAAAAGCTGCCAAAAAATCAAGATGAGAAATGATTAACAACTGTAGGATTTAGCAACGTGGAGGTCATCAGTTTTTAAACAGTTTTGCAGGAGTAAGCCTCGTTTTAGTATGTGGAAAACACAAATGCAGGACTGAATTTAAATAAAGCAATTCCAGGCAAATTTTTTAGGAGTTTTGCTATAAAAGAAAGAAGTAAATATGAGGTGATTTGGGATGAGGAGAGGTGTTTTGTGTTAGTTGGTTTGTTTTAAAGATGGAAAAAGTATGTTTGCATACTAAATTAGGGTGATTCATCACAGAAGGAAAGATTAATAATGCAGGAGAGAGGGGGAAGAATTAAAGGAGCAATATCTTCAAGAGGAGAGAGGAAATGGGATTTTATTTTATTTATTTTTTAAAGACTTATTTATTTATTTGAGAGAGACGGAGAGAAACCGTGCAAGTGGGGTGAGGGAAAGGGAGAAAAAGAATCCTCAAGCAGACTCCATGTTGAGCAGAGAGCCCCATGTAAGGCTCAATCCCAGATCATGACCTGAGCTGAAACCAAGAGTCAGATGCTCAGTCACCCAGGTGCCCTGAAATGGGATTTTATAAATAAGTGAAGTGTTTGACCAGGGCTAGGACAGTTAATTCATAAACATTTAATTCAAATCAATGAATGAATTTATTTAATTCATATTAATAAGAGAAGGCACATTTTACAATACAAGATTTAGTTAGAGAAGTAGTTGTGGTAGTTCTTACAGCCTGTGGAAATTCTCTTCCATATTTTCTCAATTTAAAAGCAGCCGTCTTTACATGGAGGAGCAGAATTTGATTTGAAGAGCAGGTAGTGTATATGCAGTAAGGGGAGAGGGAAAGTGAACAAACTAGAAAAATACAGTCTAATGCTGAATGGTACTCATGGCCCACTTGAGATGAATGATACACCCACTATAAACCCTTGTGAGTGAGTGTGCATTTGTAGGTGTACATTTGTGTGAAAGTGTGTATGTAAGGAAATATATTCAACAATAAAAATGTTTTTTTTGGGGTGGGTGAATTGGCAATGATTTTTCTTATTTTTTTTTTTGAGGTGGAAAACTTCTAAATTTAGTATAATGGATATATTTTACTATTAAAATTAGGAAAAAAGTCATAAAGTGAACTTTCAATAACAATTATAATTTATTACAGAAAATAATTGTTCTCAACTAGACAACTCTGTAGAAAATAACAGCTTAGATGTTAACTGATTTTCTTCTATAATCTCACATTTGATTAAGAAGATAAGATACACCTGGAAAGATTACTGGGGAATTGAATAATTTTCTTGAGTTTAAGTGTTTTCATTAGTAATAAATGTGAGGTAATTTTATATTATTTTCTGAAAAAAAAATTCCCTGACATGAGAAGAGCTATAAAAGTTAAGAAAGATAAGAATCGGACAACACGTAGAAGCTAGCACATATAGGCCTTTGCCCTCCATTCTGTAAATTGTAAAAACATGGAAACTAGATATAATTTGCATGATAAACAGTGAGGAAAAGAGAATATCTGTTGGAATATCTGTTGGAATAATTTTCCTTTCCTTCTTTACCTTTTTCACAGTCTCTTTAAATATTAATGTACTTAAGGAGCATCTCCCAATCAAGTAACAGTTAGCTAAGGTCAGACTTTAATTAATAAGAGGGTGGTAGAAACTAGTAAGAGTGTCCAAGATCAGTAAGGTTTTATCATGCAAAAGACCTTTTCTCCCTATAGTGGATGAAGATTTCTTCTTTAGTTCTTTGGTGACATGAAAATTGTAACTATGTTGCTTAAAGAAAGGAACAAAAGAGACCAGAGTTTAATTATACTGTTTTATTTCCCTTGCAGCTGTGTCCCATTAGCTACAGAGCAATGGGAAAGTTCTTTGTAATCTTTGACCCTCCTACCAATACGGTCCTGTGCAAACTGGTAATCACAATCAATTATAGGCCACAGAGTGAAAAAGACACTTTTTTTTTTCTCCTACAGAGGCCTATGAATTAACTTTATAGTCAAACTATAACTCTTCAATTTCTGGGCCTGAAGTTACTAATAAGTTCAAGATATATGGTTGTCTTTAATTTTGTAATAAGATGCTAAGAATTGTGATGTTTCCTAACTCTAATTTTCATCATTGGAAGTTAGTTTTTTTATGGGTAGGCATATTTTCACACGTTCCTGCGCATCAAGAACACACAAAGCTTCTACTGGAAATTTCTGTAACAGAATAATAAAAGCAGGTAAAACTTAGAGTTTCTAATATTTACTAATATTAGAGTGCTAATATTTACTCTCGTTGATACCTGTGTAAAGTGAGGTACAGAGTAGAGAGTTACACAGTTAGGAAGTGCTAACCCAAGGAATTGTACTTAAATCACCTAGCCTAGGGTTCATCCTCCTAACCAATGTGCTGTCTCCTTGCAATTGGGATCTTTATGGAACCATAAAAAATTCATAGGAAAAGAGCCATAGTAAAAAAGAGAATAAACAGGTAGAGATAGCACTTACAACACTACTGAACAGCTCATGGGGATCAATAATTTCTTATTGACTGCCTTCTCTCATTTAGCTTTAAAAGGAATGTGACTTTCCACTGAAGATGTTGGGATTTATCAGATTCTCATCACATACCCACTGCAATGTGATAAAGAAAAGGCAAATAGCTTAGGTCCTTGGGTTTACTTCTAAGTGTTTAAAGATTGTTATCTTCCAACGTATCTCTGGTCAGTGCAGCATTAACTAGATGCTTGAGCTCTGAGTGAAATATAGAGGAAAGAGATATGAGTAGATGTTTTGGGGCACATTCTCTCAATTTTCTGGGGTTCAGAGCAGCTTGCATTTGAGAGGAGGAAGGAATAACCTCCTAAAAGTGTTAGAGATGCTTAGCATATGATAAACTAGCAAAAGCTTATATAACTCCTCCCTCACAGAAGCTCATTGTTCGTAGAGCCAAGAGCAAAATAAAAAACGTAGGAACCTTTGTTCAAAGAATGTTAAGAACTGCAAAACAGTGAAAGCAGACCAGTAAATCAAGCATGCGGGTCCTCCTCAGCATAGGGTCTCATGTGACTGTACAGGTCACATACCCATGAAGCTGGCCTGACTCTCCACTGTTCCTAAATGTGGATTTTCAGTAATCTGAGAGTGGCACACGGGCCTCACACTCATTTCTGATGCAGTTTTTCCTAAAGTCCTGTCTGTTCCTCCATTCTAACAGCACAGGACACATCTGTCTCCTGTGGAAGCGATACTTCCACGATCTGCAATCAGAGAAATGTTCTCCATCCCATCTATGTCTCCGGCACACTGAGCTGGATGCTGATTGTTCCTATTCTGTATAAAGATGAGACAGGCCAGCAGCCCATTCCTTCCTAGCCTTAGGCCTGGCTTGTCCTGAAGGTACTGACAGAATAATCCAAACCTCAGCTGACCCGCCCTCTTATCATCCTCCATAGTTTCGTAAAAAGCTTCTTTTCCAAATACGGTGGAGAAAAACCTTTTCCATTATTCCTTCCTTCACAAAAGACTGAGGGATTAAGATAGCTCTATCAGTGATCTTTCATTCTTCTACTTTGCCAGAAACTAGAAACAAACTTTGTAAAGGTCAGTTCTAGGAAATGCATTTTAAAAGGCAGAAAATTGTGTGATAGTTGAATGTATCTTCATTCTAATCTTTTCTCTGTATTGCTGTAAAAAGAGGGCTTGCCCAAGTTTTCTTTCTTGGGGCTATTTCTTAGTCACCTTCTTTTTTTTTTCTTTTTGACAGCATTTTTGTAGAAAGTTTATCTTTTATTAGCTTTTAGGCCTGCAGTCATCATGCACTGCAAAATCCTTTGGGGCATGTTGAACTTTCATTCTGGTGTTGTCACTCTCTCTCTCTCAAAGCTATCGTTATCATTTCTTTGAAAGGCTGTCCCCAGTTTAATATCTGAAGGTTAGTCTCTCATAGAACCTTTTAATCACATCAGCAGAGAACTCAACCAGTAGTATTACTATTCCAGTCTCACATTTGTGAGTTTAATTAGCTTGGTTAGATATACAGCAGAGAAACTTTAGCCATTAAAGAGAATTTGTTGATAGTTATTTAAATTCTTGCCTATTTTTAAACAATATACCTGAATATGCTCATAATTAAATACTTAAATATAATGCTGACAGAATAATTTAAAACACACAGATTATTTATACAAATACATTAGGAATATAGATTTATATTTTATGCCGTATTATGTTATATTATGTTATATTAATTTCTCTGCAACTTTACACCTGATTTCTACTGAAGAGCTGAGCATCTAATACCATATTATATATTTTCCTTAGTAAATGGGTGCCACTTAAATAAGAAAACACATTGAAAAATCACATTAAGGTCACACTCTCAGAAATATTATTATATGCCTCATGCAGAATTTAAATGTTATTTAAATTAAGCAGTTTAATTAATAACATAAATTAAACATTTATGTTATTACCCTGAGGGTAGTGGTAGTCTTTGAGGTTCATTAGCAGGAGAACACAGAAAACTGGAAAGATACAAAGGAAGTTTGTTTATTTATTTAGTTATTTAGTTACTTAGTTGTTGGGCTCCAACTAATTGCATTAAAATAAACCCAGTTCTTTTGCCAGCTTTAACTCTTGGGGAAGAGTAGGCAATCCTAACTCCAACCTTTTGATATGATCATGTATCTATTGCCAACTTTCTTTTTTTAAGTCCCCTGAACAAATATGTAAGCCAATTAAGCAATATAAAAAAGGAAGGAACTTGTGCCTCATGCTATTTTCTCGTTAATTCTAGGAAATGACTGTGGGACTTCTTCCCATTATTATCCAGGAGATTAAATGACATCTTCCCCCAGTTGACGCAGGTAAAAGTGCCAGGTTTACTTTCATCTTGGATTCTATACTCTTTGAATGAAGACCAGACCAAACAGTGCCCTTTGAGGCTGAAGATGCCTTTCTTCATAATGTCATCCATTAGAGAAAGGTTTGAGAAAAGGTCAGTTTTACCCCAGTGCAAAAGAAAATGTTGGCAATCCATGTAAAGTCACTCCTTGCTGCTTAGAAGTATCTTTATTTCAAGGTTTGTTGCAATAATTTTCCCATCAAGTAGATTTGGAATACCAAATAATAGTATAGAGGTATATTCACAAGTAAATAACACATATTCTTATATTAAATGTTTTATGTAAGTATTTTAAATACTTTCCTTAAAATAATGTAGTTTTGAAGCATGAAGGAAGAAATCAATAAATAGGTTAGAGAAGACAGTCTTTATCACTCTATATTCAGACAGGACACAGCACACTTGCCGTGTTAACTGAAGCGAATATAAACCAAACCAACCAACTAACCAACCAACCAAACAAACATTTCTACAGTGCAGCCAAGAATAAGAGAATCAATAAGATATTACAAAGTACATGGGGACTAAGGACAGTGGGAACCATTAACATCTCTAGATTTATAGGGATAAGAAGATGGAGTAATAGAACTAGAACTGGGCAAAAGCTGTAATATTAGGAGCTCTGTCTACAAGTAAAGTGATACTACCACTGTGAAAACATGGCCAGTGAACAGGTTGGGGGAAATAAGAACTAAATGTTCTTCTTTTCTCCTGGTGATGTCCCAATGGTACCTTCTATTGAATAGAGTAAGTGGGAAGCAAAAGTGAAAGGTAGCATTAAAGATTAGAATTTTTGACCTCCAAAGTGGGCAGAAAAGAATAGAAAATTGATCCGTGGGGAAACAGAGCAAAACCAGTACCCATATATTTACCTTCTTCGAAATTGAACACTCATACGTTTTGTTTTTCAGCATTCTTGGCACTTTTTGAATAGAAGTCAGGAAACAGAAGTCTGCCAAGATGAGAATCATTTGAAGAAAAGAAATAGTTTTATGGAAAAACACAAACTAAGAGGTTCTCTCTATTTAAATGAAATCACTATGTTAATAATTACATTATTTTATTTTCTGTACATATTATTGATACTAAGATGTCCTCTGATAATTATAAACAGAGACTGCCATTTTGATTTTAGCCCCTTGGCATATTAATTATATATTCTTACTAAGAGATATTGGAATAACAGAAGTTGGCCCCACATCAAAGAACCACACTGGAACTTTTTATTCACTTTATAATTCCTTGCTATGATACTCATAAAATGAGAAATTCAACTGATATTTTATTTGCCTTTCATCCGTAAGTGTTACAGCAATGAAAATAGGGAACAAATGCACAGATACCTATATTGGAAATGCCCATATTATAGAGATCTCAACATTAACACACTAAATTTCCCCGATATTTCAGAATGGGCACCTCACCTTTACTTACTTTCAATAAGTTTATTACTGCCCGAAGGGCATATACTGTTTTGTTGAAAGTAGAAATGTTAAACATAACTTCTCTTCTCAAATTAATTAAAATTAAGAAGAGAAGACTTAGGCAAAAAGTTTCACATTAATATAATTGGGTCAGCAATATAACACAAACTAAAATAAACCCTATCATAGGAATTAAGCTCACATATTGCAGATCTTACATATCCCAACCATCCTTTTGTAAAAAGATCATATGAATAAGCTCCATTGCCTTGGTAAGAGGCAGTCTCAGACCACACAAGACGTGGAATCAAACTGTAAAACCTACTGAAAAAACATCTAAATATTGGCTTTGGGCTTAAAAGTCAGGATATGGGGAAGAAAAACAGAAAAACAGCAATCCAGAATCCTACTTCTGTAGGATTGACCAAATATTGGTATTACCTCTCATATATCTATTTGAGATTTATCTGCAATAATTTCTACAATGATCCCATATGTATCAGTTTATGAAAAATAATAGAAAATTAGCCACTTTTATTTGCACCTTAAGCCCTGATTAAAGTAGCTCTAAAATAATAGTTGTTTTTTTTTTTTCAAAAATATGTTTCCAGTACGTGGTACTTTGTAGGCACTGGTTTTCTTTTAATTTTATATTTTTAATTTTTATACAGTAAAATTCACCCTTTTTTGGTACTCCAAAATCAGCACATCAGATGACTTCATAACCGCTCAAAACTACTTTGAATTATCCATTTACTGTCACATATACCCCAATGATATATTCTCCATCACTATAGTTCTATTTATTCATGGGTGTCATATAATCAAATCAAATGAAATCATATTCATATATCGTGCAAGCATTTGAGACAGACTTCCCCCATCCAGCATTATGCTTTGTAGACTCATTCAAGTTGTTGCATGTATCAATAATTTGCTGAGCTTTGTTGTCGTTGTTTTTAATTGCTTAGTTTGGTATAATCACAAATAGGGCAACTGTAGACATTTATGTACAGGTTTTTTAGTAATCATAAGTTTTACTCCTCTTGATTGAATAGTGGTAATGTTGCTGAGTCATATAGTAAATGTATGTTTAAGCAACTGCCAAGCTGTTTTCTAGAGTGGCTGTACCATTTTGCATTTGCTTCAGTAACGGGGGATAAATCTGTTTGCTCAACATCCTCTCCAGTATTTGGTATGGTTAGCATTTTTTATTTTATCTATTTTAACAGATATGTAATTTATCTTATCATGGTCTTAACTTGCATTCTCTCATGAATAATGATGTTGCATAGAAATGATGTCTTCTTGAAGTAGTTGGTTGATTTTGCCAGTGAAATTAGAGCCGCTGATTTCTTTTCAGGAAGATTTTATGAATTAAATTTCTATAATAGCTATGGAACTTCTCTTTTATTCTGGGTGCACTTTATTCAATCGTGCTTGATAAGACATGGGTCCATTTCATCTGAGTTGCCAAATGCATATGCCTAGAATTTCCCATATTCCCTTGTTATCCTTTAAATAGCTTTACAATCTATTGTGACACTCCTTTCATCCCTGGTATTGGTGATTTGTGTCTTCTCTTTTTTCTTTCTTAATCTTGCTAAAAGCATATCAATTATATTGATCTTTTCAAAGAAGCAGCTTTTGGTTTCATTTTTTTTCACTAATGTAAATCTGTTTTAAATTTCATTGATCTCTTTATTATATCCTCTCTTCTGATAATCTGGATGTATTTTATTCTTTTTTCCTCCTTTATTCTAAATAGAAGCTTAGATTATTGATTTGAAATCTATTCTAATATAAACATTTAATTCTATAAATTTCTCTCTATGCACTGCTTTAATTGCACCCCACAAATTCTGATATATTGCATTTTTGTCCAGTTTAAAATACTTACTTATTTCCCTTGAGATTTGTCTCTTTAACTGTATAAATTATGTAGAAGTATATTGATTAATTTCCAAATTATTGACTGTCTTCCTGTTATTGTTTTCTAATTTAATTCCATTATGGTCAGAGATATACATTTTGATTCTATTCTTTCAAAATTGTAATTTTTTTATGATGCAGGATATGGTCTATCTTGATAAATGTCTGATGTGTACTTGAAAAGAATGCACATTCTGTGGTTGTTGGCTATTATCTTTCTTTAAATGTCAATTCATTTCAGTGGTTGGTGGTATTGCTCATTTCTTCTATATTCTCCTTGATTTCCTGTCCTCTAGTTCTATAGATGACTGAGAGAGGAATATTGATTTCTCCATCTATAATTAGAGATTGGTCTATTTCTCTCAGTTCTGGAAGTTTTTTGTTTTAAATATTTTGAAGGAAATACATGCATTCATATTTAGGATTCTTATATCTTAGGGTTGGTGGTTAGAATCAGACCCATGCATGTGCATGTTGGGGCTCAACCCAGGAGTTTATAGACAACTTCATGGGGTTTATTGCCTGAGCTTCACCTTCATTAATGCTCTCCTTGGTATTTTAGGTTCCTTGGGAATCCCCTTTACTTTCCTCAGAGAGAGAGAACTGGACCTTTATTTACCCAACTCTGTCACATAGTTCTATGAATTCACCACTTCTGGAGCAAGCTATCACTGGAAGACAGAAAGAAAAAAAAATGCCACGCGGGGTTGTAGCCACACTTTTTGGAACACAATTCCACCAATCAAAGAGGAAAGTTCGTCTCTCTCAGTTTTGATTCCCATGACTCCACTACCACATTTGCTGCCATGTTTTACAGTTGGTTGGAAGCTGGAACATGTGAAAAATGGAGAAAATAATTAAATTAACGGGGAAGGAAGGTGAATTCTGCACTCTTCCTAAGTGTTAAGAGGTCCTTTTACCACATTCTGAGCCAAAACTAGAGGACATTCCTAGAGATGTCTTTGTCTGCACCCGGAGCCACTTCTGGGCTTCCTATTGTAGTGTGTTCAAGCTGGAGAATATTGAAGGGAAAAGTGGTGAATTTGCTGATGATTTGGTGTTACTTCAAATCTGATCTTCTTCCTCAACTTGCCTACTACTACTTGTTTTTTGGAGTCCCCCAAAAGCTGCTAAACACATCCCGTCAAGGTTTTATAGTAGCATTCATTGAGAAAGGATGGAATGCACTTAATCATTTTATCACACACCCTCACTCCACACACTGAGAACTGAACATGATTAAGTTTTTACAGAATAAAATTTATTTGCTAACAAAATTAGAAAACAAAATGAAAACCAAGAAAATGTTATTTTGGAGGATTTTATCATATTTCAGCTATATTCTATTGATAATAATTACTTCTATTTGTATTATTTGTATATTACTTTTTAGTTAAAATGTCTTTTTTAAAAGATTTTTTATTTATTCAATTGAGAGAGAGCGAGAGAGCGAGAGCATGAGCAGGCAGGAGGGTCTGAAGGAGAGGGAGAAGCAGACTCCCTACACCACAGCCTGATCCCAGGACCCTGGGATTATGACCTGAGTGGAACAGACACTTACGTAATTGATTAAGCCACCCAGGTACCCCAGTTTACAATGTCTTATCTAAGAATTCTTTCCTACCTTAACACTAGTCAATAAAAAAGTAAACCTTTTGAAATAGCTTGATGGGACTTTGTAATATCTTTGTAACACATTTTCTGCAAGGATCATATAATGAAAATAAATTCAAATTATGACTGTTTTTCATTATATTATAATCAGTCCACTAGAACTGTGGTCAGTCTACTAGTAGTAGTGATCTGTGCTAGTTTCCCCCCCCACTTTCTTCACAATATTCCTATAAATAAATAAAGGGATAATTTATTTAATGACATAATGACATAATAAATTTTTAATTTAAAAATTTCAAGTTCAAGTTATTTTTTCAAGTTTTAAATATACATGGTGTTTGTTAAAATACAACTTTCTATGTACAAAGACAAGGGAAACATTAGATGGTTTCCAATATAATTACTGCATTCATAATTAGTGAAGATCTACATATAAAAAGCAAGAGATTTTTTACTTTTTTCATGAAGGTTGGTTTTATCTTAAAGTTGAACAAGACTGATAGCAGAAGTGGAATTTTAAGGCAATTAATCTGAATGTTATAATATTTTTTCTTTTCTGAATATATTTGTTTTGGATTTTTTTCTATTTGCAATAAAAACATCATAAAATAAAATTGAAGTTTTAAATTAAAACTAAAGAAAAATGCTTCTTTCATAAGAGAACTTGTATCAATGACTTTAACCTTAGAGAGTTAGGTGATTAGATTTATTGCCTATCATTAAAATAAAAAATTGGACAATTGACATTTGGGCATATCCACACACAGAGAAATTTTAAAATTTGAATTAATTTCACAAATTATGGAAATAAAGTCGAAAGAGTTCTTACAATGAAACCAAATTTTCAACTTTTTACATTTTATTAGAATGGTCTCCAGATTTCTAATATAAGATGTTTTTAAGTTGGGTAGCTATGGTTTGTTCAGGATTTGCTCAGATTTATTTTGAGGACTTTATAAATTGTCTTTTTCTTACCACTCCACTTTTTTGCCAAAAAGAAGTAAACCCTTACTAAATCTTTATCTTTAGGTAATAAAAATAAAATACCCACACAATTCTTTAAAGAGTTTCTATTGATCTCTTTGTGATTTTTTTCTAGATTTCTAGCAAGTAATATCTTCTTACAACCACTGCAGGTATAATGTTGGATCAGTTTAATATCTGTGAAGGAGTTAGCAGATATATAATGTAGTTCTGTTTATAGATCTTTTGAAGAGTGTGAACCTACTTTATTTCTTAGCACATTCTAGATTGTGAGGTAAAATAACACTGCAGGTGAAAATAAGTTAGCAGTGTTTCATTTTGAACTGCTTCATAATACAAGATTGAATATTGTTTAGTACAATATAGAGAGAGAAGAAAAAAATAATTAAACATGTTTAGGTTGTTGATAGTTGCCAGTTACAACCAGTCTGAGCTGGCCTGGCACTGGATGATATGGTAGTTCTATTTTTAATTTTTTGAGGAAACTCCATACTGTCTTCCACAGTCACGACACCAGTATGCATTATCACCAACAGGGCACTATGGGTTTTCTTTTCTCCACATCCTCACCAACAGTTGTTCTTTCTTAATTCTTTCTTTTATTTTTTTATTATGTTATGTTAGTCACCATACAGTACATCATTAGTTATTGATGTAGTGTTCCATGATTCATTGTTTGCATAAAACACCCAGTGCTCCATGCAATATGTGCCCTCCTTAATACCCATCACTGGCCTATCCCAATCCCTTACCCCCTTCCCCTCTGAAGCCCTCAGTTTGTTTTCCAGAGTCCATAGTCTCTTGTGGTTCATTCCCCCTTCTGTTTACCCCCCTTCCTTCTCCTACTGATCTCCCTGCTATTTCTTATGTTCCATAAATGAGTGAAACCATATGATAATTGTCTTTCTCTGCTTGACTTATTTCACTTACCATGATCTCCTCCAGTCCTGTCCATGTTGCTGCAAATGTTGGGTAATCGTTCTTTCTGCTGGCTGAGTAATATTCCATTGTGTATATGGACCACATCTTCTTTATCCATTCGTCTGTTGAAGGGCATCACGGCTCCTTCCACAATTTAGCTATTGTGAACAATGCTTTCTTACATTTTTTATTTTAGCCACTCTGACAAATGTAAGGTGGTATCTCATTGTTGTTTTGATTTGAATTTCCCTGATGGTAAGTGATGTTGAACATCTTTTCATGTGTCTGTTGGTCATCTGTATGTCCTCTTTGGAGAAATGTCTGCTCATGTTTCCTACTCATTTTTTATTGGATTACTTATGGGGCTTTTTGGTGTTGGGTTGTATAAGTTCTTTATATATTTGATTGGACACATCATTTGCAAGTATCTTCTCCCATCCCATAGGTTGTCTTTTAGTTGTGTTGACTGTTTCCTTTGCTAAGCAGAAGTTTTTCATTTTGATGCAGTCTCAATAGTTTATTTTTGGTTTTATTTCTCTTGTTTCAGAGGACGTATCTAGAAAAATGCTGCCACAGCCAATATCAGTGAAGTTACTGCCTATGCTCTCTTTTAGGATTTTTCTGGTTTCAGTTTTCATATTTAGGTTCTTAATCCATTTTGAGTCTATTTTGGGATATGGTGTAAGAATGTGGTCTAGTTTCATTCTTTTGTATGTTGCTTCCAGTTTTCCCAACACCATTTGTTGAAGTGACTGTCTTTTTATCATTGCATATTTTTCCCTCCTTTGTTGAAGATTAATTGACCATATAGTTGTGGGTTTATTTCTGGCCTTTCACTTCTGTTCCATTGATCTCTGTGTCTATCTTTATGCCAGTACCATACTGTTTTGATTACTATAGCTTTGTAATATAACTTAAAATCTGGAAATGTGATAACTTCCAGCTTTGTTTTTCATTTTCAAGATTGCTTTGGCTATTCAGGGTCTTCTGTGGTTCCACAGAAATTTTAGGATCATTTGTTCTAGTTCTGTAAAAGACGCTGGTTTTTTTGTTTTGTTTTGTTTTGTTTTTTTGTTTTGTTTTTTGTTTTATGTAGGCTCCACACTGGGCGTGGAGCCCAAAATGGGGCTTGACCTCACAACCCTGATATAAAGACCTGAGCCGAGATCAAGTGTAAGATACCTAACCAAATGGGCCACCCAGGTGCCCCAATGCTGTTGGTATTTTGATGTGGATTGAATTGAACCTATAGATTATTTTGGGTAGTATGGATATTTTAACAATATTTGTTCTTCCAATCTATGAGCATGGGCATGTCTTTCCATTTGTTTGTGTTACCTTCAATTTATTTCATCAGTGTATTATAGTTTTCAGAGTAGAGGTCTTTCACCTCCTTGGTTAAGTTTATTCTGTTGTTTTATTATTTTTGGTGCAACTGTAAATGAGAAAGTTTTTTTACTTTCTCTTTCTGCTGCTTCTTTTTTAGTGTGGAGAAATGCAATGGATTTCTGTATACTGATTTTGTATCTGCAACCTTACTGAATTCATTTATCACTTCTAGTAGTTTCTTGGCAGATTCTTTAGGGTTTCCTATATATAGTATCATGTCATCTGCAAATAGTGAAAGTTTTACTTTTTCCTTACCAATTTGGATGCCTTTTATTCCTTTTTCTTGTCTGATTGCAGTGGCTAAGATTGCCAGTACAATGTTGAATGAAGGTGGTAAGAGTGGACATCCTTGTCTTGTTCCTGACCATAGGGGAAAAGCTCTCTAAAGAAGTAATCTGAGAGAAAAGTTCAAAGGACATTTTATTTCTGACATTGTGTTTGTTGACAAGAGCTTGGCCTCTATAATCCACATAGAAATGAATTTCAGTACCAAGTTTGTTAGTTGTTTGTGAGCTTGGATAAATCTAAATTTCAGTTTTTTCAACTAAAAGCTAGTATAATAGCATTTACCTTATATGGTCATTACACTGGTTTAAAAAGTGGTTGAAAGCACTGGAAGAGTCTAGAATGGAGCAAATAATTTTTTTAAAAAGCACCAGGTTAATTCATAACATTTGTGTTTTGTTTAATAGTAATTAACAAAATAGTAATTAAAGTGCAATGAGTGCTATGAAAATTTGGATTCAGGCTCACAACTGGCTCACCCTAAAAGAAGCTGGCAATCTTCAAGTGGAAAGGAAGTGATTTCAGGAGGAATATAGCACAGACATAAAGAAGCTGATAAACCTTAAACTACCTTGCCAATGAGTTCCAACTTGAACTTGGCACTGTCCACTTCTTGGCTGAACATAATTGTATAGAAATAATGAATATGTAACGCATCAGAAAGTCTTTAAAGTTTTTTCATTACAACACACATAACAAATATTTACATGCATGAATGAAATAAGCCTATGAATTCACCAGATTACAAGATGTTAAAGAGGTAAAAAGGACCACAGGTTATGTCAATCTCTTATTCTCTCTTTTTCTCTTCCATCAGAGAAATTTCATAGAAGTGTACATGACAGCAAGTGGGGTTATTATATGGACCACCTTAAAAGTACTCCAATAAAAACAAATTATTTACACAGTTCAATAATTTAACTGTAATTATTACCATATTATTTACCAAATCCACAATGGAGTGTGATAACACAGCTAAGCATTGCTTTTTAAAGGACAGAGGCATACGTAGTAAGTGTCATATAATTTTAAAATCCTATTTTTTTATTATTCATTTTATCATTATTGTTTATTGTAGTATATAAATAGCAGCATATTTATAACTTTTGTAATTATAACTCTGATTTTATTACATCTCATTTACCTAAAGCCATTCAGACTGCTAAGCTATACTACCTATTGAAAAGAATGGCATCTAGTAACAACTCTTTTGAATTATATATTCAATTAGATCCTGAAGTACTTATATCATCACCCAGTTTGTATTGTATTTTTAAATTTTTCATTTAGCTTTTTAAATCCACCTCTTCAGGACTAATATTGAATTTCAGAACAAATTAAATTAGAATTTAAAGCCCCCACCCCATGTCAGTATAATGTATCTATGAATAATGTAGGTTCTGCTGCCCCTTACTATACGAGCTCTTAGATGACATTGCTTCCCATAGTGATTACTTCTTAACTGAAAACACTGCCAATGAAGGTCAAGGAGAACAGCTTCACTGGATCTCTTTTGTCCCTATCATCAACACCATTATGATGTGCTGAATCAGTTTCAATTTTGTCCTCTTTTAAAAGTCACTGACACAGCAAAGAAACTGATGTTTTGACAAGCATAGCACATTAGAGCTACCAAACAGGGGAAAAGACACTCCTAACATCGTTATAATAGAGTGAGAAAATCTTAAAAGAATTTTAAATCATTGCCCAAGAGGATTCTGTCAATCATATGTTTAACCAATGTCATATGTGAACAAAAAATCTTGCTTTTTAAGTTAATCAGTACTCATATATTCAATATTCATTCAACAAATATTTACTTATGCCTGCTGTGGGTCAGAGACTCTGCTGGGCATTATATCCCTCTGCTGTCTCTGAGTTGAGAAGAATTTCTTAGGTCAGAGGATATCCAGGCAGTTAGGGAAAAAAAAAATCCTCACTTGAATACAAAAAATGAAGAAATGCACCTGAAAACTTTAATCTATCACTCCCAATCAAAATTTTTAATGTGATTTTATATATATACTCTTCTTTGGGCAAACATTTAAAAATCACATACACAGCTGGATGACCCGCCAAGTTGACATTTGCCAGCCTCAACATGACAGACATATTCATACCATGCTACTTCTTCAGCTTTTTAAGATTTTGCTATTTTCTTTTTTGGCATATATATGTTCAGAATACGTTTTTAATGATTTGTCTGCTTTTTGATTTGCTTGCTTTATAGAGGGAAGTGATAGCTATGTATACCAGGTGTTTTGCTTCAGGGAAGTGATGGTTGGCTAACTGCTGTTCTCAGAGGTGGCTTCCACTCAAACCCTGAGTATTGCAGGTAGGGAGCTGGACCAAGCATAATTCTTACGACAGCAATTTTCAGCAAATTGTTCTGCTAAATAGAAATATATTACTTGAAGGCTGGAAAAGTGATGATAAACCTGACCCTTCAGCCCTGCTTTTAAAGGTCATTTTGGTTAAATGTAAGCAAATTGTGGTACAAAGTACCTTTTACTTGCTGTTTCTCACTTATATCTCCCCTCATACCTCATTATGCTAATTTAATGACTTATTTGACAGAGTAGTTTCATCCATAATCTTGGAAATATATAATGGATTTAATTTTCAAGGTTATATTTTCAGAAAACTATTACTGTCCCTTTCAAAGTCATTGAGACTGAATTATGTTTCAGCAAAATATTAAGTACATTAAAGGTCCCTTTTAGATTTGAGTAAAGCCAATTGGCAATCCAGTTGCAATTATTTAACAGCTTTGAGCCCTGAATTGTTAGACTTATTATGAATTATCCATGCTAACCATTATCTTGAAAAATTAAACCTCTCTGCCACATTCAAACTTCATCAGAGACTGTCACCAAAATAACTACGAGTTTTTTTTAAACTGTCAGAGCTTTTCATTTTTAAATGTTCGTTAGATAATGATCCTTAAATATTCAGGAAATCTTACCTGAATTGAATAAGATTGCCTCTTGTTAAAAAGCGACTTTTCACTTCCAGTAGAAAACAAGTGCTTGTGTATACCATCTCCTCCATCTGCATGCGTGTAACCAGAACTGCTTACATTTACGTACATAATAAACTAATCACTAGAACCAGATTACTGTAATAATGACTAGGCCTTATAATTAAGCATTAAAACCTCTTCAGTCTGGGGATGGTTCTCATCAATAATCTGGCCAAAAGCTTCAGACAGAATGCATGTCATCTGGGGGAAGTGTCTACTAACTGTCCTAAGGAGACAATCTCAGTGATTCTTAACCAATAAGAAGCCTATTAGAATCAATGAGTCCACACCCTCTCTTTGAAGAGAGATTTAGATTTCTCTTGCTATAGTTACCCTGCTCATCCTAGGAAATGATACACCTGGGATATGGCAGAATATGTAGTTAGTATGAATAAACAATAGCAGATACACATGTATGTTTGTCATAACTCTTAAAGCTCTTGTACTTTTCTTGATAACTTACAAATTGCTGACTTCTTCCATTTAGAACCTTATTGTCCAAAAGGGTCCACAAATAAAAACACATAATAAACTGTATTTTACTGCCAAGAAGATGGAATTTACCAGTAGAAGAGGGTTAAAAGTCTTCATCACAGGTAAGTGGTAGTGAAATAAATTTTGATAAGTTTGAGTTACACTTATTATGTGTCCTTCTAACTCAAAGAGATTATTCTATTGCTTCAAAAATGGAGTAGGTATGGGAACTCTGTTCTACTAAGTCAATAAGGCCCAGGCTTGTTGAAATTATTGTTTCACTATTCTTAGTATGTTGGGTTCAAACATTTCCAAGATGACTCACTACCACATATGAATGCTAGCAAGTGGGAAAAGGGAACAAGGTGAAGTGAAGGGCACTCCTTATGGGAAGGAACCAAAAGTTGCACACATCATTGCCACTCATATCTTCATGGACATACTTTAGACATATGACCACTCTTAATTGTATATGGAATCTGAGAAATCTGGTCTTTATTGTAGATATCTGTGTACCTGGCTAAAACATTATGTTCTTGAATCTAAGAGAGAGAATTAGAAACAAACCAAAAAAGCACAAAACAAAACATATATGCTGTGTAATTAGAGCATCTGGCACAGTCATTTAAAACAGAAGGACAGGGATAGAAATAAAATGGCCAGGCCAGCCCATGAGAGGGAATAAAGAGAAAATTCAGAAGGTTATTTATGCTTGTAGGGAGCAGGGTAATCGGATGACCAGTGAGTTGTTTTTATTAGAAAACAACCAAAATCAACTCTGATAATACAAGTGGAAAGGGATTTATTATGAAGTATTGTGTAGTTCACAGAACCACTAAAAGGCTAGAGAAAACAGCTGGTATTCAGAGAGGCGGGGCAGCTTAGTATATACCAGATCATTACCTGGGGCCAGTGTAGTTAAACAGCCCCCACACCATGGGCACCTTCCCTGCCAGGCACAGGCTGCTAGGCTGCTGGATGCTCACCTCTACTGCTACTACTATGACAAAAACCTTTGTCATCTATATTTCTCTATATTACTCTATGTTTTTCTCTATATCTGCCTCAATATCTCTCTCTATACCTCAGCATATAGCTGGCTGAATATCTGAATACACTGAGCATCTGATCATGCTTTACATGCCAGGGTACTGAGAATTTTCAGCTTCCTTTCAGCATCTCCAATGTGTTTGAATGTAATTCATCACATGTAACACACACACACACACACACACACACACACACACACATATATATATATATATTTTTTTAATTGAGAATGCTAGTTCCTGTATAATATTTTACTTTCCCAGTAAAATGCTGAGTTGACCTGATCCAATTCAGGGATCTCCCACCTACCAACTCTTATTGTGTCACCTTTGAAAATCACATGAAATTGGGGATTTCTTCCTTGCTTGACTCCATGACCATGGCAAGTAGAATTTAGTTCCACCCTGCCTTCTCTCTGGGTATTTCCAGTGTCTGCCAATGGACCAGAATCATACCTGTACATCTTCTGACAGATGTTGGAGGCTGGTCCTAACTTTCTTTAAGTTCAAAGTCTCAGGTTATAAACAATGACTCCATTAACATTCTTTAAGATAGATCTCCTCTGAGCAAGGTATAATAGTCTACCTGTTCAAGACAAGGTAACACAGAAGCAGCAGAGCCACCAAAGCTTTACTGAATACCCACTTCATCACATGCACCACACACACACACACACACACACACACACACACACACACACAACATGCACATATTCTGAAGAGCCAGTAAATCAGAATTTTCCTCCTATCAGTTCAAAACTTTAATGATGATTTAACGAGAGAGAGATTATTATACCTGCTGCTCCTTTATTGGAAAAAGTTTTTTCATAATTCAATAGTAAATATCATTCAATGTACCATTTAAAATATATACAAAATTGCAATAAATGGATGATTTATGCTTCCCTTAATATTCATTATATAAAAGCAAATGCAATTTTTTTGCAAATGTAATTTAACAGAAAAATCTACAAATTTCTCTTCAATAACACCCCAAAATACTTTCCTCAAAACTAATATGTCAGATAAGGATTTAAAATTTATTAACAAATTTACCAAAGAATTATTATTTTTTTTCAAATAATTTTATATGCTAGAGCAAGCAACAATATAAAGACAAAATTATGAGTAATAAAAATCATCTAAATATTAATTTAAAACCATTTGAGGCACATCATGAAACAGACACAGAAATAATAGCTTGGGCAAATGCTTACTTCTAGAATTAGTCTGTCAAATCCCCCAGAGGGAATGATGACTTAAACCAGAATGAAGGAAAAATCAGTGAAGTAGAAAAATGGAGTTGAGCCATTCGACCAGCTGACAGTGTTATGATTAAATTTGACATACAGTAATCTAAAAATCAAAACTGCAAACTAGTTAGCACCAAAACAAATCTTATAACTTTAGAAAGATCAACCTTGAAGACAAGTAAAGTCAAGTATTGATAAATTGAACATATACACTGAAAAGAATAAAAGGTGTTTCAAATTAAAAGGAAAAAAGTGGTTTCTTTCACGAAGAGTTAAGATGCTGAACAAAACTATAGCATAACCCATATATGTGTTATTGTGCTTGTGTGTATTTACTATAGATTTTGACCCAACTAGGAAAGTGGTAAGGAAAAATGAAATAAAATAATGAGTTCTAGGAAATAAAAACAACAATAACAACAACACAAGACCATAAAAGAATAAGAACTTATTTTGAGTTCAGAATGAAAAAAAAGTTAAAATTATAAATAGTTAATAAATAGCAATTGAAATATTAAGCAATCTCCCAATGAAGTTAAATTCATTTTCTTTAAGAATAAGAGATCAATGAAGAAACAAATTAAACTATTCTAAGTTGGAGTGGGAAATTAAGTTACTGAGGGTGGCAACTGGGAATAGGTGATGGATTACTACTTTCATCACCTTTGGGAAAAGGGATATTAAAGCCATATCATGGATGCAGTTTTGTATTTGTGGTGCCTAAGATGAGTTGAAATGATGTCTAATGAGGTAGAATTATGTTTGACAAAATATTCTATGTCATATAAGAACAAATTATCGCAATACCTGAGACATTTTTCTAAAACATCATGCTGCTTACTAGTAAGTGAGGAGGGATGGGGTATGGAAAAGAATGAGAAAGAACTGTTTCTGAACAGAAAGCTAAAGTTATAAATATTTTAATTTACTTTCAATGAGCATGTGGTATAAAATCTAAAATAGTAAAAATCCAATAATCATCTTTCCTCAAGGTTTTGTAGTTACCAATTGAAATAAAGTATGGAAAGCAGTAAAACACTGGTCTTGGAACATGAAAAGTGCTCTATAAATATAACAACAACAACAACAACAACAACGACCAAACAAGAGTGACAACATTAATAACAGCATCAGAAACTTGAAAAATGACCGTCAGTATGATAAAATGATCAAGGAACCTAGGAAACAGGTTTATGCTCTTGCCCTACTATTACATATCCCAGTGGATAATTCACATAGCTCCAACATACCTTAGACTTGTGTTTCTTAAAGGAGCATGGTTCAGCAGCTATTCTTGCCCTATTCTGCCTCTCAGCACTGAAACAAGCCCTAGTTGCAGAAACAGCCACCCACTCTTCATCAGTGAAACTTGACTGTATTTATTATGTTGGATACTCTGAGATGCAAGTAAGCAAAACTCACAGAGGCAACCACAGATAGTGCAGGCTTTTAAAGGATGCATAAGGAAGAGATAATCTAATACGTATCCAAAGATGGACATAGTTTGGAAGCTAGCAGATATGTAGTACAGTTTACTCAAAATATATCTATCAGCAATACTAGGGCTTTATCATGGTAAGCTGATGGGGCTTTTAGATTTGCTGCACAAAATAGAGTTCACCATACAGGGTAAGTGCATTAGGTACTCACACCTTCATATTATGGCCTCACTGCCAAGCTCTGCCATGAAGAACTGTTCCTGGAGGTAGAGCCATTTGGTTATCACAGGCAGATTGAATTGGACCCTGACAATCACCTTTACAAACTCTTCCTCTCTCAGGTTTGGAACCAAGCTCAGTTTTTTGTTTTTGTTTTTTTCCCCCAGATCAGAGTGTCTGTACATCACCAGTAATATCTTTCCCCACCACAATTCTGATAGATGAAGAGTAAGTGCGAAGTTGACCAGCCAAAGGGGATTCTAGTATTTTAAATCAGTTATTCAAACAATGTAGGTATAACCCCAATAGTACAGTTTCCAAATACTACAGTGGGTGATGTAGACTGAGGCCAAATTAAAGCTTCACACTCTCAGCCAGAATCTACTCTGAGCCTCTAAACCCAAGGAGCTGCATAACAATTATCATGGGATCACATCTTGGATATTAATAACTAGAGCTAATGAAGTTCATGTGGTCCCCTTGAGGACACCATGTTCTTTCATTTCCACATGCATTCCTATATTCTTCTTCTGCTTGGAACACACTCTCCCCCTAGTTCACCTACCAAACGTCCATCTATGTGAGATTTCTCTATTCTTCCAACAAATATACATGTTTACTGACCAGGCTAATATTATATAGATTCACCTAATTAATTAAACTGATTACTTGTCCTCTATCCTATGTTGTTGATGTCAGTAATCTAGACTTTTAATCTTTTTATACCTCTGCAACCACTATAATGGATAGCCCAGAGTAGATGTTTAAAAAACAAGTGTTTGCTGCTTAGGATGTTCTGTGGAAATATTTCTATTTTCTGATCCAAGGGGGAGACTACTGCATGCAGGAAAGGAAATCATCCACATGTATGTGGTACAAACTAATAACCAATAAGTGAGATTAATATTAGACAAAAACATTTATTTAAGGTTTTAATTTGTTTATTATTTGAATTATTTAAGTGTTTTGCATATTTATAATTTTATAGGATTTTAAAAGTATTTCGATTATTGATTCTCTAATATTTTTTAAAGTCATGAAGGGGGGCCTGGGTGGCTCCGTTACTTAAGTATCTGCCTTCGGTTCAGGTCATGGTCCCAGGCTCCTGGAACAGAGCCCCGGATCTGGCTCCCTGCTCAGAGGGTAGTCTGCTTCTCCCTCTCCTTCTGCAACTCCCCTTGCTTGTGTGCTCACTCTCCCTCTTTCTCACAAATAAATAAATTTAAAAAAAAAGAATTTTAAAGTCATGCAAATAAGAGAACTTTGTGCATTTTGGGTTTTTTTTAAAGATTTTATTTATTTATTTGAGAAAGACAGCATGAGCCACGGGGAGAGGCTAAGGGGGAGAGAGAAGCAGACTCCCCACTGAGCAGGGAGCCCAATGCGGGACTCAATCCCAGGACCCCGGGATCATGACCTAAGTGTAAGGCTGACACTTAACCAGAGGAGCCACCCAGGTGCCCACTTTGTGCATTTTGATGCAAGTTTTCACTGAATTAGTAAGAAAAGGAAATTGAATAGGTCAGCTAGCCAATGGCTATTGAGTACTTACATCATATACGGCATTAGTAAATAGAGGATTACATATGAGTCACAACTTATAAATTTTATGGATATTTAAGTCATCAGTATTTGAAATACCAGATAATATAAGAGATTAATAATAACATGGTTTAGAATGCCATCAGAAAAATTGGCAACCACAGAAGGCTGCAGAACTTTAAACATAGAGTCTAATGCTCTTCTTGGGGAAAGAAATGAAAGCATAATTTGATGCATTTATTCTGGTAGACACCTATACCTTAAGCAAAACAGAAAACATACTAATTTTTTCCAATACATGAGGATTAATTAACTCAACGGAAAGTATGGATCACCTGTTAAAAGAGGAAATTTTCCCTTTTCCAAGTGGATTTAAATTACACAAGTTATGCCAAAAGTAATATTTGTTTTGGGACTGCACATGCTTAATTTAACAGAACACCAACCAGCTAAAGAATCAATTTGCATAAAGTACATAGTGATGGTAGTACCAATAATGAAATCCAATAAGATGTCACATCTGCCCTTGACCCAAGAGCCAGTCACTGGAACCTGGATATCATTCGCCCCTCCCTGGTACTACTCATCACTGGCCCTCCAGGTAATCTATCTTTCTTTCTTTCTTTCTTTCTTTCTTTCTTTCTTTCTTTCTTTCTTTCTTTCTTTCTTTCTTTCTTCTTCTTCTTCTTCTTCTTCTTCTTCTTCTTCTTCAAGATTTTATTTATTTATTTATTTAAGAGAGAGAGAGAGAGAGAACAAATGGGAGGGACAGGCAGAGGGAGAGAGAGTGAGTGAAGCAGACTCCCTACTGAAGCTGGATCCCAGGACACTGAGATCATGATCTGAGCTGAAGGCAGATGCTTAACCAACTGAGCCACCCAGGCGCCCCTCCAAGTGATTTCTAAAAGTAACTCCTTCAGACTGAATGAATCACAACATATCAGAGGGCACAAAGATCTCTAGCCAGTGAGCCCCTCTTTCTGGGGAAGGCTGTGTTTGGTTGGTAGCTGTGTCAGTTTCCTACGGGGTTAGTAAGGGTAAATATTTTTGGGGCGCCTGGGTGGCTCAGTCGTTAAGCGTCTGCCTTCGACTCCATGTGATCCCAGAGTCCTGGGATCCAGCCCCACATCGGGTTTCCTGCTCCGCTGGGAAGCCTGCTTCTTCCTCTCCCACTCCCCCTGCTTGTATTCCCTCTCTCGCTGGCTGTCTCTCTCTCTGTCAAATAAATAAATAACAAATAAATAAATAAAATCTTCTAAAAAAAAGGGTAAATATTTTTAGCAAAATAACTCATGAAGAAAGGTTTCCACAAGGAAGAAGATAGGAAACTGAGGGCCGGCATGCCTCATAAAGAGCAGGAACACCTGGGAGAGAAACCTCTCTTGCCAGATTAACCTTCAGTTGCCTTCTCCTGTAAACTGCAATTGCAGTCTGAATGAATCTGAGGCACAGAGGTAAAACTACTCATGCAGCGTTGAGTGTGGTTTCAAATCCAAGTAGTTTGAATGTAGAACTTACTTCCCTAACCACTTTGTACTCAACCTTTCCTCTTCAAATTACAAATTTCCTTTATACATTATAATTTCTCTCTGAAATTGACCTACTTGTTGCCATAAGGAAAACTTCATTTGCTGGTGGGAGTGGCCTAAAGAAAAAGTGCAGCAGGGAAAGGGGACTTTAACGACACTTTCTTCCTACAAGCTCCAGTGCAAGGTGGCAAAAGTTTAGAGTGCCCACTACTCAGTGAGCACTGGTGTAGGAGGGCAGCATATGGAGATACAGGGATTAGTGAGGAGATAACTTCATTGCTAAGGAAATACTCTGAAGTACACAGGCTTGAGATGGATCAAATGTTTAATCTTAGAAAGCAAGAGGAAGCTCTTCTTTGAAAGAGGAAGAAAGCCCAAACTCTGGATTTAAAAAAAAAAAAAATGTACACCAGCAATTTTCAAATACAAAATCAATAATTTTCAGATCAAACCTTTAATTCCAGAAGGGAATTCTGTTTTGTTTGTTTTTAATAAAGTAATAGTTTGAAAAGGCAGCCTTAGAGAAGTGGTTTGTGAGTTGGTCCTGAACTATGTGCATTCATATATCTATCTGTACCAGATCTGATCAAAATCCTACAATATGGTGCTCAATTGTTTATCCACTCAGAAAATTTGAAAAGCTCTAGCTAGAGCTGAAACAAGAGATTCTGGCTTATGTGATCTAATAAAAATTCATGCACAGCCACATAGATTTAAAACCTGAATAAAAGAGACATCTGTCATCAGTAGGTTGATAAATTGTAACATATTCACATGCTGAACAGTAGTTACATCATGAGTAGTTGCAATGAGAATGAACAAGCTACAACTACATACAAGAACATGGACGAATCTAACAAACAATATTAAGGGAAAGAAGCCAGACACAAAGAAGTACATATTTTATGGCTGCATTTATGTAACAACAAACCAGACAAAACTAACCTATGGTGTTTAGTCAGGACAGTTCTTAACCTTGGGGAATGGGGTTTAAACCTTAGGAGGGGTTGGGGCATAATATTCTATCTTTGATCTAGATTGTAGTTACATGAATGCTCAATTTCTAAAAATCCATTGAGTTGTACACTGATGATTCTACTTATGTGTGTGTCTTACACATCAATAAAACAAGTTAAATTTTTTTTGTATAAAATCTTGAACCCAAACGAGTCTAGTCTGGCCTAAATGTGTATTTATCACTTCAAGCAGCTCTACCAATAAATGGTTTCCTCCTTAGCAAGATTTAAACTGATAATGGAGGGGAAAAAATAGATAGAGGGAAAGAAATAGATACTGCAACAATTAGAAATCTATTTAGCTCTGTGTTTTAATACAATTGGATGCAATTATCTGTGCCGTCAGATACAAAACATTATTCTTTTGTCAGATAACTGACATTTTAAAATGTTAAACTTATATGGGCAAAAAACATAAACCTCATTCAAAATTTTTATTTTTTACTTATTTGTAAATATGGACTCTTTGTAAATGAATTCAGATTCCTCTGAAAAACTCTATCTTGTAGTCTTTTCTAACGTCTGAAGGAAGTTGACAGTATTATTCACACACTTATTAGACAGAAACTGGGAAGTAAATACATAAAATAAATCCCTAGTGAATAAGATTTGAAATACACATTTTATATGTTCTTTTTATCTTAAGCTGAAAATATTTCTTCTTATAAGAATGCCTCCACATTTTGTGACATGCTTTGCCCAGAGAATGTCAGAGCACAGTATTTATTTCGAGATTGCTAATCAGGCATGCATGCTGTTGTGGTTTATATATCCAATTTGATTTACCCACTCAGGCAAATGTAAAGGCATCAATGCACTTGAGCAAGCTTTCTCCCTCTTTAAACATCTTGTGATCAATAGCTTCTTAGTTAATCTCATTGCAGTGGGTAAAACAGTTCCCTCCTAAAATTACCTCAAGAAGAGGATGACAAGAATTTTAAGAAAACCTCTGGACTGGAATTGCAATCAGAAACTGGAAGGAATGAGAGCTCTGGGGACCGGTTATTCCTTTTCTCTTCGGCTCCATGGGGTGTCTCACAGTAATCCTGCTTCTGGGCACAAAATCTCCATTCTCTTCTAAATACTGATAACGTTCCATTTTTTTCTGGTCTATGTCTCCTATTTTTTTTTTCTTAAAGTCTCTGTTCCCTACGAAACTAATTTTCTTATATTAGGGTTCTTGATTGCATATAATAAGAGTCAACTAAAACCAGCTTAATTTTAAGGGGGGGGGTATTAAATATGCACAGGTGAGACTCCGAGGGCAGACATACAGGTGGTTTTCAAGAAAGGAACCAGAAGTAATTTTCCTTGAACATTCACGTTTCTCATTGCATGTTTCCTTCATTCTTCTTTCTTCTCTATAGACCCGTTTTCTGTAGTTCCCTAGCTTACATGATGAAACATGTCCACCCAGAGTTCCTAAGCCCACATTCAGAGTCCAGTAATATAAAGAACATGCCTTTCTCTTTTTTCTAATTCCATCTCAGAAAAAATGTCCAATTGCGAATATGGTCACAGAGCAGAGCTTCCCCGTGAAACAAGGCTGCTAGAAACTCTTGTCTGAGGAGGGGTAGGCAATTTTAGGGGAGAGGGACTGAGCAGAAATGCCAGGAATTGCAGATATCAACACAGAATGACTCCAATGGCTGCAACTCTTTCCTGAGGCATCCTCAGCTTTGAATCTCTTAGTCTATAACAATTAAATTGGTACTTTATAGTTCAAACAATTAAATTGGTACTTTATAGTTCAAATTCCAGAGAGAGTTCAAATTCCATTTCAAAACATTCATTTCTTATAGTCTGCTAGGCAGTGTATCCCTAGACTGTCTATGATTTGACAGCCCTTGGGCCAGAGTCTTGAGGCACAACACATTATTGCTTAAGCATCAGTGGTTGGATTAAAGGGATTTCCCCAGCAGACATGGGGGACATTCTAAGACTTGGCATATCCAGTACCATAACATAGCTGTCTGAGTTATGTCAAAGAGAAACGTCACAAATACATTCTTTATATAGTGATGTTAACCATGGTCTTGCCAAGGACCATCATTTCTTTGGAGATGTTCTTTGAAGGGGGAAATAAAATTCCATGGACAATTATGTTTGAAATAAACAGCAAGGCTAATCCTCTTTTTTGGGATTTATAAAATATGTTAGATTATTAAATGCTGAAAGGACATTTGTACTTTTACTTAACCCATTTCCCACCCTGCTGAATGATATAGCATAGAGCTCTTATTTTGCAAATTGCAGGAACCAATTCTTCAAGTCATATTATGTGAGGAAGAAATGAAGAACAAATGAATCCCAACTTCAGATAAACTAAGAACCAGAATATTAAAACTCTTATTCAGGGAATTGTTGTTGTTGTTGTTGTTCCCAGCTCTTTTCACCAAATAACTACTTCAGTCTCCTCTCTCAATAAGCCTGACTCTGTCCTCAATCAGTATACATGGAAAAAGTTTACTCTAACTATTTTTTTAAAATTTCCCTTTCAAATACCATTACACACTTAAACTGCAGTCTTTTATTTCTGATTACATATTTCAAGGAAAGGGATTTGGGAAGTGATGGAGGCTGGGATGGAACTGGGTATGTGTCAAAATTATTCATATCACTATCTATCCTGAGTGGCTCTATCCATTAATTGCTTAGTTGTTTATTTGTCCAATTCTTGATTTCAACTCAAGTTATCATCTCAAGGTCGTGGGATCAAGCCCCATGTCGGGCTCTGTGCTCAGTGGGGAGTCTGCTTGGGATTCTCTCTTTCTCTCTCCCACTGCCCCTACCCCTGCTTGCGCTCACTCTCTCTATCTAATAAATAAATAAATCTTAAAAAAAAAGAAGACGAAGAAAGAAGAGGACATAAATCTCAGCCAAAAAGAAGGACTATTAGCTCTCTGTCCAGGAAATTGGGATAAAGTATGTTCCACATTAAAAAGATTTACCATAGAACCAGTGTCAGTTAACATTAACAGAGAATGTTTATGAAATAGGTCTAAGTACTCTATGTATTTGAATTCATTTCATTCACATAGTAAACCTACAATGTAATATAAATGTTATTCCTATTTTCCAGATTAGGAAACTGAGGCACAGAAAGTGTAGGTAAACCACCTAATGAAACACAACCTGTAATTTGTAGAGTCAAAATTTGACTAACGTACCTGACACTATGGCATTATTAATATAAAGAGATTTTTGTGTTTTTATATGTAAAGGTGGGAAGTAAAAGAAGTAAAATTGTGTTATTCAGCCTTGAACTTAATAATCAATTTATTAAAATTTTTATCATGTTATGGTCAGAATTTATTTTTTATTTTTTATTTTTTTTAAAGATTTTTATTTATTTATTTGACAGAGAGAGAGAGACAGCCAGCGAGAGAGGGAACACAAGCAGGGGGAGTGGGAGAGGAAGAAGCAGGCTCACAGCAGAGGAGCCTGATGTGGGGGCTCGATCCCATAACGCCGGGATCACCCTGAGCCGAAGGCAGACGCCTAACCGCTGTGCCACCCAGGCGCCCCAGAATTTATTTTTATACAAAGAGTTCACATGTAAGAGTATCTCAAAGGCAGACCCCTGGGTGACTCAGTTGGTTGAGCATCTGTCTTTGGCTTGGGTCATGATCCCAGGATCCTGGGAAGGAGCGCTGCGTCGGGCTCCGTGCTCTGCGGAGAGCCTGCTTCTCCCTGTTACTCTCCCTCTGCCCCTGCTCATGTGCTCTCTCTTTTGCTCACTCTCCCTCTCAAATAACTAAGATCTTTAAAAAAAAGAGAGAGTGAGTATCTCAAAGGATAAGTATTGTATTTCTTTTTTCTGACTACTGACAACCTCCAATCAAATCTTTCTCACCTGATCTCTTCAGTTTAATTTAGCTTCTTCCCAAAAAGTTTCATCCTAAGATTTGAGTATCTCAGTTACTTGGAGGATTCAAAAAAGATATACTTATGCTTATTGTCAAGTATGAATAGCAAGACTAAATTTATAGTTCACCAGTTATCTTTAATTGTGTGTTGAGGACAGTGTTACATATTAAAGAGTAGGCTTCCATTATTGTTGAATGAGGTTATGCACTTGATGAGCTTTGATTAGTCACAAGCATAAACAATTTATTTCACTTTATTTGTCAAGTATATCAAATCATCTTTATAAAAGCTAATTAAGTATGTCTTAGGTGTTAGTTCCATTTTTACTTTCACCCTCCTTTTCTAAAGAAACTCGGTATAATTTTAAGTTTAGCAGAGCTGGAGAAGCCGGGAAAAAACCAAAAAGGTAATTTACTGAGAAGATAAAAAAAGACTTCACTGAGTATAGAAAGGAGCTTGCTATTTACAGAGCACTTGGTCTGATTTCTAGGGAGGTTATGCATTTTATATCCTTTAATAAACAGATACATTTGAAAATAAATCTGTTTTAGCAAAGTCCACAGAACTGTCCCATCCCATTTTAAAATAAGATACTTTAAATCCAAACTTGGCATATTAAGCATTTAAAATATTTCTCAATATTTAAAGACCTATTATAAAATAGTAACTTGAGAAACTGCTGGGGAAAAAAAAAACCACAACAGTGCTCTCAGGGTTTTTCATTTGTTTTTGTTTTTTGCACCAACAAGGACAGAATGCTCTGTCTTAATACAAAGTTAATGTATTTGCATCTCTTGCATTATTACAAAAAATCCTAATCTTGGAATAATTATTCCCATATATGTAAATATACATTATTTTAATGTAAATATTGGATGGGTGCTGTAGCAGAGAAGAGTCATCCGTCAAAAATCCAGGTTCCCTGTTACTTACATATAGACCTTTTTCTGTAGGTAAATTCCCAGAGAGGGACTACATCTCCCATAACTCATTGCAGTGTAGATGTGACTGAGCCTGGGTCAATGGAATGTGAGCAGCATTTGTGCATACCATTTCTAGATTTGACGCATAAAAATCTCCTCCAAGTTATGTCCTTCCATTCCCTTTCCTTTTCCACTAGCCATAGGTCAATTCCCAAGGAACTTTAGAAACACTGTGTTGAAAATGCCAATATCTATCACTGTGGGTTACTGAAAAACTGCATGGAGCAAAGCCCTTCTTCATTCCAGCTCTGCCCCCAATACTGCATTGGAATATAATATGATCAAAAAACAGAATTATATTGGGAGTCTGTTTTAGTAGCTAACATTATACTAACAAATCCAGAAGCAATAACTGGAAAATTATTCAAAAATATATTATTCTTTAATGTGCAATTGATTAAAGCTCTTTTTTCTTCAAATATTTACTACTTTTTCTAATAATTATTTATAAAATATAACTGAGAAATCATATACATGATTTCATGTAGTATATATTTACTAAGAAAACTACTATACATATATAAGGTTCAATGTCCAACACTGAAGGACATAAATAATATTACCTATAGTCCCTGTCTGCTAGGAACTTATTCTGCTTGAGGATAAAATAAAGCTATAAATTAATTATAATTTAATATGGTATATGATAAGTGAATCTAAACTGTGTCTATGGCCAATAAAGCATTCGATGCTTGGTTTAAATTCTGTGTGGACAGATGTTCTAATCTTGATACAAATATCTATCTGATGAGAGAAACACATTGTTGGCTAAGCAAGTTACATAAAGGAAAAACATTTCTTATGGTCAGACCCCTTAGGGTTAACCAAAGATATACATTCTAGCTCCCTCCCTTAATATTTTAGAGGGAAAAAAATCTAAGAATGTTACATACCATTAAAATTAAAGGAAGAAGCTATGGGGCACTTGGGTGTCACAGTCGGTTAAGAGTCTGACTCTCGGTTTTGGCTCTGATGGGGACCTCAGTGTTGTGAGATGGAGCGTGCATGGGGCTCCATTCTCAGCAGGGAGTCTGCTTGGGTTTCTCTCTCCCTTCCCCTACACTCTTTCTCTCTCTCTCTCTCTCTGAAAAAAAAAAAAAATAAATCTTAAAAAAATTAAATTAAATTAAGGGAAGAGGCTAGAAAATATATCTATGGTTAACACTAAGGGGGAAATAAGAAATGTTCCTTCATTTGCATAATTTTTTTAGCCAACCACATATTTTTCTCCCCTAAATCTAAGGGAATTAAAAAAAAACTGTTAAATAAAGATTAAAGGTCCTATGGCAAAGTCTATGTAGAATTTCACAGACTTTCGCAACATAAGTAATATTAGAAAAGGAAAGGAATGACTTTAACTCACTCAGTGTCTAGATCCAAGTCAAGAATAGAGGTATATTCTCTTCTTTCAGTATATTTCAATTAGTAAGGATGAGAGCTCTGTTCAGTCATTCCTCTCCCTAAACATCCATCCATTCAATTCGTGACAACTCCAAACACTACACCTTGGGACTACAACTTAAGGAAATGTATTGAAACCTGAAAAGGTACAGAAAAAGCATTCATTTATCTTCATAGAAAACTCTGAACTATACCTCCAGCAATGCAATAGTTTAGCCAGAAAATACTTGGCCATGGTTGACAAATGGCACTGGAAATTGAAAACTATCAAATTTTAATAGATCTCTCTACTCAACAAACAAACCAAAAAAATCATAAGCCTCACAAAAAAGTGTGAAACAT